>NC_088655.1:16994647-17443989 GCF_964019385.1 Sycon ciliatum
TTTCTGAACACCATGAAAATAACACAGTACACAACGACCCTACCCAGATTGCCAATGCTCTGAATCGCCAATTCATCAGCTTTGGAACACTGGGTGATCCTGCATGGTCTCTTCCTGGTATTCCATACCACGGGCTCCCAGCACTACCCTCTTTTAGCACTACTCCCACCGCCACTGCCCAACACATCCGTCGCCTAAAGCCCAAGAAGGCGGCAGGTGCAGATGGCATATCCCATGAACTCCTAAAAGACCTGTCTCCTAGTATAACTATCCCTCTCAGCCTAGTTTTCTACCAGTCCTACGCCACCGGAATCTTCCCTGATGTCTGGAGGGCAGCTGTGGTTGTGCCTATTTACAAGAATAAAGGCAGTAAACTGTCTGCATCCAATTACCGGCCGATTTCACTCCTTTCCACCATTTCAAAGCTCTGTGAACGTGTGGCATTTGGCCACTTATTCCAACATGTGGACCCGGTCCTTGACCCGTCACAGTCTGGATTTCGGCGAGGCGATTCGACCGCCTGGCAGTTGCTGAGGCTTATGCAGAAGCTATAATTATGAATGCAAGGATCAGAAGCAATTTAGCCTCCTATGTTTTTTCGACCTGAGCAAAGCATTTGACACTGTCTGGACAAGAGGTCTCCTCCATAAGTTAGCAGCGTTTGGCGTAGCCGGGACGGGACGTGTCTGCAGTGGCTCACCAGCTATCTCACTGAACGTCGACAGAGTGTCCGAATTGGACATGCCCTGTCCGCCCCTCTAACAGTCCACTCTGGAGTGCCCTAGGGCTCTATCTTGGGGCCTCTATTGTTCATCGTATACGTTTTAAAATGATTTGGCAGGTTTGGATCATACCTCACTCTACGCGGACGATACAGCGCTCCATATAACCGAGCTAGGCTTATTACAAGCCTGCGACTCGCTACATTATCACATTAATCACGTTGTGCGCTGGATGTCGAAGTGGAAACTCCGCCCCAATGTGTCGAAAACGGCAATCCGTTGTATCCCCCCACGACCCTCCAGTGACCTCACCCTCTTTACGACTCGGCTTTTTACTTTCCCTGATGATCCCATTGCTATCAACATTGTTAAAAAATCACAAACACCTTGGTATATTTCTTGATGAACACTTGTCCTGGGATTCACACGTAACCTATATTGAAAAGCGAGTTTGCTCCGCGATAGGCTGCATTTCTCCTCACATCTCCCATCTACACCATGGTTGTCGAATACAAATTTATCACTCTTATGTTCTTCCTTTGTTTGATTACTGCTCTCTCGTTTGGTCCTCCGGTCTATCCTCCGCTCTTATGCATCGGTTAGAAGTCACCCACCGTAAATTACTTCGATTACTATTTCGCATGCCCCCTCTGACCTCCTCTCAGACGCTATACATTTTGGCTTCCTCTTCCCCTCTCTCAGAACGCTTTCCCCACTCGGCATGCAAATTCATTCGCCGTATTAAGCTTCAACTTGCTCCTCCTCATGCACTTGCGCATTTAAGCTGGTTCAATAATAGCTCGCGTACTAGATGTTCTCTCCATTTCCCACTTGCCAGATCATCGATCCTTTTAAAATCCCCTCTGTTCAAATCCTATTCTCATTGGTCTCGGCTTCCGCAGGAGGTAAAATCTTGTGACACCTTCCCTGCATGTTGTTCCATTCTGCCCGCGCCTAAGTTGAATTGAATTGAATTCGTTGTTTTCCATTGCTAGCCTAATCTTCATACTGCTCTCTCCAGGTTCCTTTAATAAAGTTTAGTACTCCTTTTGTTTTGTTTTGTTTTCTCTTTTTCTTCTCCTTCTTTTTCTCAGTTGTCCCCACCATGGCTGGTTAAAATCGCGCGCATCACATGCTTATTGGCACTATGTCACCGTGATTGTGGAATATTAATAATTATAATAATGATTCGTTGCGTAATGTCCGCTTGATACTATTTATCGCTACACATGTATTAAAGCTATTGTCTCCTCGTCGCCTAGAAGGAACCAAGTTAGTTGTACTTGCTGGGATCCTGAGTTTAACCCAAAGTGGTGATTATAATTATTAAGGTATCACTAATATTAGTGCAATTAGGAGTATAATCGATGCAGACATGGCCAGACAACAACGAGTTCATGGAATTTTTCCTAATTTTTATGTTATTCAAAATCGACTTTCGTGTTCCGCTCATCAGTGAATAGTATCGGAACTGAGGGTACTGTGTACAAAAAATAGAACATTTTATAACAGCATAATTAATTAAAAGTGTGAACAACAAAGGAAGTGCTACAGCATTACATAATAGGTGTCAAACATAGTGCTAACGTATATAACTGAGTGCAGCCACAAAGCAAGAGGTGATTTTGAATAACATAAAAATCCTTAAAAATTCCATGAACTCGTTGTTGTCTGGCCATGTCTGCATCGATTATACTCCTAATTGCACTAATAAAATTGCTTTCTCCACGCCGACTCTTTAAGTATCACTAATAATTTACTTAGTGCAATTAGGAGTATAATAGATGCAGACATGGCCAGACAACAACGAGTTCATGGAATTTTTAAGGATTTTTATGTTATTCAAAATCGATTTTCGTGTTCCGCTCATCAGTGAATAGTATCGGAACTGAGGGTACTGTGTACAAAAATAGAACATTTTATAACAGCATAATTAATTAAAAGTGTGAACAACAAAGGAAGTGCTACAGCATTACATAATAGGTGTCAAACATAGTGCTAACGTATTATAACTGAGTGCAGCCACAAAGCAAGAGGTGATACAGTGCAACATGACACAACATTTACATCTGATGACCAGCTACGAGAACAACTTTAGCGCGACTACGTGCTTCTTTTGTTTACAAAGAACAGGATTATGCACACGAATACATACAGCTTCCAGAACCTTCAACTGCTTAACATAACTTGCACGGCACAAAACAGAAAAGTGAGAATCATCGTACACACTAAGACAATCTGGACGTGATAACAAGTGACAAAATACAGCTGACTTTTTGCTCACGTCGCTCTCTTCCTCTTATCTCTTTGAGTGCCGGAATTGTGCTGCCCGGTACGTTGGTAGGACTCTTCAACACCTGAACGCACGTATCAGACAACATGTGCCGTTGCACTTATTACCACTAGCAGCCAGAGCAAAGCGGCCAAAGCGTGGTAGGCCGTGTAAGAACCCAGTTAGCTCAGTAGACAAACACGCTGTGCCGACAGCGCCGCCTGTTCCCGCGCCACCACCGGCCCCACCACCTGGGTTGCCGTGGGTGGCTGGGGCTGGGGTGGGTTTGCCATCATTGACCTGGCCACCACTTCTCGACCCACTGCAAACGGCAGCGGAGCCTACTCTAGCACAACATCATCGTCCTGGAATGGAGGAGGGGCCACCGAGAGACACTGAACCTTCACCTCGGCAGTTGCCCCTGCCTCCACCTGAGCCACCCCCTTTACCTTTTGTGACTACCGAGACGGTGGTCCCCCCGGTGCTGGGATCCACGGTACTGACTGTGTCTGGACAGAGAGGGAGATCATTGACAAACCAAAATGAAACCAATATCCTCACCCATAGACCCAGAAGAAGCACAGCAAACTATTCACTTGAAATTTATGCACGGAATGGACTTGGCCCACGCAAAATGGACAATGGAAATGGGTGTGCAGTAGCAGAGAACCCAGCAACGGTGACGCGGAGCAGCGGTCAAACGACTTGTGATGCTGGTGGAGATGATGGAGCCATGTTGGAGGCTGATAAGGATTGCAGTGAGACTGAGCATCAAACGGATGATGAGGAAGTGACTGATGATGATGATGGTGGTGATGAGGACGATGATGATGAAGATGAGACGGAGGACGAGGATAGGGCGGAGGAGGTCGAAGGAAAGGAGCGGGATGAGACGGAAGAGAGCGACGTGAGCAAAAAGTCAGTTGTATTTTGTCACTTGTTATCACGTCCAGATTGTCTTAGTGTGTACGATGATTCTCACTTTTCTGTTTTGTGCCGTGCAAGTTATGTTAAGCAGTTGAAGGTTCTGGAAGCTGTATGTATTCGTGTGCATAATCCTGTTCTTTGTAAACAAAAGAAGCACGTAGTCGCGCTAAAGTTGTTCTCGTAGCTGGTCATCAGATGTAAATGTTGTGTCATGTTGCACTGTATCACCTCTTGCTTTGTGGCTGCACTCAGTTATAATACGTTAGCACTATGTTTGACACCTATTATGTAATGCTGTAGCACTTCCTTTGTTGTTCACACTTTTAATTAATTATGCTGTTATAAAATGTTCTATTTTTGTACACAGTACCCTCAGTTCCGATACTATTCACTGATGAGCGGAACACGAAAATCGATTTTGAATAACATAAAAATCCTTAAAAATTCCATGAACTCGTTGTTGTCTGGCCATGTCTGCATCTATTATACTCCTAATTGCACTAATAAAATTGCTTTCTCCACGCCGACTCTTTAATAATTTACTATTATTTTATTTATTTTACTAGTGTGTTTCCCACAGACCACAGGTCTTCTTATGTATGATCGCCAAAAAATATATGTGCGATAATCTGTACAAGAGCGAACAGTAGAAGGCAGCATCATCAGGCAATACCTTCGAGTACACTGCACAGTGCTGGCAACTGAAATCCGACCCCTGAGCGGTGCGTTCACATTCTAGCGATCTCTATTTCGGAGTTTTACTATCCCGTGTTGGGTCTTTGCGATGTGAGCGCATCGCTCAGGGGTCGGATTTCAGTTGCCAGCACTGTAGTAATGTCAGGAGACCACAGGACGGGTGAAATGATAATAAACACAGAAGACGTGTTTCGTGTTTCAGGGATGAAAACAAAACAAAACAAAAAGGTAGAATGCTACGATTCCTGTTCAACGCCGGGCTATCACCCAGTTTCGCATCCCAAAACTTGATCACCGGCTAATGCTAGACAAAATTAATGTGATGGCCTGAGTGTAGTTAGAAGACAGAACACACAAAATGCTGCTGCGCTGCACACTAGTACTAGCTGTTGCTTGCCCTTGCTTTCTTTTTTATATTTTTGCTGACCCTTACAGCTCTATCTTTTGTTTTTGGTGCGTGTTTCTGGCCGTGATGCCGAGACCTCAGGTCGGCAGAGCCATCAATGCCCCACCATCACTGCTGTAACTCGGTGCAGCCCCTTCTCAGTAGTTGTCACGCTTGTCCTTGTCTCACGGTACCATTGTCTTCTGTATTATTATGAGTTGGGTATGTGAACATAGTAAAAAAAAAAAAAAAACTGCATTCAGTTAATTAAAACCTACCATGTAGTACGAGTGTTGTCTGTTAAGATCAGGGAGTAGTAAAATACCGGTAATTTACTACTCCCTGGTCTAGACGGTTCATCATTCTGGTCATCAAGCGTTTAGTTAACATGTACGTATGTAGTATCCCTGCCCGACCAATACGGAAGCAGTACGGAACTAATACGGAGCTTGCCTGATGTATATTTAGTGTATCTCCGTATGTAAGCGTACGTCGTCTGCTGCATAAAAGCGGCTGCGCATTTCTGTTTTGATGAAGAGAAGATTAGATTAGATTGGATAGCAATGAAAGCTAACTCGAAGAATAAGGATTCAGCCTCTAGGTGAGCACCGGAGAGAAAGTCAGTTATTTTGCCGCTTCTTCTTTCACGAACGATTATATCTCAGGTGTGTACCTGAAAGTAGAATAAAAGTAATTATTGTTGATTTCACCGCGCCTACCACTCGGCTACCCATTACATTGGTGGCAGCGGTGTAGTTTTAAATAAAACAACGTGATTCGACCCCAGACCCCCATGGCTCAACCCGCTGCAGCTCCCTGCGACGAATCAAGGGAGGGTATTCCCCAAGACCAGCAGCGTTTGATTTTCCCCGGCACGCAGTCGGAAGCAGGAGCCCACTCTTCACTTTGGTACTTCGCCTCCGTGGTGGAATGCAGATTTTCGTCAACACTCTTCCTGGCTAGACCATCACTCTTTACGTCACGCAAAGCGATGCTATCGACAATGTGAAGACCACGATTCAAGACGAGGAGGGAGGTCATTTGTCTGATGCCGAGCTAGCCGCTCTGAGTGACCGGCTCAACCAAGATGAAGATAAAACGTGGCTTGCTCTCCGCCGTAGCTCCAGCCGCCGCCGTGGTTACTAACGCTGATTCCAGGTATGGCATTTTCTTTCCTGTCTTCCTTCAGTCTCCCTGTTCTCTTCAGTCTTCCTTTATGCGAGTGTGTGAATCCAGTTTAGTTTGGTAGGCGTCTGATCATGGTGAGCCACGGCTTACCCGGCTAACGTGGGACAATGTGTGTGACAACGCCCCTTATAGGTATAGTGTATTCAGTTCGGTTTTTGACCTGCGATGTTCCTGGCGGGTTGTGCCAGCGTTGTGCAGCAAGAGTGCTGTGGATTTTCAGGTCCAATTTGGAGAACAGTTCTTTCCCCTTTTGACCCCGTGAGATCGTGTGAACCTGGTGTGCTTCTACTTTATGATTTGTTATCAGTTCATTTCTTCTGTCTACTCTAAACGTTATCATTTCCGATATAATTTGCCATCTTCCGGTTGACGCTGTGTTCGTAACTCTTCACTAATTTTTTGAAAACCACGAGGGCGTGATAATCTGTAGGAAGGGAGGGTGTAGTATCCCTGCCCGACCAATACGGAAGCAGTACGGAACTAATACGGAGCTTGCCTGATGTATATTTAGTGTATCTCCGTATGTAAGCGTACGTCGTCTGCTGCATAAAAGCGGCTGCGCATTTCTGTTTTGATGAAGAGAAGATTAGATTAGATTGGATAGCAATGAAAGCTAACTCGAAGAATAAGGATTCAGCCTCTAGGTGAGCACCGGAGAGAAAGTCAGTTATTTTGCCGCTTCTTCTTTCACGAACGATTATATCTCAGGTGTGTACCTGAAAGTAGAATAAAAGTAATTATTGTTGATTTCACCGCGCCTACCACTCGGCTACCTATTACACGTACAGTGCTGGTCAAAGAAATCCAACCTCATGAATAAAATAGCGTGGGGGCGCTACGCAGCCCTAGCACTAAACATACAGTGAAACCTGTCTAAGGCGACCCCTCAAGGGACGAGAAAAAGTGGTCGCCGTGGCCAGGTGGTCTTCTTATCCAGGTTCAGTGGGTCACGTGACCATATCCACATGTGATACATCATTTTGATCAGTGCATCACAGTGCACACACCTATGCTACGCTGGCACGGCTCATGTGCCTGGGGTTCCGTTAAGGTATCGTTTTCGGGCGTTGCCGTGTAAACGATAGCAGTAAACGCACCGATTTCTTTCCGTTTAGGTCGTACTTCGTTGTCGGGTAAACACAAATCGTTTTCAATCGTTGTCGTGTAAACGCACCCTGAGACTGGGCGAGCCAGCAGTGGGTGGTGGGGTGTCCGGGCCAGACCATCACGTGACATCCTGGTGGCCACGTCACGCCCATGCCGATGTGCTGTGGGCGTTCTATGAGGACATGAAAGAAGATTTGCAGACACAAGTGGAGCGGGTGGCTGCCTTCATGGGCATCACTGACCCAGCTGTTAATATCTCACAAGCCGTCCGCAAGTCAACGTTCGCCTTTTTCTTTCTTTTGTTTTTGTTTTTCATTTTTTCATTCGCTAGTTAATTATTGTTAACACACGCATTCATGATTGCTCACGCTGTCATTTTTAAATTTCACACTTGTAAATTTCACTGCTGTTGTTCTTGGTGTTATTTCTCTAACTTAGGTTTTCTATAATAGTTTAATTTTGTTTCAGGCTGCGTTTACACGGAGACGAAACGAAACGAAAACGGGCTGGCCTCGAATCATTTTCAACCGTTTATACGAGAACGGCAAATTGTTTTGAACCGTTCACACAAAAACGGAAAACAGGCAATCAGGCTGAAGTTATCACGTGCTGGCTTGGCGCAAGGGCGGAAAGTAACACGTTATAACTTATAACGTTAGATGGAGTTGGTACGTACTGGTGGTCGCAAGGGTTGGGTATTTCCCGCGAAATATAGTCCCCCACTGAATGATTTCCATGACCGTGCTCCGTTTCCAATCGTTTTCACCGTTTAAACGAGAGCGAAAACGTTTTGAAAACGTTTCAAAACACTTTGAAGTGCGTTTCCATTTCATTCCGTTTAGGTATCGTTTTCGGGCGTTGTCGTGTAAGGCCGTCATCACACCACGTTCTCCGACTCCCGTTTACGTCTACGTCTATGGTGAAAAACCAAAACGGGTGGTCGTGTCATCAGACAGGCGCCAGTTCTTGACGCGTACACACAGTCAGGTTTTTGGAGAAATTTGAACCCACGTACATCGAAGTACAGGGTCGCTCGGAAAAAGGCTGGGGGAGATACGCACGTTCATACAAAAAGTCGTATACCCCCCCCCCTCTCCATACCACGTCTACGTCTCCCGTTTCCTCTGCTCCCGTTTTCACCCCGTAGACGGATCTTCATGACAACCGACCAAAAACTCCTAACGTGGACGTAGACGCAGCGCTTTGTACCATGGTGTGATGACAGCCTAAGGCTGTCATCACACCATGGTACAAAGCGCTGCACACCATGGTACAAAGCGCTGCGTCTACGTCCACGTAAGGAGTTTTTGGTCGGTTGTCATGATGATCCGTATACGGGGTGAAAACGGGAGCAGAGGAAACGGGAGACGTAGACGTGGTATGGAGAGGGGGGGTATACGACTTTTTGTATGAACGTGCGTATCTACCCCAGCCTTTTTCCGAGCGACCCTGTACTTCGATGTACGTGGGTTCAAATTTCTCCAAAAACCTGACTGCGTGTACGCGTCAAGAACTGTGCCTGTCTGATGACACGACCACCCGTTTTGGTTTTTTCACCATAGACGTAGACGTAAACGGGAGTCGGAGAACGTGGTGTGATGACGGCCTTAGGGCGCGTTCCGACTGCCGTGAATAGCGATAAACCGTGAAGGACATTCACACTACCGATAGCAAACTAATGTTACCATGGTTATAACCGTGAAGTTTCGCAGCTCTCACCGCGGCACTGACAAGGGATTTTCCCTTTTTTCCCAGCGCGCATGCAGCCTCAGCACTTTTTTACTGCCGGAAAAATTTACTGCCGCGGCTGCTGTAAAACCTTTCCGCCGGGAGCGTGCCAGTAACGTCACGTGATCAAATCACCTTGGAAACTTTCCCATTCCGTCACTTTTTATCGGTAGTCTGAACGCGCCCTTATATTTTTATTACATCTACAACGACTATTCCTGATGAGTGTTGTACGAAAACTTGCTTGAGTCCTAGTTTTTTCTCTACACTATTTCTTCCTATTTTCATCGTTTTATTGCACATCGTCTCCACCGTTTTACATTGCATGAATAAAGTATACACAAAATTTTAATGTCAATTCAGCTTGTCTTATTGATTGCGGTTATCAAATTTATTGTCTCCTCGCCTTTTGTTCAAATAACAATAAAAGACACCATTAGCAAACAACGGTAACGCTATTTTTTACGGTACTCGTACATGTACCTTGATCACCCAAATAGCGTTGAAGCTGCGGTGTAAAAACGTTATGGGGGCTGATTTATCGTTGTGACCAACGGTACGATTTTTTGGCCAAATATTGCATAGTCCATACGCACTTCACCTTGTATCGCGTATATGGTGACATAAATGGTTGTAATGCGCGAAGTAAAAGCTATTCTCGTGGCAACAGCTTACTAAGTGCATCTTGCTAAAGGTCGAGCCCAAATCACGGTATTTTCCCCCGTACGGTAATACCGTTACAACATAAGGTTGTTTGCTAAGGGTGTCTAATAATCAATAATAACGTTAAAAATCGTGCAGGATGGGGGGGGGGGGGGTACTGACAGAGACAGTCATACACAGGCAGAGGCAGACGAGTGTATACCAACATCTAAATGGTCATGCCCTGCGCATTCATGGAGCTGCAGGCATGGAGGTAAAACTATCGAAGTAGCATCGCGGAACTGCGAAGTGATAGTGTGATCATGAGAAGAGATAAAACATAAAATTTGAACGCAGATTGAGTAAACATAAAGTATGTGCATGGCAGTCTAAGATCTCAAGCAACATCGCGATAACATGTGCACAGCGCTAACATACTGCATAAAAACTGGTGATAAGTCAAAATTGTTAGATGGAGTGGAACCTGTAATGAGCAATTGGCGATTATACAAGGAACTCTGTTCTGGAGTATAATTTCCATTGCGTGAAAAAACGGTGAAGCGAATTGTAACACCGTAGTTTCTTTAATAATAATACCGCGTACTTCTGTGTGGGGTGCCCATGAATTCTCCGCTACTGGGTGGCTCAGCTAAGGCCAGGGGAGGACTGTGCGGGCCTGTGTGTGTGTGTGTGTGTGTGTGTGTGTGTGTGTGTGTGTGTGTGTGTGTGCGTGCGTGCGTGTGTACATATACATCATGACTGTAATGTGTGAATGACAAGAATGGGTTTGAAACCTGGTGTGTTGCAATAAAAAAAGATAGGGCCACTTCAAGTAGGTTGGGTGGCGGCAGTGCACTACGAACCAACATTTTAGGTATACAACCTTCGAAAGAAGTAAATAAAGGAGAAAATTCTAAAAAGAAAATGAAGAAATAAACCGTCCAACCTAGTTAAAACAGTTCCTGTGTCATTTTTCGTCAAACCCATCATTTGACGCTGCGTCCACTGTGGTGGTAGGGCTCAGGATGTTTGTCTCATTCGCATACGTGTTCAATGTTGAATCGTGGGGTGTCGCGGGCTTTCCCCACGTACTGATGGCTATGTTTAATCAGAGAAAACTGATCGGGTGACTGTTTCACATTACACAGGTGACCGTGTGTTGCTTTAGATGGTAGTGACAATGTGAGCCTCTAGATGCAAAAAGGGCGCTTATGTCCTTTTGCGCAGTATTGAGAAAAATGCATTTGAAAGTTGAGTTGTATAAATCACTAACTCTTATTCGAAACACCCAGACCTCTGTCAAAGATAAAGATTTTGGACCTAGGTTTTTTTACAGAGTGATCTGCTGGGGTAGAGCAATGCCATAATCCCACCTTTTGGACCTAGATGCTCACATATAATTATTACAGACATCATCGTCAGCTTCGTCGTTGTTTCCATAGAGATAATCGGCGCGAGGTTCCAGGTCGCCATATGCGTCATTTCCGTACGTGTCATTGATCTCGGCGGAGCCATATGTGTCATTGATCGTGGCGGAGCCATATGTGTCATTGATCTCGGCGGCGCCATAAGTGTCATTTCCGTACGTGTCATCGTTCTCGGCAGAGCCCGGTTGACCAGTTGCGGCTGCCGTGCTGACTATAGACAGTGAGGCCAAGTAAGAAGGGTGTGCATCATTGCTGTCGACAGGACAATCCTGCAATGTGCTCTCATCCGCTTCGTACAGATTCAAACTGGGACTACGAGTGCATTGCTTCAATGGATTTGAACTGACACTCGCTTCGTATTCGTGCACACCTGCACCCCAATTCGGTTCCAGTTGATAATGGTCGGCAGCCGGATGCGAAATCGAATCCTTGCCTTGTGCCACTGCGGCCAAAGCATACTCCGGAAGAGTGTAGATCTGGTCAGCACCGGCACTAGCCCTGTTGGTCTGCTCCACGTTTTCCGCATAAATATTTTGATCGTAAAGAGTTGTGCATTGACTTCGCCCATTCATGTAGTTCAGCGTGGCCGAAGTGGTCATCGCAGTGCTGTCGCTTTGCAGTGCTGCTCTGTTTTCATATCCTGGCTTAGCATTATCCGCACCTGTCTCTTTGCTGTCCATCAGCACATCTTCATCTATGCCGAAGCTTGCTCGCCTAGATGGGTTCATTTTCAAAGGAGAGTCCTGTTCACACACGGTTGTGTGTACTGATGATGCAATGGACATGGTGTATTCTGTTGGCGGTGAGCTACTGGACAGCGTGCTGTGAGTCTTACCTAGGACTCGACGTTTTTTCGACCTGTAAGCCAGACACGCAGGCACACAAGCATGCACACATAGTACACATACACACACACACACACACACACACACACACACACACACATGCACGTGGAAAAACACACACACACACATGCACGCGGAAACACACACACACACACACACACACACACACACATGCTCGCGAAAACACACACACATATATACACATGCACGAACACAGACACACACGCATGCACAGACACACACAAATACATACACACATATATACATACGTACACACACACACACACACACACACACACACACACACACATACACACATACACAAGAACACGCACACACAAGCATACACATACATATACACACAGACATTCATTCACACACCCATAATATACATGCACAAGATGCCAAGGTGGTCTCATGAGCCGGGAAGACTTGATGTGTGCTAGTGTAGCGAAATTCAACTAAAGTGAGTTTCAAAAGTAGAGAGCTCTAGACTTTTCGAATAATTCAAATTGTCAGCGCCTTCTAGGTTCAGCCTGGTCCCATAGCTCAGTGGTTAGAGCATTGCTCATGACAAGCAAGGTTCCGGGTTCGAGTCCTGGTGGGTCTGGCGATTTTTTCTCTTTTCAGGCAGTTCACTTCCCCGACTGATTCTTTGAATTTGAAGTTCTCCCGATCCTTTCCAAAACAAATTCAAATTTGGTTTCAGCTTTTTGAGAAATTTCTTCGGGGCATTTCTCTTTCAGTCCCCCAATTTTTCTCATAGGGATTTCAAGGCGATTAGATATTCAGGCGCCCAATTTCGGACATTAGGGAGGTTTAGTCCCACGTAATCCGTGGGTACTTTACGTGGGTGTACCACGTGATACTCAGTGACCCACGTACAGACGTTTTCTGATTCACGACATACCGTGTATGGAGGCTCACCCACGTTCCGCCAGAACGTGGGTGAAAATCAGAATGGAGCGCATTGTGCGAGCTGTGAGGGTGCTCAGCTGAAGAAGTTTCCGAAGCACGAAATCAAAATACTAGATGAGCTTCTAAGGCCGGGGTAGCTTCGTCTTTGACCAGGTTTTGGCCTTTAGCTTTATGCTTTTGTTTGTTCCGTGTGACTAAACACAACATTGCAACGTGGGTGCCCTTCATCCACTTTACGTGGATCACCCACGTACGCGTTTCCGTTACGTGGGAACTAAACCTCCCTATTATATGCACAAAGGGATCCAATATTTTGTGTGGTATAGTTGCTGGTCTAAAGTTTTTTTTTCAAACCAAAGGTCTGGACTTTTATAAATGCACTATGTATATGTTATCGCATGGTTGCAAGGGCCTTATGGCATATTATTGCCCCGAGGGCTAACCTCGAGGGGCAATAATATGCCATAAGGCCCGCAGCAACCATGCGATAACAAATTTATCACATGGCCCACAGAGCAGACCATTGGGCTGCTGTTGAAATTAGCCCAAATGCCAACAATTATGACCACAATGTATATTGATGTGCTATCATTATCAAAACAGGAAAAATGAAGATATTTCTCCTACACCCTAACAAAAAAGTCTTCTACAGGCCATCAGAGAGTATACAGTACTGAAAGACGGAGACAGAAAAAAAGTGTTGGCACCGCATCGTCATAGCAATAGACATGGCAACGACAATAAAATACAGCAGAATCATAATTTCAATTGAAAAATTAAGAGTGCTACCACAAAGAGTTTCTTCATGTTTACATGTGTATCAGGAAGTTGTCAAATACAGTACTGCAACAAGTGCAAGTATTTGACGACTCCCTGGTGTGTAATTCCGAGGACAATTTTTCTTCTTTTTTTTCAGCTCCAGATAGCTGTATTTTTCATTGCAAAACATTTCTGAATTGTTGTGTTTGTTGTTCAAGCAAAGGTGAGATGAGCCTGGTAAGAGTTTTGCGTGGCACATGAAGACCACACACAGGCAGTGACTTTGCGAGGATTTGAAAACGCACGACGCTGAGTTGAATTTGTGTTATTTCAAATAATTGTTTGTGATCACAGTACCACTTCGAGCAGAACTGAATCTTAACCACAAGCTTACCGACGGTCAGGCTGCCAACATGACTGAACAAATGATCCCTGCAAGCACCACACGGCAGACGTCCGAGGCCATGTCCATCTCCACGAAGAATTCCATCTTCGTCTCAATGCTACACTGCGACTCGTCGTAGAGTCGTACAGTCTACAGAGTCGTCGTACGATCGTAGTCACGCGATCACTGAAATAAACTATTTTTTTGCGGGCAAATAAACTATTTTTTTGCGGGCAATATCGCATATTATTGCCCGCGGCGCGAAAGGTGCTGATTCGCTGGAGTACGGGCAACAATTACGTGCCATGTGATAAAGCTTATTATTTTTTCGCACGCTGTGGTATAATGGTGTTCCTGTAAGTCATAATAATATTATCGTCTACTGTCAATCAACAAACGTTGGCCGATCTCGAAACGAAACTTCGCCGTCATTAAACTGTGGCCGATTGGGGTTTTCAAAAAGAAATCAATCGGTATTTGTTGCTGTCACATGCATCCATGGCTCAATTATGCATCATTTGCCTCTGTGACAAACTTTGGCCTGCGATTTAATTTGGCCGGTTGGTACCAAGCGGCGAAATCAGCGAAATTAAATTGTCAGCGAAAATTAGTTGATTTACAGTATTGTGCCAATGGGTAAGGTGTGCTGTGTGTCAAATATGGAATGGGGGCCATGACAGAGTACACGGTTGTTAGAGAATGTGTGAAATCTGCTTCCGCCGGTTTGAGTGTATTTGTGTCCACTGAATGTTGTGCATTTGTAGGTTATGAGGAGCATGTGCTGTGTGTGTGTGTGTGTGTGTGTGTGTGTGTGCGCGTGCGTGTGTCCACTGCATCGTTTCGACAAAGCAAGTGGGATTCCTGGATGAGAGGAGAAACAGGTCGCACTGATATGACTCGCAGTAACTTATTCCTGCGTCATGCATCGCTGAAATGTGGAATTATTTGTCGTGACCTGTTTTGTTTGAACCCGAGTGGCCAGTCGTTGTGCGGCGATGGTGTAGTTTTGTCAGATTGCTGTGCACACTCCTCGTAGCTCGGTGAAGTACGTCTTGTGGAGCCCTTGTGGGACGGTCGGTGCTCATCCTCCAGCTCAAGGTTGTGCTTTCCTGGTTCACGAAGGCTGAAGTGGTATTCGTACAGACATTATCGTTGAACAGAACATCATGTTCACATTCTATTTTTGTTTCTTTTCAGCCTTCGCGTTGTGGATCTACTGCAGGCTGCTCATCTGGTTTGTGATATTTCTTTCCCCTCCTCTGTTTGTTCTCATCTGTTTGTTAATCCTTTTTCCATCAGTGTGGCAGGTTGTTTTGATTTCCTTTTTCTTCAATTTATTCTGCTGTACTTCCTGTTTTGTTTTGCGCCACTGCCCCTCACCGTGCGCTCAGTTCTCTGAGTGGAGGGCTGCATTACCCCACTGAGGTAGCTGATTGATAGTAGTAGTAGCAGTAGTACTAGGAGCAGTGTGGGTGTGTGTGTGTGAGAGAGAGAGGCATGGGAGTGAGTGAGAGAGAGAGAGGCACGGGAGTGAGCAAGAGAGAGAGAAAGAGAGAGAGAGAGAGAGAGAGGCACGAGAGTGAGCAAGAGAGAGAGAAAGAGAGAGAGAGAGAGGCACGGGAGTGAGTGTGTGTGAGAGAGAGAGAGAGAGGAAGAGAGAGAAAGAGAGAGATAGAGGGGAGTGATTTGTCTGTGGTGTCATTGTCTTCGTTTTCCTCACGCGTATTGTACGTACTGGTATCTCATTGGTCGTTTCGGTCCGTTCCCTCTTCTCTCTAGTTAGAAATGTTAGTCTACTACAGTCCATTTCAAAAATAAAGACGCGTGGCATTTTTGAAATATTTCAAAATTCTCTGGAGCTTTTTGAGAATTTGTTCCGGAATATTGCTCAGGTCCTTCACGCAATTATTGTCAAGAGTTTGTCGCTACTCGTAAACGAACTTGGTCAAACTTTGTTCCGGAATATTGCTCAGGTCCTTCACGCAATTACTGTCAAGAGTATGTCGCTACTTATGAGTTGGGTTTGTATTTGTTTGTTGTCTCTTTCCCTGGTCTCTCGCCGCCAACTTGTGTTTTTCTTTGTAAACGAACTTGGTCAAAACCTAACGAGTGAGAAGATTGTCGTGTGGCAGGAGACAGGGGAAGGGTGCCAGGCGAAGTAGCCAAGTGTAAAGGCATTCTTTTTGCAATTATGTGTATGGTTGGGGAGATGCAATTGCAATATTTTGGTGCTCACCCTGATTATGATCGATAAATGACAGTTTAGAGAAATGTTTCATTTAAAGTCACTTCAAGTAACTGCTCACATTCACAGGAAATGAGACTGTTTGTGAGGAGAGAGAGAGAGAGTGAGAGAGAGAGAGAGAGATTTGTAATGCTCGTCTGTGCTCGGCCCCGCCAAGCCCAGGTGACAGATGTTTGTGCAGTATAAAAAATACTCACTTTGATGTTCGCAGGGTGCGAATGTACACGACCATGACCATCATGGTTGCGCAGAGGACAGAAATGACGGAAATTAGTCCAACTTGCAGGTCAGAGACTGGCGGTGTACTCTCTCCATGCATGCCCACGTCAGAAGTTGATAATTCGGGCTGCGAAATGGTCACACACACGCACACACACATACACATGCACAAATGCACACACACACACACACACACACACACACACACACATGCATGCGGAAACACACACACGCAGACACAGACACACACACACATAATCACGCACGCACGCACACACACACATACTCACATAGTGAGACAGACACACACAGAGTGACACACACACACACATACACACACGCCGATACGCACAGACATTCACAGACATACACATTGAAACCGACAAGTAATAAGAAATTGACTCTGAGTTTCACATATTACTACGATCATCAGGCAGCTGATGGCGCCAAATCGGGCAGCCTGATCAGAAGGGGAAGCAAGGTGGGAAATACTGAGGGGAACCATAGCTTACAAGTCAGGTGCACAGCGGCAAGTTGCGAAGGATTTTGACTTAGGGCTAAACAGCAGCAGAAGTTACGGTGTGAACAATTAGAGCTGCGGAACTGCACCTGCATAGCACCAAGTCAAAAGACTTAGGCCTCATTTACACGACAATGATTGAAAAACGTTTTTCAATCGTTTTCGAAATGTTTTGCTGTTTACACGAAAACAATAAGCGGGTACACTGCAAGGTGTTTTTCGACGAGCAATGGTCACGTGCATTAAGTTGGCCTGGTGCAGCTGGCGGCGGCATGTTTTGAGTACAAGGCTCGTACTAGCAAGAGTACATAATGTGCCCTTGGTACTAGTAAAACGTTTTTGCCGTTTACACGAGAACGAAACTGAACGGAAACGATTGAAAAACACTTTGAAGGCCGTTTTTCGTTTGAAACGTTTTTGAAACGTTTTTCAGCGTTGTCGTGTAAACGCTCTTATCAAAATCTGTGGAAGCGTATCCTTTTGAATACGTTTTTGACAAAAACGTTTTTCAATCGTTGTCGTGTAAACGAGGTCTTGGCAACTTCTCGACTGCATCTGACCTTGGAAGGTTCATGGTTACCGTATTTGTCGGAGTATAGTGCGCACCCCCAATCTTCATTGGGGGTGCCCACTTCAATCTTCATTGAAGTACATGCATTTCATATTCGGAGCATAGTGCGCACCTGCAATTTAGGGCCTAAAATAGCATTTCTAAAGTGCGCACTATACTCCGGAAAATATGGTAGGTAGGATTGAAGAAGATTGGAGGGCTGTTGGTTTGCGCACTGGAGATGTGTTAGAGCTAGGTCTCAGGTTGTTCAATGTTTCAGTATTAAACCTGTCTTTTTTTGGCCCTGTTATCGAATTTTCTGACTGCTTATTATCTTGTTACAGTCATGGCTGGTCGCTTCATACATGTACCTCGTTACCTTGCGTTTTCTTCTTCTATTTGACTTTTATTACTGGCTCACTATCCGAGTTCAATTAAATATAATTATCATGATACCATGTTCATGGCAAGTTTGCAATGGAACGAGGGTAAAGTGTATTTTCACTCTGCCAGCTTCATGGAAATAGGGTCCGTCTCCAGACAGCACATAAAGTGAACCCCCGTTGAGAAGTACTCTCTGATAAGACCAAATATCGCTTCCGAAGAACTACAGTCCGTTTCAAAAAGATTTACAATCCTGGCGATCGCCCGCGGAGTTTGGCGTCTTACCGTATGAGCACTTGAGCGCTGCCTGGAAAACTCACTGTGAACTCGAAGAAACATTCCGCGCGAAAGCAGGAAAAATGACAACTCGCTCACGTTGATACAGTCATGTACGTCTGGTTTACAACAAACGAGTTCTTCCTCGTATCGATAATGGAGTCAGAGAGGACATGTCGAAACGAAAGTGTTGTAAATGTTGACGAGCTGCATGGGTCGTCCCAATTCGTTTTGTGACCAAAATAGTTTCTTTGAAAAAAATAAAAAATAGTTTCTTTGAGCTGCGATGCAATTTACTCACCACGTGACGAAAACGACATCGACACGGACTCATTCCCAAGGCCATGACTTGGCAAAGCTGTCCGTGTGACTTCGACGACATTTCTCAGAAAAGAAGACGCTTGTGAACGCTGATAGAAGACGGCGTTGACTGCTTTAATTGGCGATCTTGAAATAGTAAAATAAATCTCAAAAAGCTACAGCGTGATGACTTCCATTATAATTTACTCACACCATTGCAGTGTTGTGGGTGTGTTCACATGGCGTGAGCCAGTCAAGTGTCAGGCAGTTCGGCAGGAAACGCGAGCTCCAACAAGTCGTTTGGTGCAGCCCTCTTCTTTGCCTTGTACCAGCTTGATCACCAAAACAATGAAAAAAAAGTTTTGACTTGAGGATAGGTTGGGATTTGAACTCACAACTTCATGGTCAGCAGACAGCATTCATAACCACAGGGCCAAAAAGGAAACGATAAATCGTGGGTTTTGAAAAAAATCGATACTGGCTTCCTGGGCAAATTGTAAACCATGGGAAAAGGCCGGAAACCTGGCCGAAATTCTAACTCCTTAACGGTTGGTCGAATTGTTCCGAAACCTTCACAATTTGCCGTGTCCTAACAAGCCATTCTATGTACTTTGTTGTCCACATTTCCCTTATCTTCATACTTTTTAAGACCCAAACCTGATTGTATTTCTTGAAGTAAATCTTTTTGAAACAGACTGTAGTATTCACATTACTATTAATTTGATAAATTAATTTTATTCCCGTAGCTATGCAGAAGACGTTACTTCAGTAACGTCTGGCACTAGCCAGGGTCCATACAGCTTTAATTCCCGTAGCTATGCAGAAGACGTTACTTCAGTAACGTCTGGCGCTAGCCAGGGTCCACACAGCTTTAATTGGGTGTTTGTTTGTTTGTGTGTTTGTGTCATGCCTGGCGCTATCCCGTATCTGTCCCGTACCGAACCGTACCATCAAACACAACTGGCCAAATTTAGCTGGCCGCACTATTCAAGTAGGGCTTTCAAACGCAAGATCATAAAGCAACTTGGAAGAATGAGTATGAATGCGAAGTGTATGGGGGAATGCATGTAGGGCGATAGTGCGGGTTCGAATCCCAGGTAATGCCTGATAAAAATAGGAGAATTGAAAAATGTATAACATTCCTATTCTCTTTTTGCCGTCATCAAGGCGGTAGAATGGTGTCGTAATACCCTCAATCGTACCTGTCCCGTACCTGTCCCGTACCTGTCCCGTACCGTACTGTACAATCAAAGACGGCTGGCCACAATGCATATTCAAATAGGGCTTTCAAATACAAGATCATAACGTGAAGCAACTTGGAAGAATTAGTATGTATGCGAAGTGTATCTGGGGATGCATGCAGGGCGATAGTGCGGGTTAGAATCCCAGGTTATGTCTAAAACAAAAAGTAGAAATTTATAAGAATTTATACCATCCCTATGCTTTTTTTGTCTAGGTCAACAAGGCAAAAATGCATAGCGTAGGGCCCTGAGCTTCCAAGCTCTCTCGTTCAAGAGTCGTTTGGTATTTGTTTGTTTGTTTGTGTGTTTGTGTCACGCCTGGCGCTATCCGGTATCTGTCCCGTACCGTACCGTACCATCAAACACAGCTGGCCACATACAGCTGGCCGCAATATTCAAATAGGGCTTTCAAACGCAAGATCATAACGTGAAGCAACTTGGAAGAATGAGTATGAATGCGAAGTGTATTGGGGAATGCATGTAGGCGATAGCGCGGGTTCGAATCCCAGGTTATGCCTGAAAAAATAGGAGAATTGAAAAATTTATGACATCTCCATGCTTTTTTGCACAGGTCGGTAGACGGTGTCGTATTACCCTCGACCGTATCTTTCCTGTACCGTACCATCAAAGACGGCTGGCCGGCCACAAACAGCTGGCCACGATATTCAAATAGGGCTTTCAAATGCAAGACCATAACGTGAAGCAATTGGAAGAATTAGTATGTATGCGAAGTGTATCGGGGGATGCATGCAGGGCGATAGTGCGGGTTCGAATCCCAGGTTATGTCTTAAAAAAATAGGAGAAATGAAAAAATTATTTTTGCCGAGGTCATCAAGGCAAAAAAGCATAGCGTAGGGCCCTGAGCTTCCAAGCTCTCTCGTAGAAGAAAAAAAGAGGACCAAGGAACTACAAGTTACGGTATAATGTCCACTAACACCACCAGTTACTAACCAATCAGCTCATGTGATAACATGGTTAGTGGACATTATAGCGGAACTTGTAGTTCCTTGGTTCTTTTTCTTTCCTATGAATTTATCCTTTGGCTCTCCATCCGAGTCCATTATTGGATAGATCACTGTGTATTCATTTTGTTCAAAGTATGGATAAGACAGACTCTGGTTTTTGAGAACAAACACCATTGGTTCATTGGCGCTCGTCCTAAAGAGGTTTTCATGTACCTTGAATGTGCCTATAGCGTCTGGAGTTAGGAACAGACCGGTTGCCAGATGGTGGTGGGACTTGTCGCTGGAGATATTCTTAAGAGCAGTGGCAATCAGGCTGCCTTGAAAGAACACGGTGGAGTAGCCCGTTGACATGGCGGAGTCGATGGCGTAGATTACAGCACGCCGCCTGTAAGCATATGCACAAGGAGGGTAAAACAGACAACAGATGCTCATGCTCAGTTTGATAGACATACTCCACCCACAAATATCGAACTAAAAAATCAAAATAATCAACAACAAAACAAACTGGCAAAACCCCACTAAAATTACTTCCTCCGCGCCATTAAAATTGTCGTTTCACACATCGCAATGTTTATGACTTGCTCGTCTCAGTCAGACTGTCGGAATCGCTGTGTTCTGTGTTTGAACACTGGTGCTGCCCTTCCTGGGCAATGTCTACTTGTTACTGAAGCTGTGGTGGTATCGGACTTTGTCGGAGCTCTCTTCCGTACCAAACAAATTCATTGCGCTCTGCACTATTCGGCCCCAGAGCGTGTGTCGTTTTTCTGGAGTTCGTGCTTCACCACATCGTTTGCGTGGGCATTTATCAAGACTGCAAGCTTGGGTATAAGAGTCCTGGTATCTCTCCTGAATTCAAAATGCTGAAGTTGACGAGGGCAAGAACAAAGTGTTCTCAAATTCCTAAAATGCCATACGCGTGGCGCATATTGCTGCAAAGGTAGCAGTTCTGAGAACACCAACAAACTCAGCGAAGCGCTTGCCAAGGAAAGAAGGTGCGGAACTGCTTACCCTGTCCCGCTGGAAGGTTGTTACAGTTTACTTGAAAGATTTTAGTTTGCCGTCATCGCCTGCCACTTGGAGGCATGTATCGCTTGAAAGCGAAGTTTCATGACCTGAATTTGAACGCGCGCCTGGCTCAGCGTATTGTTGAGTGCTGAAGGGTATGCGTAGAACTCTGATTAAGACGCCGAGCTTAGCTGCAAGTGCAGCAAAGCGGGAGGCCACAAACTAAAGCTCGGTCTGTCGACAATGCTCTGCCTCAATTCCTAGCTGATTTCTTTGCCCTTGAAGTGGACCAAATAAATTTGAAGAATAAGCGACAATTTTAATGACGTACGACGCTGTTTAACAATACCTAACACTGGCCAATGCTGTAACAAATGTGATCAATGTCCAACTGTATTTTGTGCGTGTAAAATATCGTTCTTGTCTCCATGGAAACGGTTTTCTATTTACTTCAATAAATTAAACTGCAAAAGCACATGCAGTAAAAATGCTTCGTTCAAACTAGAGCTTCCCTGAAAGTGTCAAATTCAGTTGCTCAAACACTGTAACTCCCCACTTCTTCTGCTGCTATCACCAAGGCAACACTGCCATGCCAACCACTTCGACTATGCAGGACAATGAACTTACAGTGGTGGTGATGTGCGGGTGTCTGAAACCGTACGGTGAACATGAACCGAAACCGCCTTGTGGAGTGCACTGCTAAGCGCGGCGGACAGCTGGATTTCGAAGGCAGTCGCATTGAATGTTGCACTGCTGCTGCCATTGTGGCTGATAGGTACCAGTACCAGGTGGCTGCTGTAGTAATAGACCAGGTCAACCAGGCATAGTGTATAGTGGTCGGCTGTGTCTGTGACCTGTACCACTAGATGCTGTGGCTGGGTGACGTGTGCGCCGGACAGATTGTGTGAGGACGCCGTGTGAAGAGCTCCTCGATTGTCAATGGAAAACTGCTTGTTTGGATCACCGGCTGTTATGGAATAGGTGAGTTTACCTTCGTCAACGACGTCTTGATCTTCAGCAAGAAGAACAGTGAGAGCCGTGCCAGGAAGAGATGCCGCATTCCCTGTACTATTGACGCCCGCTACAAACGCCTTGGTCTGCTTGTGGACGCATGCAGGACTCTGGTCATTCACGTCTGTCACGGCAATCTGAACTGCAATGGCTGATTGCATCAACAGTGCACCACGGTATTTGGGTGCCACCAGCAGTTTGAGCTCTGAGGCTGTTTCTCGGTCTAGAAGTTTGGCTAAGGAAAGAACACCAGTGTTTTGATCAATGCTAAAGTGAGAGCCAGGGTTGCCAGCGATAATCTGATACTGGAATATGTCTGGAACATTGCAGGTGTAGAAATTCGATTGGTTCAACTGGAACAATCTGCTTTGCTGTGCTGCGTCCTCCGAAACATTGATGCTGATATTTGGGGTTCGCCCATGCAGAATTTGTGACATCTCTGCCTGAGAGTGGATCAGCAATCTACTCATTAGACTTCTCAATGCAGAAGAATTGTGGAACGGGCCAATATATGGATACAGGTTTATGGTCGCTGGAGGGGCGGTGATGTCACCAAACTTGGCACTGGCGTGCAATACAACAGGGTTGGGATAGTGCTGGCTGCTCAGTAAAGTCACATGCCCGGTGCTGCGATTGATGGAAATGCTGGTCGGCGCGCTGCTCGTCAAATTGATTACATTTTTCAAACCGGCCGAGTTCAAGACATCGTAATACACAGTGCCGTCCTCAAGTATAATGTGCACATCCGCGTGCGCAATGGCATGGCTGTGAGCTGTCGTGTTGCGAAGTATGTAATCAGCGGTGCTCCCATCGACACGAACCAGAGCATTGGCTGAGAGACCACCCGTGCGGACAGTCATGCCGAACAAAGCGCATACCGCCAATTCATCTTTTGAGATGTTCACCGACAACGGGGTTTGAACTGAGACCTTGCCAGACAGAGCTGCAGAGATCAGGACATTTCCAATGCCGGTACCACTGGGAGTAATAATATAATAACCAGAGGATAGATGCCTCCCCAAACTAGCCAGGTGAGAGTTGTTGGTGAGGATCAATTTCAGGTTTCCATTCATCGACATATCACTTACTGTGTGATCAGTAAACGACATTGTTGTCCAAAGTCGTCCTTGCTGTTGTTCACCACCAGTATTACCAATAATATCCAGATTAGATGCATCAACGTTGGTTGAACCGGGATACTCAGGGTATGGGGTGATTCGCATAGACAGAGATGTTGCCTCTACCACCGAGAACAATATAGAATTTTCTAGAAAGTACTTTGCGCTATAGACTCTGACAGTGGCATTGCCAACAACATCCATAGACCTGACCACAAGAGTTGTAGGCGACCTAACTATTGATAGCACATTAGAAAGGGGACTGAGAGAAAATCTTGTTGAAGTCTGCACTGTGCAATCCACTATTCGACCATCAGCGAAAACCAAGTTAGCAGTTAACGCTACATCTGACACCATGCCAGCACTTGCTGCAGAGCCTTTCTGTATGCTAAGTCTCTTTACCCCACACAGTGTAGAAAGTATCATGTGTACGTCAACCACACGAATTGTCACGGTCGCATTCACTGAATTAGGAAACAGGCCATGGTCCTTTACTTCAACAACCAGAAGGTAAACTGTATTGTCAGATTCGGAAATGAGACTCTTCACCACGGAAAGAGCACCAGATGTTGCACTGGTTACGAACTTTCCATTTTCATCACCAGAAACAATTTTGTAGCTCAAGAAACCGTCTGGACTTGCCATATCGTCATCATCAGTTGCATTCAGTTCGAGAAGCACAAGAGGAGCCATGGCATACTTTGAAACTGTCAAATTATAAAGGTTACCATTAGGAAATTGAGGTGGAACATTTGCTTTCAGCACAGTTATGTTTTCAAGCCGCACTTGGCTGGCAAGTTTGGATATGAAAGTGTCATAATAATCGATGGTGAGGTTGTAAAGGTTTGTACGTCGGTAGTCCAGATTTCTGATGATTGAAAGTTGCCCTGTGGAGGGATGAATATCGAAAGTAGGTGGAATGCTGTTTCCAGAGGAAATGGAGAAATTTAAGAACTGGGAGTAACATTTTGGCTGAGTTACCTTGAACTCCATCAACACAAACGGAGTTTTAATATCCTCTGGGATTACTAATGATGGTATGGTGCCAATGACAAACTTTGAGCTGCTGTCGGAAATAAATCCGGTTGCACTGTTCAAAGGCAGAGGAGTCGAGATCGGTTTAGGTCCGATCACCATAGAAACGTCTGAAGCAATCGAATTCGTACCCTCAAGACTGCTAATTGGCTGTTTTAATTTGAGTGAAAGTAGTCGTGTTATGAAAACATTGAACTTTGCAATGCCAGGGCTCACAGCTTTGAATGTCAATGTGCACAAAAGTATACGGTTTCCTTTTCTAGTGACATTTGATGACAATGTTCCGTGAATTCGGATTTCTCCGGGAGTTGATGCTGTATCCGTTTGTAGGGACTGGACAGGTTTGGTATCCAAAATGAGTGTCATTGACTTGTCATAATGCAATGTCAAGTCAACCATGCCAAGAGTGAGATTGGGGCAATTGACATACAGAGGAAATGAGAAGTTTGTCGCGTTCTGGACAGCTGGCAATGGAACGCCATTCTGAGAACCGATGTCTACATCACCTCGTTCTGGATCAAGGTTAGCATAGATATAGGAATGTTGTGATACAGCTGTTATCCCATTCAGACTGGAAGAAAATGACACACGGACTGCACTGTGATGGTTTCTCCTTAGAAGTGTATACCCATTAAGATTGTTGATGAATACGATGTTCTCATTTTCACTGGTGATATTCACTGCAGCTGTGAGATTTCCTATCTGTTTGGTGTCATATATAATTGTGCCATCTGACAAAATCACACTACAATCTGCAATTGCAGCAGTCATATTGTTCAAGCCTCTAAGAGCAACAGCATTGACCCCAGGCATTTGCGATGCCGTGTGCAGTGAAGACAAAGTGGGTTCAATCGTGTGATTAAATATGGAACAGACTGAGAGAGTATCGTTTGCAAATTGAACGGTCAGTGGACTGTGAGGAACTTCAGATTTGCTGCTTTTCAGTGTTACTGAGATGTTCAAAGAGCCTATACCACATCTGGAGGTGGAGGAACATGATGGGTTTCGATTGAGGATATAAAAATCTTTCTTTGATGGCTTCCGAGTTCTAGCAAGAGAGGTTAGTGTACTGGTTAGGGTGTATTGGAGATTACTGCTTTGCGAGATGTCCAGTGTTGTGTTGTCACTTAACGACATTGTTGTCCAAAGTCGTCCTTGCTGTTGTTCACCACCAGTATTACCAATAATATCCAGATTAGATGCATCAACGTTGGTTGAACCGGGATACTCAGGGTATGGGGTGATTCGTAGAGACAGAGATGTTGCCTTGACTACCGAGAATAATGTAGAATTTTCTAGAAAGTACTTTGCGCTATTGACTCTGATAGTGGAATTACCAACAACATCCTGAGACTTGACAACAAGAGTTGTAGGAGACCTAACTATTGATAGCACATTAGAAAGGGGACTGAGAGAAAATCTTGTTGAAGTCTGCACTGTGCAATCCACTATTCGACCATCAGCGAAAACCAAGTTAGCAGTTAACGCTACAACTGACACCATGCCAGCACTTGCTGCAGAGCCTTTCTGTATGCTAAGTCTCTTTACCCCAGACAGTGTAGAAAGTATCATGTGTACGTCAACCACACGAATTGTCACGGTCGCATTCACTGAATTAGGAAACAGGCCATGGTCCCTGACTTCAACAACCAGAAGGTAAACTGTATTGTCTGATTCGGAAATGAGACTCTTCACCACGGAAAGAGCACCAGATGTTGCACTGATTACGAACTTTCCATTTTCATCACCAGAAACAATTTTGTAGCTCAAGAAACCGTCTGGACTTGCCATATCGTCATCATCAGTTGCATTCAGTTCGAGAAGTACAAGAGGAGCCATGGTATACTTTGAAACTGTCAAATTATAAAGGTTACCATGAGGAAATTGAGGTGGAATATTTGCTTTCAGAACAGTTATGCTTTCAAGGCGTACTTGGCTGTCAAGTTTGGATATGAAAGTGTCGTAATAATCGATGGTGAGGTTGTAAAGGTTTGTACGTCGGTAGTCCAGATTTCTGATGATTGAAAGTTGCCCTGTGGAGGGATGAATATCGAAAGTAGGTGGAATGCTGTTTCCAGAGGAAATGGAGAAATTTAAGAACTGGGAGTAACATTTTGGCTGAGTTACCTTGAACTCCATCAACACAAACGGAGTTTTAATATCCTCTGGGATTACTAATGATGGTATGGTGCCAATGACAAACTTTGAGCTGCTGTCGGAAATAAATCCGGTTGCACTGTTCAAAGGCAGAGGAGTCGAGATCGGTTTAGGTCCGATCACCATAGAAACGTCTGAAGCAATCGAATTCGTACCCTCAAGACTGCTAATTGGCTGTTTTAATTTGAGTGAAAGTAGTCGTGTTATGAAAACATTGAACTTTGCAATGCCAGGGCTCACAGCCTTGAATGTTAATGTGCACAAAAGTATACGGTTTCCTTTTCTAGTGACATTTGACGACAGTGTTCCGTGAATTCGAATTTCTCCGGGAGTTGATGCTGTATCCGTTTGTAGGGACTGGACAGGTTTGGTATCCAAAATGAGTGTCATTGACTTGTCATAATGCAATGTCAAGTCAACCATGCCAAGAGTGAGGTTGGGGCAATTGACATACAGAGGAAATGAGAAGTTTGTCGCGTTCTGGACAGCTGGCAATGGAACGCCATTCTGAGAACCGATGTCTACATCACCTCGTTCTGGATCAAGGTTAGCATAGATATAGGAATGTTGTGATACAGCTGTTATCCCATTCAGACTGGAAGAAAATGACACACGGACTGCACTGTGATGGTTTCTCCTTAGAAGTGTATACCCATTAAGATTGTTGATGAATACAATGTTCTCATTTTCACTGGTGATATTCACTGCAGCTGTGAGATTTCCTATCTGTTTGGTGTCATATATAATTGTGCCATCTGACAAAATCACACTACAATCTGCAATTGCAGCAGTCATATTGTTCAAGCCTCTGAGAGAAACAGCATTGACCCAAGGCATTTGCGACGTCGTGTGCAGTGAAGACAAAGTGGGTTCAATTGTGTGATTAAATATGGAACAGACGGAGAGAGTATCGTTTGCAAATTGAACGGTCAGTGGACTGTGAGGAACTTCAGATTTGCTGCTATTCAGTGTTACTGAGATGTTCACAGAGCCTATACCACATCTGGAGGTGGAGGAACACGATGGGTTTCGATTGAGGATATAAAAATCTTTCTTTGATGGCTTCTGAGTTCTAGCAAGAGAGGTTGGTGTACTGGTTAGGGTGTATTGGAGATTACTGCTTTGCGAGATGTCCAGTGATGTGTTGTCACTTAACGACATTGTTGTCCAAAGTCGTCCTTGCTGTTGTTCACCACCAGTATGACCAATAACATCCAGATTAGATGCATCAACGTTGGTTGAACCGGGATACTCAGGGTATGGGGTGATTCGTAGAGACAGTGATGTTGCCTCTACTACCGAGAATAATGTAGAATTTTCTAGAAAGTATTGCGAGTTGTAAACTCTGACTGTGGAATTGCCAACAATATCCTGAGACCTGAGAACAAGAGTTGTGGGAGACCTCGCTATTGATAGCACATTAGAAAGGGGATTGAGAGAAAATCTTGTTGAAGTCTGCACTGTGCAATCCACTATTCGACCATCAGCGAAAACCAAGTTAGCAGTTAGCGCTACATCTGACACCACGCCAGCACTTGCTGCAGAGCCTTTCTGTATGCTAAGTCTCTTTACACCAGACATTGTAGAAAGTAGCATTTGTACGTCAACCACACGAATTGTCACTGTCGCATTCACTGAATTAGGAAACAGGCCATGGTCCCTGACTTCAATAACCAGAAGGTAAACTGTATTGTCAGATTCGGAAATGAGACTCCTCACGAGTGAAAGAGTACCGGATGTGACATTGATTACAAACTTCCCACTTTCGTTACCCGAAACAATTCTGTGGCTCAAGAAACCATTCGGACTTGCCATATCGTCATCATCAGTTGCATTCAGTTCGAGAAGTTTTAGAGGAGCCATGGCATACTTTGAAACTGTCAAATTATATAGGTTTCCAGGAGGAAATTTAGGTGGAGTATTTGCTTTCAGAACAGTTATATTCTTGAGCTGAACCTGATTGACAAGTTTGGGTGTCAAAGTGTCTAAAACATTGATGGTGATGTTGAAAAAGTTGATATGCCTATGGTCGAAATTTCTGATGACTGAAAGTTGCCCAGTGGCCGGATGAATATTGAACGTAGGTGGAATGCTGTTACCGGAGAAAATGGAGAATTTTAAGAATTTGGAATAACACCATGGTTGAGTTGTATTGAACTCCATCAACACAAACGGAGTTTTAGTGTCCTCTGGAATTACTAATGTTGAGATGTTGTCCATGACAAACTTTGAGCTGCTGCTCGAAATAAATCCCTGTGCATTATTTGCAGGCAACGGGGCTAGGACTGGTTTTTGTCCAATCACCATAGACACGTCTGAAGCAACTGATGTCCTGCCATTAAGAGAGCCGACTGAGTCGCCTAAATTTTTGTCAAGTTTAGTAATAAATACACTGAACTTTGCAACACCAGAGCTCACAGCCATGAAGGTGAAACTGCTCAATTGTACTCGACTTCCTACTCTGCCATGCGAAGAAAAGGTTCCGTTAATTCGGACTTCCCCAGGAGTTGATGTATCCGTTTTTAAGGGTTCTACAGGGTCAGTAGCCAGTACGAGTGTCATTGACTCATCATAATGCAATGTCAGATCAACCATGCCAAGAACATGACCGAACGCATTGACAGTCATAGGAAATGAGAAGTTTGTACCGTTCTCGACAGCTGGCAATGGAGCACCGTACCGAGATCCGATATCTACATCACCCGGTTGTGGATCAAGGTTAGCATAGATATAGGTATGGCGTGGTACAGCTGTTATCCCATTCAGACTGGAAGAAAATGACACACGGACTGCACTGTGATGGTTTGCCCTTAGAAGTGTATACCCATTAAGACTACGGATGTATGCAATGTTCTCATTTTCACTGGTGACATTCACAGTATTGCGAAGTGTAATTCCCTTTTTGACGGCGTAGTGTACTGTGCCATCTGACAAAATCATGCCGCCATCAAAAGATGCGGCTGCCTGAGTCGGCAAGCCATGGAGAGTAATAGCATTTATACCTGGCATGTGATATACAACGTGTGGTGAATATGATGAGGACACAACGCTGTGATCAAATATTGCACAGACTGAGAGAGTATTGTTTGCAAATTCAACGGTCAATGGACTGTGGGGAACGTCAGCACTGCCCTTCAGTGTTACTGAGATGTTTGCATAATCAATACTTAACTTGTGGGTATTGAGAATATGAAAAGCTGAAAGCTTCTGAATTTTAGCAAGAGAGGTTGGTGTACTGGTTAGGGTGTATTGGAGATTACTGCTTTGCGAGATGTCCAGTGTTGTGTTGTCACTTAACGACATTGTTGTCCAAAGTCGTCCTTGCTGTTGTTTGTTTGTATGACCAATAACATTTAGATTAGATGCATCAACATTGGTTGAACCGGGATACTCAGGGTATGGGGTGATTCGTAGAGACAGTGATGTTGCCTCTACTACTGAGAAGGTGATATTGCTATGAACAGACAACAATGTGTGCCTTACCGTTACAACGCTCAAACCTGCCGTCAGGATTTTAGACTCGACCACCACATCACTCGCACTTCCTCTTTGTCTTTTCAAGACCTGCAGTATTCTGTTATCGCTCACGCTAAATGTCGTGTCGTTGTGTGAGCTCACATCTTCACTGCTGCTTCCGTTTGAATACACTAGCCTGACAACGAGAGACACCGAGGTCGGAATGCCTGCAACGGATGCTGCGTCTCCGAGCACACTCAGTCGAGTTGTATTGGGACTTACTGAGACGTGAATGGCTTTGACGGAGTCTGCCAGCACAAAACCACTTACTGGACGGTTGCATGCATGATTCGCACACACGAGCAAAAACACGCGAAGGAGCAATGCTCGGATTTTCCAACACTGGAAACCGACGTTTGATGGCCTCGACATGACGCTCGGCTTCCTCAAATTCGAAGTCGAAGCACTGCAAGCTTTGAACGGGGGGGGGGGGGGGTTGATTCAAATCAAGACCAGCGTGGTGTGTTCCGGTGAAGAGGAGCAGGCTACAGCTACGGTACCTTGGGCAGCATACACTGCAGCCCACCGTACAAGTACTAGGTAATTATCTACGTACTGGTAGTCTGGCCTGGTAGTTTGCCAGGCATGGTGAAGAACACTGAAGACAGGGTAATTGTTGTCACAACAAGGCGGGCGGCCACGACTTCATTGAAAACAGCGACCTGAGGGGCCGTTCTTATATTCTATAGCTTCTCGGAGAAGAAGAAAACAGAACTCGGAGAAACTGGTATAATCAAGAGTACATGAAAACCAGAGTGTGCAGCTCGGAATAAGAAGGGTTGCTGTCACGGCGGAATTCCGTGATTACATCATTTTAGTGATGTAGTGCGTACCAGGGAGTAGTACAATACAATAATATTGTACTCAGGGAGTCGTAAAATACCGGTATTTTACGACTCCCTGATTGTACTACTCCCTGGTGCGTTCAAGCAGGTCTCTTTTCTGCACAACTGCAGCTCAGTTGTAGATCTACGCACTACGCCATTTTCCGCCTCAGATCTGCGCCAAAAATGATTGTAGTCACGGATTGAGTGCCACGCACTGTGCGAAAAGGGAAATGCGTACACTCCTGGTCAACACGTGGCTTTTAGCCTACATTTCGCATGCGCCGCTGAATCGCTGATCCCAAACCGCGGGAATCTCCAAGTTTCAACCACCTGTCCATATGTATTCAAGAGAGAGCTGCGCAAACATTCTTGTCAGTATTCAGGTCTACTCGCTGGCATGCCGTTACCCTGTTCATCGTAGTCCCCCCCCCCCCCCCCCCCTTTCCCAATCTGTACTCTCTTGTACCATCATCCTTCAATGCGACGGACCCCACGATAGGCGGTCAGCCTTTGGGTCATCCTAATAAAGTTATTATTATTATTATCTGGATTACTAGTAGCAAGAGTACATAACCCCATGTACTCTTGCTACTACACTGTAGTTTGGAGAGCCTCGGAGAGGATAAAAACATACATGTACAGCTAGCTACATGACAATGACATGCATGTACATGTACATGTCCCATGTACCACTGGACTGTGCGTAGATCTACTGGCAAGAGTCCATGACCGTTATGGACGCTTGGTACTGTAAAGAGTTCATAACCCCCCCCCCCCCGGGGTTATGTACTTTTGGTACTGTACTGCAGTTTTTTTTTGTTTTTTTACAATAGTGCAAGTGGTGATCACCATCACCAAGATCTTAAGGAGGCTCCGAACAGTTGCGCAGCGCAGTGCAAAAAGGGCACCTCCGAAATCTGTTTTTTGCCGCGAGATTCGAAAAATGTTGTGTTCCATGCGGAAACAAGCTGTTGTTCAGAAAGAAGTTTTTTGATTTCTCTGTGCTCGCAGTTGTTCCAGGATGTAGTTCTACTCGTTGCAGTGTTTCTGTAGCCGTGGCTGTTTCTACGCTGGAAAGAATCACTGGCCATGGCTAATGCAAGACAAAGGCAGTTCCTACGCTGCTTGATTTTTTTTGTGAAAACTTTGTTGAAGCGGTACGATGTGGCCACGAAGAACAAAATATAATTATATTACTGACGAAGAAGGGTGAGAAAAGCAGGCTGAAGTCAGTGAAGACATCGATGTCGAACGTAGTGATACTAGTACTGGTACTGGAATTTAGCATGGACTACCTGTGGAGCGTGAAGTGGCTGCCCACTCGCTGGTAAGTGGACCCACTTGCAGCTCCAGTCCGCCAGTCCACCTTGTGTGGCCCTACCATTAGTGGTCTCTGCCCGTTGCCTTCATTTCATTGGTAGGGTTGTGTTTGACGAAAAGCCCACTTGACTGCCTTCCAGCATATAGCTTTCAAATGTAAGTGGGGTGTATTGATATCACAGACATGCTGACGTTTGGTACATGCCTCAAGCCTAGTCAATAGAAGTGATAGTCATACATCACTTCAAGCTAGGACCACTCCAGTGGGAGAAATGAGGTGATCCACTGTTGTCCGCTGGCAGCGTTTGACCCTGTTGACCATGGTGATATCTACATAGCATCAATACACAGCCGGAAAGTGAAGTGTGCACAAACAGACGCACACAAACACACACACACACGCACGCACACAGACACACACACACGCACGCACGCACATACCAAGCAGCATAGCGCCACATTTTCTACCATGTAAAGCAGCAAGTATCGCCCCCCAAGCATGAGTATGCACAGAGTACATGATTTATATGCCACAGGGGATTTTTTATAATATTTGAATGCAGGTGCACAGACCCTGGGTCATTGGCATTGGTCATGGGTTTCATATTCATGTCCTAACTATATTAAATTGATAAGTCAATAATAGTTTTGCTCTTCTGTTTCATGCATTGTGACTTTGTGTGTAAAATACCATTATACTGAGCTTGTATACAAACTCCCATCTCTCCCCACACAACACTCCAGACTTGTATTTTGCATATAACCGGTACTTCGATGACGAGAATATAAACTGGTATATAAACTGGTATATAGACTGGTGTATAAACTGGTATATAAACTCCTTTTTTTTTTAGGATTACACTAGTGACCTGCAGTCCGCCTTGATGGTTTTTCGACATGCACGACGGTCCCAACTTCAGGATCTCTTTCCCGTCAACGATGAAGAATACAACGTCGTCCTTGTAACATGTGCCATGTGCTGCACCTGACGTTCGAGGCTGTCCTTCTTTCGCTGTTTCAGCACTCCGTCTGTCAAGCGCAGCACTCGACACGTGCGGCTGAAGAGCCCCGCGGCCGGCCCGCGTGCCGCTCCTCCTGCGTTTTTGTATGGACATAGAATGCAGATAGCAGGGGCGACGGAACTTCACTACTGATGGTTTTCCAATCGATGTTCTCCTTTCCGCGTCCCTCGCAGAGCGGACGGAACATGCGCAGCCATAATCCGTGGCACTGCCAGTGTTCTTAGAAACTGCTGCTTGAATAATGACATCGTGATTCGTTGTCGTCCTCAGAAGAAACGTTTGGGAGTCGATTCAACAGGCTCGTGCTGATTCATTTCACTCTTACTTTGGAAAGGAGACGAACTCTATGTCTCTAAAGTCTAATGAGCAAACGGTTCTTTTACAGAGCCCGCGGTGAGATCTGCGCGCGGTAACGGTCACTAGCACTGTGAGGTTCAAACTAACTTACTTGGCGCATAGCTGTTACTTCCGATGTAACTAGTACTTCAGTACTAAACTGAAGTCACAAAGAGTGTGTGATGGTACTGCACTAGCACTGCATGCACTGCACAGAGTCAGTGGTAGTCTTGTACTTGATCCGCACTGGGTTGGTGAAAGGAAGACTCGTCGAGCCATGGTTGTGGGTTGGAATTCCAATCTCTACCCTTGTGGGGGAGAGGGGAGTTTGTATATCAGCTCAGTATAAGCATAATATAACCTACTCAGTTGATTATATGGGAAATATAAACCAATATACAAACCTCGGCTTCGCCTCGGTTTGTATACAGGTTTATATTTCCCATATAATCAACTGGTTAGGTTATATTATATACATATACAGGCAAATTGTACTAAAGTACCATACAGCTCTGCATCAATTTTGCCAATGCTGTTGATTGTACATTGTTCACAATCCCTGCCATTTCTCATAAATAATATTGTCATGCAGTATAGTTACGAAATACACCGCCAGGATGCCACAATACAAAGATGGCTATATTTTTTCAACCAACATGCAATTATTGCGAAAAAATAAATATTTCCATAATTTCGTGCCGTTGGTTTGTACACAATTTTAGGGCTAAAATAACCTCTGTCATGGCGATATCTCTGAGGAGTTGAATTCACCTAGGGTGCGTTTGGTTGGTATGAACTTGAACAGGATTCACCAGAACAGCGCGTTTGGTTGGGACTGCACCTGTTCTGGGTCGGCCAGAACATGTTCTGCTTGCTCCGGCCTCGAGGCCGGAGCAGACCGAGCAGTTTCACTTTTTCACAGTGAAACCTGGCGGGAACATCGATTTTGGTCCCAAATGATCACGTGTATACGCTTTTGGGTTGGACTTGTCGTACCGTACACACGTTGTATCACCTAGCCCAAGTCCCGAAACATATTGCCAAGTACAACTGGTTTGTTACCACTAGACCAACACGCAATGCCTTATCACTGCCCCGAGCTAGTTCCTCTCTGTTTTTGAAATCCCCTTTCTTCTCAGCATACTCCCTTTGGTCTAACCTGCCTACTAGCATTAAGACATGCCAGGATATCAGGAAATTCAAAGTCCAGCTTTCCACACTGTCTCATCCGAAGTGATCCCATGTATTACTAATGTGCCTCCCTTTCTTTTTCTCTCCCTATCTCCTTTCCCTCTCTGACAGCATCTTTCTTTTTCTCCCTTTTAGCTTGCCGTGGTTGGCTACCACCTGACCTCTCATGTTTATTGGCAGTCTTCGGACGGGCCAGGAGATGTTGAATAAATAAATAAATAAATCAGTGATGGTGACCCATACACATTTTGAAGAATGCACCAAGTTTGGCATATTTTTTACAAAAATATGCTCTGTTTCTGGAGTACCGTTTGGTTGGCATGAGGCTGCTCCATGTGCACCAGCTGTTCGATCCTGTTCTAGATCGTACCAACCAAACGCACCCCTAGTCTCCCTTGTGCTAAAAATTCCCTCGTGGTGCTGCCAGCTGCAATGTAATGGCAAACAAGAATAGGGTGAAAATCGAAAACGATAAATTCCTCGCCTCCCGTCCATCCAACTGCGCTGGTTGCATCAAGTACGATGTTTAGAAGACGAGTGGCATCCGACTAACGACTGGCAACATATTTCTTGAAGAAGGAAGCCCTCATTTCACCGACTAGCCTCGAGGTAGGCAACAAATCGACCAACAATTTACTGACCGGTGTCGTCATCTTTCCCTGCATAACGTCTGCATGTATGGTTCCCGCGCAGAAAATAAAAATCGGGCCAAAACAGGAGGTATATTATGGCACCGCAGGCCGCGCACCTTCTGAGGGCCTTTCTGGAAGCCTTACTCGATCGGATAGAGCGAAACTGAGCACCCTGGGATGCGAGCAGTTTTTAGTACTCCCGGGTCCAAAATCTCGCCACCAGGCCGGGCTGTACAAAAATGGACCCGCGATAATCTGGGCGCAGCACTGTCTCAGCAGGAGCAAAAATCCGAAACAAACTGGTCAAACCCTTAAGGTGGCAGACTACCCAAAAATTCGCTGAAAAATCGAATCTGTAAATTCATATCGAGTGCTACGTCAGTTGAAAGAGCATGAATAGCTGCAAGTTCTCTGAAAATTGTGTCCCGATCTGACCAGCCGTTCAAGAGTTATGACCGAAAATGTGCTCTTGCAAGGAAAGATTTTTTTGTTGCACGCTGTCATTTGTATGTTGGCAGCACTGTATTTGAATGTGAGCAGACCGTGCGCAACTTGTCGTATCATGGAAACACGCGAAAGTGTGCAGAATTTTGCTCCAGTCCAAAATGTCACGTTTTTGAGCCACGTATTGGGCTGCACGGCGGCGGGCTTTGCCCGCCGCCGTGCACCAGGACTTTTGCCAGCACCCTCGTGATGTTGCAGATATGTGGCTTGATTATTGTAGTTGACGTTGATTTAGTGACTTTGGCAAGTTTGAGTCGTGTCTAGAAGTCAGGTAGGATTCAGTACTAGGCAGTCGTGGAACGTGAGTGGTAGTCTTTGCCGGTTTCTGAGGGTATCCTGGATTTGGTGTGCAGCGCTGTGGAAATGGCTTGCTGTGGAGGTCCCGGCGCTGGATGTTGTATCAAAGGTACGACCTCGTAGCACGTGCTAAACCTAAAAAAATTCAAAAATTGACTTGGGTCTGTGGGAGTCTGTGAGAGAACGCCCACTCGTTCCGTTGTGACAGATTCCAGGGCCACGTTGAGGGGCCCTACCCCACCACCCAAGCCTGCTTTTAGCTTTACGCCCATGTTTCTGTAGCTGTGCTGGAACTGCGCTATTTCGCCGCCACTATTTACCATTAGCCATGTCTCCCCCCTCCTCCACCCTACACAGTGGGTCCATTGTTATTAGGCATCTGCCTGTTTTGGGTTTTTCCACTATAAATAAAAGAATACTACTACTACTAAGAAAAGGAAGAATTATATGAAGACAATTTCATGGAGTCAGAAATAGAAAGACAATAATTTCATGGAGTCAAAGAATAGAAAGACAATTTCATGGAGTCAGGAACACTTGGTTGATTTTATAAACATGCATGCACAGAATAATGATTGATAGATGAATGATAAGGTTGGAATTTATGGCAGATAATAAAAGTTTATTAATGAGGATATTAATATATATATATATTATTTACAAAGTAAGTATATCAATGGCAGAAAGAGCTTTCCGGGAGGGACCAGGGACACCTATCACTCTAAAATCAGAGGGGACAGCGTTCCAGAGAATGCTTCCCCGAAACATCATGGTCAATCGTCCCGCAGGCCCACGAAGAAAGGGAACTTGAAGCAAGTTGGACACTTGTCCCCATGTGGTGCGCTGATAAAAAAAACACTAAAACTAAAACTATCGACGTGTCATTGTAGAACTGCGAAGTGATAGTGTGATCATGAGAAGAGATAAAACATAAAGGATTTGAACGCACATTGAGTGAACATAAAGTATGTGCATGGCAGTCTAAGATCTCAAGCAACATCGCGATAACATGTGCACAGCGCTAACATACTGCATAACAACTGGTGATAAGTCTAAATTGTTAGATGGAGTGGAACCTGTAATGAGCAATTGGCGATTATACAAGGAACTCTGCTCTGGATTATAATTTCCATTGCGTGAAAAAACGGTGAAGCGAAATGTAACACTGTAGTTTCTTGAATAATAATACCGCGTACTTCTGCACGGTGTGGGGTGCCCATGAATTCTCCTCTACTGGGTGGCTCAGCTAAGGCCAGGGGAGGACTGTGCGGGCCTGTGTGTGTGTGTGTGTGTGTGTGCGTGTGTGTGCGTGTGTGTGTGTGTGTGTTTGTGTGTGTGCGTGTGTGTGTGTGTGTGTGTGTGTGTGTAAATATACAGCATGACTGTCATGTATGAATGACAAGAATGGGTTTGAAAACTGGTGTGTTGCAATAAAAAAAGATGAGGCCACTTCAAGTAAGTTGGGTGGCGGCAGTGCACTACGAACCAACATTTTAGGTATACAACCTTCGAAAGAAGTAAATAAAGGAGAAAATTAAAAAAAAATGAAGAAATAAACCGTCCAACCTAGTTAAGAAAGTTCCTGTGTCATTTTTCATCAAACCCATCATTTGATGCTGCGTCCACTGTGGTGGTAGGGCTCAGGATGTTTGTCTCATTCGCATATGTGTTCATTGTTGAATCGTAGGGTGCCGCGGGCCTAGATGCTCACAATAAAATTATTACAGACATCATCGTCAGCTTCGTCGTTGTTTCCATAGAGATCATCGGCGCGAGGTTCCAGATCGCCATATGCGTCATTTCCATACACGTCATTGATCTCAGCAGAGCCATATGTGTCATTGAACGCGGCGGAGACATATGTGTCATTGATCTCGGCGGACCCATAAGTGTCATTTCCGTACGTGTCATCGTTCTCAGCAGAGCCCGGTTGACCAGTTGCGGCTGCCATGCTGACTATAGACAGTGAGGCCAAGTGAGAGGAGTGTGCATCATTGCTGTCGACAAGACAATCCTGCCATGTGCTCTCATCCCCTTCGTACAGATCCAAACTGGGACTACGAGTGCATTGCTTCAATGTATTTGAACTGACACTCGCTTCGTATTCGTGCACACCTGCACCCCAATTCGGTTCCAGTTGATAATGGTCGGCAGCCGGATGCGAACTCGAATCCTTGCCTCGTGCCACTGCCGTCAAAGCATGCTCCGGAAGAGCGTAGATCTGGTCATCGCCGGCACTAGCCCTGTTGGTCTGCTCCCCGTTTTCCGCATAAATCTGTTGATCGTAAGCAGCTGTGCATTGACCTAGCCTGTTCATGTAGTTCAGCGTGGCCGAAGTGGTCATCGCAGTGCTGTCGCTTTGCAGTGCTTCTCTGTTTGCATATCCTGGCTTAGCATTATCCGCACCGGTCTCTTTGCTGTCCATCAGCACACCTTCACCTATGCCGAAGCTTGCTCGGCTAGATGGGTTCATTTTCAAAGGAGAGTCTTGTTCACACACGGTTGTGTGTGCTGATGATGCAATGGACATGGTGTATCCTGTTAGCGGTGATCTACTAGACCGCGTGCTGTGAGTCTTACCTAGGACTCGACGTTTTTTCGACCTGTAAGCCAGACACGCAGGCACACAATCATGCACACAACATAGTACACACACATACACACGCACACACACACACACACACACACGCACACACACATACACATGGAAACAAACACACACACATATACACACACACACACACGGAAACACACACACACACAAATGCACGCGGAAACACACACACACACACACACACACACACACACACACACATACACAAGAACACGCACACACGCACAGACAAGCATACACATACATATACACACAGTCATTTATTCACACACCCATAATATACATGCACAAGATGCCAAGATGGTCTCATGAGCCTGGAAGACTTGACATGTGCTAGTGTCACGAAATTAAACTGAAGTGCGTTTCAAAAGTAGAGAGCTCTAGACTTTTCGAATAATTCAAATTGTCAGCGCCTTCTAGGTTCAGCCTGGTCCCATAGCTCAGTGGTTAGAGCATTGCTCATGACAAGCAAGGTCCCGGGTTCGAGTCCTGGTGGGTCTGGCGATTTTTTTCTCTTTTCAGGCAGTTCACTTCCCCGACTGATTCTTTGAATTTGAAGTTCTCCCGATCCTTTCCAAAAAAATTGTTTTCAGCTTTTTGAGAAATTTCTTCGGGGCATTTCTCTTTCAGTCCCCCGATTTTTCTCATAGGGATTTCGAAGCGATTAGATATTCAGGCACCCAATTTCGGACATTATATGCACAAAGGGATCCAATACTTTGTGTGGTATAGTTGCTGGTCTAAAGTTTTTTTTGAAACCAGAGGTCTGGACTTTTGAAATGCGCTATAGCTTATTATTTTTTCGCACACTATTGTACAATGGTGTTCCTGTATTGTGTGTTGCCCTATGTCATAATAATATCATGCTCTATTGTGCCAATGGGTATGGTGTGCTGTGTGTAAAATATGGAATGGGGGACATGACAGAGTACACGGTTGTTAGAGAATGTGTGAAATCTGCTTCCGCCGGTGTGAGTGTATTTGTGTCCACTGAATGTCGCGCATTTGTAGGTTATGAGGAGCATGTGCTGTGTGTGTGTGTGTGTGTGTGTGTGTGTGTGTGTGTGCGCGTGCGTGTGTCCACTGCATCGTTTCGACAAAGCAAGTGGATTCCTGGATGAGAGGAGAAACAGGTCGCACTGATATGACTCGCAGAAACTTATTCCTGCGTCGTGCATCGCTGACATGTGGAATTATTTGTCGTGACCTGTTTTGTTTGAACCTGAGTGGCCAGTCGTCGTGCGGCGATGGTTTAGTTTCGTTAGCTTGCTGTGCACACTCCTCGTCGCTTGTGGAAGTATGTCTTGTGGAGCCCTTGTGGGATGGTCGGTGCTCACCCTCCAGCTCAAGGTTGTGTTTTCCTGTTTCACGGAGGCTGAAGCGGTATTCGTACAGACATTATCGTTGAGCAGAACATCATGTTCACAATCTATTTTTGTTTCTTTTTCAGCTGTCGCGTTGTGGACCTACTGCAGGCTGTTCATCTGGTTTGTGATATTTCTTTCCCCTCATCTGTTTGGTAATCCTTTTTCCATCAGTGTGGCAGGTTGTTTTGATTTCCTGTTTCTTCAATTTATTCTGCTGTAGCATGGCTACTTTCTGACACGTAATTTGTATACACATACTAGTACACAGTAGGAATGCATGGATAGCAGTGTACGTTTTGTTTTGCGCCACTGCCCCTCACTTTGCACTCTGTTCTCTGAGTGGAGGGCTGCATTACCCCGCTGAGGTAGCTGATTGATAGTAGTAGTAGTGGTGGTAGTAGCAGTAGTACTAGTAGCAGTGTGTGTGTGTGTGTGTGTGTGTGTGTGTGTGTGTGTGTGTGTGTGTGTGTGTGTGTGAGAGAGAGAGAGAGAGAGAGAGAGTAAGAGAGAGAAAGAGAGAGATAGAGGGAGTGATTTGTCTGTGGTGTCATTGTCTTCGTTTTCCTCACGCGTATTGTACGTGCTGGTATCTCATTGGTCGTTTCGGTCCGTTCCCTCTTCTCTCTAGTTAGAAATGTTAGTCTACTACAGTCCATTTCAAAAATAAAGACGCGTGGCATTCTTGAAATATTTCAAAATTCTCTGGAGCTTTTTGAGAATTTGTTCCGGAATATTGCTCAGGTCCTTCACGCAATTACTGTCAAGAGTTTGTCGCTACTTATGAGCTGGGTCTGTATTTGTTTGTTGTCTCTTTCCCTGTTCTCTTGCTGCCAACTTGTGTTTTTCTTTGTAAACGAACTTGGTCAAAACCTAAAGAGTCAGAGGATTGTCGTGTGGCGGGAGACAGGGGAAGGGTCCCAGCCGAAGTAGCCAAGCGTAAAGGCATTCTTTTTGCAATTATGTGTATGGTTGGGGAGATGCAATTGCAATTTTATGGTGCTCACCCTGATTATGATTGATAAATGACAGTTTTGTGAACTGTTTCATTTAAAGTCACTTCAAGTAACTGCTCACATTCACAGGAAATGAGACTGTTTGTGAAGAGAGAGAGAGAGAGAGAGAGAGAGAGAGAGAGAAAGAGAAAGAGAGAGAGAGATTTGTAATGCTCCTCTGTGCTCGGCCCCGCCAAGCCCAGGTGACAGATGTTTGTTCAGTATAAAAGAATACTCACTTTGACGTTTGCAGGGTGCGAATGTAGACGACCATGACCATCATGGTTGTGCAGAGGACAGAAATGATGGAAATTAGTCCAACTTGCAGGTCAGAAACTGGCGGCGTACTCTCTCCATGCATGCCCAAGTCAGAAGTTGATGATTCGGGCTGCGAAATGGTCACACACACACACACACACAAACACATGCACAAATGCACAAGTGCACACACACACACATGCACGCGGAAACACACACACAGACACACACACACATTATATTTATACATACGCAATACGCACGCACACGCACACGCACACACGCACACGCACACACACACACACACACTCATATAGTGAAACAGACACACACAGAGTGACACACACACACACACACACACGCCCATACGCACAGACATACACAGACATACACAGAAATACGTATTGAAACCGACAAGTAATAAGAAATTGACTCTGAGTTTCACGTATTACTACGATCATCAGGCAACTGATGGCTCCAAAACGGGCAGCCTGAACAGAAGGGGAAGCAAGGTGAGAAATACTGAGGGGAACCATAGCTTACAAGTCAGGTGCAGGCAGCAAGTTATAAGGGATTTTGACTTGGGGCTAAATAGCAGCAGCAGCAGAAGTTATGGTGTGAACAATTAGAGCTGCGGAACTGCACCTGCATAGCCCCAAGTCAAAAGACTTAGGCCTCATTTACACGACAACGATTGAAAAACGTTTTTCAATCGTTTTCGAAACGTTTTGCTGTTTACACGAAAACAATAAGCGGGTACACTGCAAGGTGTTTTCGACGCGCAATGGTCACGTGCAATAAGTTGGCCTGGTGCAGCTGGCGGCGGCATGTTTTGAGTACAAGGCTCGTACTAGCAAGAGTACATAATGTGCCCTTGGTACTAGTAAAACGTTTTTGCCGTTTACAAGAGAACGAAACGGAACGGAAACGATTGAAAACACTTTGAAGGCCGTATTTCGTTTGAAACGTTTTTGAAACGTTTTTCAGCGTTGTCGTGTAAACGCTCTTATCAAAATCTGTGGAAGCGTATCCTTTTGAATACATTTTGGACAAAACGTTTTTCAATCGTTGTCGTGTAAACGAGGCCTTATCAACTTCTCGACTGCATCTCACCTGTACAGTGGTTCCCCTCAGTACTTCTCACCTTACTCCCCCTTATGTTCAGGCTGCCCATTTTGGAGCCATCAGTTGCCTGATGATCGTAGTAATACCTGAAACTCAGAGTTGCGACATGGCTTCCCCTCTCCCTTTTGTGTAATTAATATTATATGTTTTCTAAGCACTCGCAGACTCCATTGCAGCCATTCACACATTATAGGGTATCTAATATTATTTGTTTTTTTTGGAAGTGAAGTGAACATATGCAGCGAAGAGACCGGTAGTTGGAGAGTTTAAAGAGAGGTACCCTATAAAATATTATATGTATGTAAAATAGAAGAAGACAATACAACGAAACGAGTTATGAAGAAACTATCCATGACTGTAACAAGATAATAAGCAGTCAGAAAGTGTGAAAACAGGGCACAAAACTGAGAGGTTTAATACTGAAACATTCAACACCCTGAGACCTAGCTCTAACACATCCCCAGTGCGCAAACCAACAGCCTTCTGACTTGGAAGGTTCATGGTTAGGGGTCGTCGCAAAAGTTTTTTGTCGTCCCTGAAACGAACATGATTCATTTGGGGGGGAGGGGTGCGAGCCAAAATCGCAAGTCGACCGACACTGTACATATGACATGTACATGCATGCGATTTTCGTCGTCCAGCATAGCAAGCTGTGTTCGTTTCAGAGGGAGGGGAGGGGGTCCGAGCACGAAATGAACGATGTTCGTTTCAGGGACGACAGAAAACTTTTGCGACGACCCCTTAGGTAGGATTGAAGAAGATTGGAGGGCTGTTGGTTTCCGCACTGGAGATGTGCTAGAGCTAGCTCTCAGGTCGTTGAATGTTTCAGTATTAAACCTGTCTTTTTTGGCCCTGTTATCGAATTTTCTGACTGCTTATTATCTTGTTACAGTCATGGCTGATTGCTTCATACATGTGCCTCGTTTTCTTGCGTTTTCTTCTTCTATTTGACTTTTATTGCTTGCTCATTATCCGAGTTCAACGAGAGAGCTTGGAAGCTCAGGGCCCTACGCTATGCTTTTATGCTTTTTTGCCTAGCTCATCGTACATGTTATTAGAACTGATGGAAATGTTTTTTTTCCGTTGATTGGCCACATCATTGTATTGCAAAAACGTTTCAATCAGTTTGAAAATTATGAGTTAGGCAAAAGTATTTGCAGAATTTATTGCGGATTGTTATTTCTCTAATATCATCTGGCCCAACTTCTGCGAAAACCAGGCTTAGGGTGAAAATCATTTTTTTGAGAAAAATGATGTTTTGTAAAACGGTTGTGTCGCGTGGACGCTCGAGTGCAGTGAAGTGGAACCAAAGTCAATCTCGCTTGTTTGAAGAAGTAGCAGTCATGGCAGGAATGGTTTCAGCAGTCAGGGAAGTCAAAGGGCTTCCGGTAGAATATTCCCTGCTACTCCTCTAGCCACAACGAAGAGTTTTTGAGCTGATCGAACGGATTCCATCTCCTTCACTCAGGGATGGCGAAATTTCTGCGCTAGCTGCTGCTTGCGGAAAATGGTGAAGAAATCGTCTCCAGTTAGAGTCGTGATGGCGATAGCGAGGAGAACCTGGACGGCATCGACCCAGCCAATCGAAGTATGGAGATACTAGCTGTTTCTGGGCCTCACGCAAAGGGAACACGCGCAGCAGAGCTCATACGTTTGCAGCAAGTTCAAGAGGAAAAAGGCTAGAAGCGCAGTGTGAAAACTGTTTTGAATTGAAGTCCTTGGCGATGAAGTGCTACTGAATGCCAGGCGAATGAGCGTGCAGATCGAGAGGCCTCCACTCGAGACTTTCCTCGCTGGACAGCTAGCTGCAAGGGATTGTACGGCGTGCCGAGATTTCACTTGCTGGTCAGCACCAAGCAGACACTGCAGCACGCCAGGCTCGCCAGCACACTATCACTAGTATGCGCATACTACGAGTACGAACAGTGGAACAGTTTGAAAGGCTGTGTTCTTGCTTGTTTTTGAATAGTTGTACTAGATTCACCCTTCAAAAGGTGCCATCTCAACTGGAGTCGGGTTTCCTTGTGGTGTGTAGCGCCAGAGCATGCCAGTACATGCATGCAGTCCCAGAATGTGCTGAGTGAGGAGCAAACAAAATTCATGCAGAACTGTGCATGGCCACTACAGCCTGCAGCACCAAGGGGCCACAACAAGCCTGCCCCCACATGCCTACCTTGTCATGTCACCTAAACAAAAATCATCCATGTCTCTTCCTTCACTCTGGTGGATCTCTCTTCATTTCTTTCCTGTGATAACAATTTTGTTTTTTTTTTGGATTTTTTAACACAATACCCTGGTATGTTTGAGATACTTTTAATACCACTATGAGTCGACCCACACCTGTAATATTTTGTCTCCTGACCTCCCATGCCCAGTAGAAGCTGAAAATGGGAAAAAGTCATTTTGTGAAATTTCACCCTAAGCCTGGTTTTCGCAGATTCTGGGCCATCTACTTTTGGTTTGCTCCTTATTTTCTTTTCATCTCCTTATACTGTAAATCAACAAATTTTGGCCGATGAGAAACTTTGGCCGATCTCGAAACGAAACGTTTCGCCGTCATTAAACTTTAGCCGATTGGAGTTTTCAAAAAGAAATCGATCGGTATGTTTTGCTCTCACATGCATCCATTGCTCAATCATGCATCATTTTCCTCTATGACAAACTTTGGCCTGCGACTTACTTTGGCCGGTTGGTACCAAGCGTCGAAATCAGCGAAATTAAATCGCCAGCGAAAATTAGTTGATTTTAATACAGATATCGGATTTTCTGGCCTTTCTGTAGTAATACATTGACCTGTTGAGCCAGTGAGGACGCCAAATGCATGGTTGCCTGTGGAGCACATTACATAACTTTACAGTCTCCTACAATACGTATCCTGTCCGACGGCAAAAGAGGCTGCAGATTTAGTTTTTCTGCGCGTCGACGGGATGTCTGTCCTGACGTTTCCTGGGACCGGCGCTGACTCTGCCGATGACGGGCGTTCTGGACTCGACGGGATGTCTGTCCTGACGTTTCCTGGGACCGGCGCAGACTCTGCTGATCACTTGCGTTCTGGAGTCGACGGAATCTCTCTTCCGACGTTTCCTGTGACCGGCGCTGAATCGCTCGTGAACGCTTATTTTGGAGCCAACGGGATCTCTCTTCCAAAGTATGTTTTTGCTGACGCATCCTATCACCTATTCGGCGTCTATTCTATTTTAATTTCCTCCTCGTCTCCCTACTTCTTTCCAAATCTCCCTCTACATCAGGGAGTCGTATACATAATACGACGAATATTGGTACGGTACGGGACAGATACGGGAGCCAGCAAATATTGTGGCCAGCTGTTATGTACAATCCTGTAGAGCCTTTGTAGTCACAGATACGGGACAGATACGAGACAGATACGGGATAGCTCCAGGCGTGACACAAACAAACAAACACCAAATTAAAGCTGTGTGAACCCTGGCTAGCGCCAGACGTTACTGAAGTAACGCCTTCTGCATAGCTACGGGAACGAGAGAGCTTGGAAGCTCAGGGCCCTACGCTATGCTTTTTTGCCTTGATGACCTAGACAAAAAAAGAATACGGATGTTATAAATTCATATAATTTTTTCCTTAAAAAAAGACATAACCTGGGATTCAAACCCGCACTATCGCCCTGCATGCATCCCCTGATACACTTCGCATACATACTAATTCTTCCAATTTGCTTCACGTTATGATCTTGCATTATTATCTTGTTACAGTCATGGCTGGTTGCTTCATACCTCGTTTCCTTGCATTTTCTTCTTCTATTTGACTTTTATTACTGGCTCACTATCCGAGTTCAATTAAATATAATTATCATGATAACATGTTAAGTGGCAAGTTTGCAATGGAACGAGAGTAAAGTGTATTTTCACTCTGCCAGCTTCATGGAAATAGAGTCCGTCTCCAGACAGCACATAAAGTGAACCCCCGTTGAGCAGTACTCTCTGATAAGACCAAATGTGGCTTCCGAAGAACTAGTATTCACATTACTATTAATTTGATACATTTATAAAAAGTAAAAAGGACCAAGGAACTACAAGTTACACTATAATGTCCGCTAACACCACCAGTTACTAAACAATCAGCTCATGTGATAACATGGTTAGTGGACATTATAGCGGAACTTGTAGTTCCTTGGTCCTTGTTCTTTCCTATGAATTTATCCTTTGGCTCTCCATCCGAGTCCATTATTGGATAGATCACTGTGTATTCATTTTTTTCAAAATATGGATAAGACAGACTCTGGGTTTTGAGAACAAACACCATTGGTTCATTGGCGCTCGTCCTAAAGAGGTTTTCATGTACCTTGAATGTGTCTATAGCGTCTGGAGTTAGGAACAGACCGGTTGCCAGATGGTGGTGGGACTTGTCGCTGGAGATATTCTTAAGAGTACTGGCAATCATGCTGCCTTGAAAGAACACGGTGGAGTAGCCCGTTGACATGGCGGAGTCGATGGCGTAGATTACAGCACGCCGCCTGTAAGCATATGCACAAGGAGGGTAAAGCAGACAACAGATGCTCATGCTCAGTTTGATAGACATTCCCCACCCGAAAATATCGAACTAAAAAATCAAAAAAATCAACAACAAAACAAACTGGCAAAATCCCACTAAAATTACTTCCTCCGCCTCATTAAAATTGTCAGTTCACACATCGCAATGTTTGTGACTTGCTCGTCTCAGTCAGACTGTCGGAATTGCTGTTTTCTGTGTTTGAACACTGGTGCTGCCCTTCCTGGGCAATTTCTACTTATTACTGAAGCTGTGGTGGCATCGGACTTTGTCGGAGCTCTCTTTCGTACCAAAAAAATTCATTGCGCTCTGCACTATTCGGCCCCAGAGCGTGTATCGTTTTTCTGGAGTTTGTGTTGTACCACATCGTTCGCGTGGGCATTTATCAAGCCTGCAAGCTCGGGTATAAGAGTCCTGGTATCTCTCCTGAATTCAAGATGCTGAAGTTGACGAGGGCAAGAACAAAGTGTTCTCAAATTCCTAAAATGCGCTACGCATGGCGCCTATTACTGCGAAGGCAGAAGGTCTGATAACACCAACAAAGTCAGCGAAGCGCTTGCAAAGGGACCAAATAAATTTGAAAAATAAGGGACAATTTAAATGACACAGAGGAAGTACGACGCTGTTTAACAATACCTAACACTGGCCAATGCTGTAACACATGTGATCAATGTCCAACTGTATTTTTGTGCGTGTAAAATATCGTTCTTGTCTCCATGGAAACGGTTTTTTATTTACTTCAATAAATAAAAATGCAAAAGCACATGCAGTAAAAACGGTTCGTTCAAACTAGAGTTTCCGTAAAAGTGTCAAATTCAGTTGCTCAAACACTGTAACTCCCCACTTCTTCTGCTGCTATCACCAAGGCAACACTGCCATGCCAACCACTTCGACTATGCAGGACAATGAACTTACAGTGGTGGTGATGTGCGGGTGTCTGAAACCGTACGGTGAACATGAACCGAAACCGCCTTGTGGAGTGCACTGCTAAGCGCGGCGGACAGCTGGATTTCGAAGGCAGTCGCATTGAATGTTGCACTGCTGCTGCCATTGTGGCTGATAGGTACCAGTACCAGGTGGCTGCTGTAGTAATAGACCAGGTCAACCAGGCATAGTGTATAGTGGTCGGCTGTGTCTGTGACCTGTACCACTAGATGCTGTGGCTGGGTGACATGTACGCCGGACAGATTGTGTGAGGACGCCGTGTGAAGAGCTCCTCGATTGTTAATGGAAAACTGCTTGTTCGGATCACCGGCTATTATGGAATAGGTGAGTTTACCTTCGTCAACGACGTCTTGATCTTCAGCAAGAAGAACAGTGAGAGCCGTGCCAGGAAGAGATGCCGCATTCCCTGTACTATTGCTGCCCGCTACAAACGCCTTGGTCTGCTTGTGGACGCATGCAGGACTCTGGTCATTCAAGTCTGTTACGGCAATCTGAACTGCAATGGTGGATTGCATCAACAGTGCACCGCGGTATTTGGGTGCCACCAGCAATTTGAACTCTGAAGCCGTTTCTCGGTCTAGAAGTTTGGCTAACGAAATAACACCAGTGTTTTGATCAATGCTAAAGTGAGAGTCAGGGTTGCCAGCGGTAATCTGATACTGGAATATGTCTGGAACATTGCAGGTGTAGAAATTCGATTGGTTCAACTGGAACAATCTGCTTTGCTGTGCTGTGTCCTCTGAAACACTGATGCTGATCTTTGGGGTTCGCCCATGCAGAATTTGTGACATCTCTGCGTGAGAGTGGATCAGCAATCTACTCATTAGACTTCTCAATGCAGAAGAATTGTGGAATGGGCCAATATACGGATACAGGTTTATGGTTGCTGGAGGGGCGGTGATGTCACCAAACTTGGCACTGGCGTGCAATACAACAGGGTTGGTATAGTGCTGGCTGCTCAGTAAAGTCACATGCCCGGTGCTGCGATTGATGGAAATGCTGGTCGGCGCGCTGCTCGTCAAATTGATTACATTTTTCAAACCGACCGAGTTCAAGACATCGTAATACACAGTGCCGTCCTCAAGTATAATGTGCACATCCGCGTGCGCAATAGCATGCCTGTGAGCTGTCGTGTTGCGAAGTATGTAATCAGCGGTGCTCCCATCGACACGAACCAGAGCATTGGCTGAGAGACCACCCGTGCGGACAGTCATGCCGAACAAAGCGCATACCGCCAGTTCATCTTTTGAGATGTTCACCGACAACGGGGTTTGAACTGAGACCTTGCCAGACAGAGCTGCAGAGATCAGGACATTTCCAAAGCCGGTACCACTGGGAGTAATAATATAATAACCAGAGGATAGATGCCTCCCCAAACTAGCCAGGTGAGAGTTGTTGGTGAGGATCAATTTCAGGTTTCCATTCATCGACATATCACTTACTGTGTGATCAGTAAACGACATTGTTGTCCAAAGTCGTCCTTGCTGTTGTTCACCACCAGTATTGCCAATAATATCCAGATTAGATGCATCAACGTTGGTTGAACCGGGATACTCAGGGTATGGGGTGATTCGCATAGACAGTGATGTTGCCTCTACCACCGAAAATAATATAGAATTTTCTAAAAAGTACTTCGCGCTATAGACTCTGACAGTGGCATTGCCAACAACATCCTGAGACGTTACGACAAGAGTTGTAGGAGACCTGACTATTGATAGCACATTAGAAAGGGGACTGAGAGAAAATCTTGTTGAAGTCTGCACTGTGCAATCCACCATTCGACCATCAGCGAAAACCAAGTTAGCAGTTAGCGCTACATCTGACACCATGCCAGCACTTGCTGCAGAGCCTTTCTGTATGCTAAGTCTCTTTACCCCAGAAGGTGTAGAAAGTACCATGTGTACGTCAACCACACGAATGGTCACGGTCGCATTCACTGAACTAGGAAACAGGCCATGGTCCCTGACTTCAACAACCAGAAGGTAAACTGTATTGTCAGATTCGGAAATGAGACTCTTCACCAAGGAAAGAGCACCAGATGTTGCACTGATTACGAACTTTCCATTTTCATCACCAGAAACAATTTTGTAGCTCAAGAAACCGTCTGGACTTGCCATATCGTCATCATCAGTTGCATTCAGTTCGAGAAGTACAAGAGGAGCCATGGTATACTTTGAAACTGTCAAATTATAAAGGTTACCATGAGGAAATTGAGGTGGAACATTTGCTTTCAGAACAGTTATGCTTTCAAGGCGTACTTGGCTGTCAAGTTTGGATATGAAAGTGTCGTAATAATCGATGGTGAGGTTGTAAAGGTTTGTACGTCGGTAGTCCAGATTTCTGATGATTGAAAGTTGCCCTGTGGAGGGATGAATATCGAAAGTAGGTGGAATGCTGTTTCCAGAGGAAATGGAGAAATTTAAGAACTGGGAGTAACATTTTGGCTGAGTTACCTTGAACTCCATCAACACAAACGGAGTTTTAATATCCTCTGGGATTACTAATGATGGTATGGTGCCAATGACAAACTTTGAGCTGCTGTCGGAAATAAATCCGGTTGCACTGTTCAAAGGCAGAGGAGTCGAGATCGGTTTAGGTCCGATCACCATAGAAACGTCTGAAGCAATCGAATTCGTACCCTCAAGACTGCTAATTGGCTGTTTTAATTTGAGTGAAAGTAGTCGTGTTATGAAAACATTGAACTTTGCAATGCCAGGGCTCACAGCTTTGAATGTCAATGTGCACAAAAGTATACGGTTTCCTTTTCTAGTGACATTTGACGACAATGTTCCGTGAATTCGGATTTCTCCGGGAGTTGATGCTGTATCCGTTTGTAGGGACTGGACAGGTTTGGTATCCAAAATGAGTGTCATTGACTTGTCATAATGCAATGTCAAGTCAACCATGCCAAGAGTGAGGTTGGGGCAATTGACATACAGAGGAAATGAGAAGTTTGTCGCGTTCTGGACAGCTGGCAATGGAACGCCATTCTGAGAACCGATGTCTACATCACCTCGTTCTGGATCAAGGTTAGCATAGATATAGGAATGTTGTGATACAGCTGTTATCCCATTCAGACTGGAAGAAAATGACACACGGACTGCACTGTGATGGTTTCTCCTTAGACGTGTATACCCATTAAGATTGTTGATGAATACAATGTTATCATTTTCACTGGTGATATTCACTGCAGCTGTGAGATTTCCTATCTGTTTGGTGCCGTATATAATTGTGCCATCTGACAAAATCACACTACAATCTGCAATTGCAGCGGTCATATTGTTCAAGCCTCTAAGAGCAACAGCATTGACCCCAGGCATTTGCGATGCCTTGTGCAGTGAAGACAAAGTGGGTTCAATTTTGTGATTAAATATGGAACAGACTGAGAGAGTATTGTTAACAAATTGAACGGTCAGTGGACTTTGAGGAACTTCAGATTTGCCGCTATTCAGTGTTACTGAGATGTTCACAGAGCCTATACCACATCTGGAGGTGGAGGAACAAGATGGGTTTCGATTGAGGATATAAAAATCTTTCTTTGATGGCTTCTGAGTTCTAGCAAGAGAGGTTGGTGTACTGGTTAGGGTGTATTGGAGATTACTGCTTTGCGAGATGTCCAGTGTTGTGTTGTCACTTAACGACATTGTTGTCCAAAGTCGTCCTTGCTGTTGTTCACCACCAGTATGACCAATAACATCCAGATTAGATGCATCAACATTGGTTGAACCGGGATACTCAGGGTATGGGGTGATTCGTAGAGACAGAGATGTTGCCTTGACTACCGAGAATAATGTAGAATTTTCTAGAAAGTATTGCGAGTTATAGACTCTGACAGTGGAATTGCCAACAATATCCTGAGACCTGAGAACAAGAGTTGTGGGAGACCTCGCTATTGATAGCACATTAGAATGGGGATTGAGAGAAAATCTTGTTGAAGTCTGCACTGTGCAATCCACTATTCGACCATCAGCGAAAACCAAGTTAGCAGTTAGCGCTACATCTGACACCACGCCAGCACTTGCTGCAGAGCCTTTCTGTATGCTAAGTCTCTTTACCCCAGACATTGTAGAAAGTAGCATTTGTACGTCAACCACACGGATTTTCACTGTTGCATTCACTGAATTAGGAAACAGGCCATGGTCCTTGACTTCAATAACCAGAAGGTAAACTGTATTGTCAGATTCGGAAATGAGACTCCTCACGAGTGAAAGAGTACCGGATGTTGCATTGATTACAAACTTCCCACTTTCGTTACCCGAAACAATTTTGTGGCTCAAGAAACCATCCGGACTTGCCATATCTTCATCATCAGTTGCATTCAGTTCGAGAAGTTTTAGGGGAGCCATGGCATACTTTGAAACTGTCAAATTATATAAGTTTCCAGGAGGAAATTTAGGTGGAGCATTTGCTTTCAGAACAGTTATATTCTTGAGCTGAACCTGATTGACAAGTTTGTCTGTCAAAGTGTCTAAAACATTGATGGTGATGTTGAAAAAGTTGATATGCCTATGGTCGAAATTTCTGATAACTGATAGTTGCCCATTGGACGGATGAATATGGAACGTAGGTGGAATGCTGTTACCGGAGGAAATGGAGAATTTTAAGAATTTGGAATAACACCATGGTTGAGTTTTATTGAACTCCATCAACACAAACGGAGTTTTAGTGTCCTCTGGAATTACTAATGTTGAGATGTTGTCCATGACAAACTTTGAGCTGCTGCTCGAAATATATCCCTGTGCATTGTTTGCAGGCAACGAGGCTAGGACTGGTTTTGGTCCGATCACCATAGACACGTCTGCAGCAACTGCTTTCATACCAGTTTTCCAGCCGACTCGGTGGCCTGAAGTTTGGTCAAGTTTAGTAACAAATACACTGAACTTTGCAACACCAGAGCTCACAGCCATGAAGGTAAAACTGCTCAAGTGTTCTCGAAATCCACCTAATCTGCCATGCGAAGAAACGGTTCCGTGAATTCGGACTTCCCCAGGAGTTGACGTGTCCGTTTTTAATGAGTGTACAGGGTCGGTAGCCAGTACGAGGGTCATGGCCTCATCATAATACAATGTCAGATCAACCATGCCAAGAACACGACTAAACGCATTGACAGTCATAGGAAATGAGAAGTTTGTACCGTTCTCGACAGCCGGCAATGGAGCACCGTACCGAGAACCGATGTCTACATCACCTCGTTCTGGATCAAGGTTAGCATAGATATAGGTATGGTGTGATACAGCTGTTATCCCATTCAGACTGGAAGAAAATGACACACGGACTGCACTGTGATGGTTTCTCCTTAGAAGTGTATACCCATTACGAGGGTTGATGATTACAATGTTATCATTTTCACTGGTGATATTCACAGTTTGGAAAAGTGTCCCTCCCATTTTGACCGCGTAGTGAACTGTGCCATCTGACAAAATCATGCTGCCATCAAAATGTGCGGTTGCCTGAGTCGGCAAGCCATGGAGAGTAATAGCATTCATACCTGGCATGTGATACACAACGTGTGGTGAATATGATGAGGACACAACGCTGTGATCAAATATTGCACAGACTGAGAGAGTATTGTTTGCAAATTCAACTGTCAATGGACTGTGGGGAACGTCAGCACCGCCCTTCAGTGTTACTGAGATGTTTGCAGAGCCAATACTTAACTTGCGGGTTTTGAGAATATGAAAAGCTGAAAGCTTCTGAGTTCTAGCAAGAGAGGTTGGTGTACTGGTTAGGGTGTATTGGAGATTACTGCTTTGCGAGATGTCTAGTGTTGTGTTGTCACTTAACGACATTGTTGTCCAAAGTCGGCCTTGCTGGTGTTTGTTTGTATGACCAATAACATTTAGATTAGATGCATCAACATTGGTTGAACCGGGATACTCAGGGTATGGGGTGATTCGTAGAGACAGTGATGTTGCCTCTGCTACTGAGAAGGTGATATTGCTATGAACAGACAACAATGTGTGCCTTACCGTTACAACGCTCAAACCTGTCGTCAGGATTTTAGACTCAACCACCACATCACTCGCACTTCCTCTGCGTCTTTTCAAGACCTGCAGTATCCGGTTATCGCTCACGCTAAATGTCGTGTCGTTGTGTGAGCTCACATCTTCACTGCTGCTTCCGTTTGAATATACTAGCCTGACAACGAGAGACACCGAGGTCGGAATGCCTGCAACGGAGGCTGCGTCTTCGAGCACACTCAGTCGAGTTGTATTGGGACTTACTGAGACGTGAATGGCTTTGACGGAGTCTGCCAGCACAAAACCACTTACTGGACGGTTGCATGCATAATTCGCACACACGAGCACAAACACACGAAGGAGCAATGCTCGGATTTTCCAACACTGGAAACCGACGGCTGATGGCCTCGACATGACGCTCGGCTTCCTCAAACTCGAAGTCGAAGCACTGGAAGCTTTGAACGGGTGGGTTTGATTCAAATCAGGACCAGCGTGTGTCCCGGTGAAGAGGAGCAGGCTACCGCTACGGTACCTGGGGCAGCAGACACTGTAGCTCACCGTTTCTCTCTACCTCCTCTCTTGTACCTTCTTGCTATTATTCACTTAAATGTGGAGCTTTGAATAAACAGTGTTATTAGTAACCCTCCGTACAGGTACTAAGAACTAGGTAAGTATCTACGTACTGGTAGTCTTGCCTGGTAGTTCACAACAAGGCGGGCGGCCGCGACTTCACTGAAAACAGCAACCTGAAGGGGCGTTCTTATATTCTATAGCTTCTCGGAGAAGAAGAAAACAGAACTCGGAGAAACTGGTATAGAACACAATAATAGAAAAGCTGACAGGATCGCTTTTCTAAATCAAGAGTACCGGTACGTGAAAACCAGAGGGTGCAGCTCGGATATCCGGATGGGTTGCTGTCACGTACGGCGGAATTCCGTGATTTCATTCCCCCCCGTACGGCAGAATTCCGTGATTACATTCCGTGATCATGTAGTGCGTACAAGTAGGATTCAAGCAGGTCTCTTTCTGCACAACTGCAGCTCAGTTGTACCAAGAGTACCAAGAGTACATAACCTCCCAGAGTGTGCAACGCCTGATCCAGCTCTGCAATCTGCATAGGGTCGAGCGTAATCGGCGGATCGGATCTTTGCGTTATAATGCCGTACACATCTGAGGGGAACCCGGGGAGTCGCGGGTACTAGGGACCTTTCGCACCCCGCGGACGGATACGAAACGAATGCTGATTCGTCACCTGGGTTCGAGGATTCGTCAGAGTCCCTGCGGAGAACTCGTTTTCACGAATGGAAGCCTCTTCATTCGTGGCACGCTCCGAATCCGTCAGGTACACATTTATTTGGATAGGTACACATGTTTTGCAAGGTACACATTTTTCCCTTGATTCCATGATCCATGCACGTGTGCGTGTAAAAACCCGTACGCCAAGCTACCGGCGCCCGCGGCCGTATTCGTAGTTGCCATGCACATTTGCATGACGACTTGCGAAACCTGAAATCTGTTTTCAACGAAACGATTACGAGCCGAATCAAACTTTCGTTTCGCATTCGTTTCGTAGCAAATGCGAAAGGTCCCTACTCTCGGATCAAAAACAACGGGGCACTGCCTCGAGACCAGCCTCATCTCATCTCATCTCATCTGCGCTGTTTGCCAGGATTGCCAGCAAACTGAGCGACAAGTGCAACGAGCCTTTTTCCGTCACCATGGCTTTCGTCCGGTCCAAACTGTCCTTCAGCCTAGTGAGAGCCATAGTTGCTAGTCTGCGCGGCTACCGGCGTTCTTCAGTGCCAATTCCTGTTCACTCGGCTGTTCTGGCGGCTGCTGAGTGTTCATTGTAAGCGTATGACACAACTGTGCTGTTGATGTACATGGAGTTGCTTACCTCTCTTTCTTTCTTATCGTTTCTTTGCCTTCTTCTCTCTCTTTGTTAACCACGGCGACCCCGTGTGCTGTTCTACTTTTTATTTTTTCTCTTTTACGTTTACTTTATACCAGGCGTGGGCCATCCGGCCATATCCCCTGTACCAAGAGTCCTTTTATGCTTTCTTGCCTGTACTGTACATAGGTGCCACCATTTTTCTTTGTTTCAATAAAAAAGTAAAAATAAATAAAAAAAAGACCGGCCTTGCGCTGGTGTGGAGTGTACGTATGACATCAGAAGATCCGATTACTAGTGCGCTCGACCAAGACCCTATGCAGAGTTGGATCAGTCGTGCATCATTGTGTTTTTTTTTCGCGCGGCTTGAACGTTTTGTTTGGGCGGGCAAAGCAAAATAAAAAGAAGAAGAGAAGAAAAACTAAACTAAAAAGAAAAAAACAAAAAAGGAGCACTCATTTTGTTAAGCAAGGGGCTGGCTCACGCCTGGCATGAAAATGAGAGATTGAGAACTTCTCAGAAATTAAACATGTTCGCCCGTTACATGACATACCTGTATGTACTCTTGCCCTGTTTCCATGCTGTACGCTGACCATAATTTTCAAGTTTTTACCGTACCGTTTCTATGGTTGTAGCCAATGAGCGACGTTCCCGCGGTGGCCTTGATGAGCCGATAAAGCCCGTGGTCAATTAATGGATCGAAGCATAGCCGTGAAGATTGAGTCATGCATGTCAGTGCCCAAAGTCACCAACTGTGGTGTTCCCCAGGGATCGCATCTGTCTCCTCTACTGTTCGTGATCTACATTAATGACCTACCAGAAGCCATACATCATTCGCACACCTTCTTGTTTGCGGATGATGTCACTCTACTTTTGCCGTACAAAGGCTCTCTGTCAAGTCCTGGTATCCAAGCGGACATTCATGCATGTCAAAACTGGGCCAGGGAAAGAGGCGGAGAGTTTTCGCCCTCAAAAACTTCTGTTTTAAGCTTCCGTTATAAGCCAGCGGCAGCATCATCACCAGCACCAACATCTGCCACCTACACTATGGAGGGTCTACCTCTTCCCAGTATTGACATCCTCAAACATCTGGGAGTTCGCTTCAGTGCAGACCTAAACTTCCGTCAACACTACCTTGACATCAGTCGCAAATTCAAGCAGAGAGTAAGCCTACTTTGTCACATGGCACATCGTCTTACACCGCAGGCCATGATGCTCCTCTACAAGTGCTATGTTAGACCTGTGATTGAGTATAGCGTCGTAGTGTGGTCCTTTCGTCTTCGTTCAAGCGACTTGACTGAGCTGGATAGAGTCCAGGCCAGGTTTGCAAGATCCTACCTTAGGAAACGCAAAATCCAAATCGACTTTAATACACCCAAGCAGGATCTTAATAAAAAAGCTAACATTGAATCCCTCCTTTACCGCAGGCAGTTTTTAAGCTTGGTTACCATGCACAAATTTATTTTCAAGTATCGACGTTGCCTAGCTTCATTCCATTTCAATATCACGCAGAGTGCGAGACGCCCTAACAAAATTATTCTCCCTAAAGCAAAGACCACATCAAAATCGTTGTTTCTCTTCCAAACCTCCCTCTTATGGAACTGCCTCCCACCAAGGCTAACTGCAGAACCATCCATTATTGTTTTCAAGAATGAGCTTCGCAAACTCACTTGCAAACATAGTGCTTCGCTCTCCGGTATGCCTACGCCATGTACATAACCCCCCCCCCCCCCCGTGTGCTCCCCAACGCATTCACGCTGCACAACGTTTCACTACTTTCACTTTAGCTCATACGTGTACATGTACATGTACATCCTTCAAAGCGGTGAACCCCTTGATAGGCGACAAGCCTCTGGGTCATCCTAATAAAGATATTATTATATTATTATTATGGATACGGAAAAATACGGTAGCAATAAAGCCCGTCGTCAATGGCACATTCGACTGTGAACATGCTCTGGTACCTGGAAACAGCCTGTCCAAAAACTGCAACATGAAAAGTGTCAGTTTTCAACTCTTTCTTGTTGTCGTGAGTGGAGATGAAATTTTACGATAGTTGTGAATAAGCGAAAGAGCATGCACATATCTATCTGCTAAGAAACAAGCTGAAATAAGTGGCAAACATCGCGATCAGTTTTCCACTTTCTGTTCTACAAAAAAAGGAGTTGACGAGTTGCCGAACCTTTCTGATAATTTTGAGAAAGCGAAAGATCATGGACCAATGATCATCCCATCCATGAGAAGCGGTTAGCGGACTGAGCTGAAACTCACAAGCTGAATCCACCACGTCCCCGACCACCACCCCTATACGTGTCTTGCTTTTATACCAGAAAGGCGAAAGCAAAACCTGAAACACCATCATAGAGGTCTGGCAGGACCTTTCGCCTTCATCAAGGCCTCGTGCGTACGGCCGCGGGCGCAGGCCTCGGCGCTACGCGCCTTGAGCGGGATTCACAGAAGCTTTTTTGCGATGCGACACGCGATGCGACAGGCGCGAAACCGGGAAAACCTCAAATCGCAGCCATGTCGCACCCCACGCAACTGCCGCAACTGGGCCATCGCTGGCCATCGCAGAAGTTGAGCTTGGCTCAACTTTTGCGATGCGATGCGATGCGACAAGCGATTTGGCGTACGATTTTGACCTTTTCTACAGCAAAGTTGTACAAAGGTGCAAGAGTTGCCTATAAATTTGTACAGGTTGTACCAAACCGCGCAAATATCATGGTGACGTACTCAAATCAGCAAGACTTTGCAAAAATTTGTCGCATCGCTGACTTCTTCTGTGAATGGTATTTCGCGAGTTCGCATCGCACGCGTCCGTCGCAGATCGCGTCGCATCTAGGCCTCAGCGGCTAATGCTAGTTTTTTTGGGCAAAAATGCTTTTGGCAATGCTAGTTATTTTGGTTGCTAATACTAGGTTGAGTGCTCGTTTGCAGCATTAATGCTAGTTTCAGCACCAATAAAAAGGAAAGAAAATGGTGTACAGAAATACTTTTTCGGATGGTCTTGTGTCTAATTTCATTGTAGACACGATCAGATGAAACAGGGCACCATGGTAAATTAAAGATAGAAATGCGATACTAGTAGTCGATACACGGTGGACAATGTCTGGCAACTATCTTCGTGTCCCATTACGGCTTGGGAACTCACAGCTCATGGCCGAGCCGACCACGGTTGTACTGGAGCATGAGCTCCACTTCCAGGCGGTCTGTCAGTGTTGAGGCTTGCTAAGGGTGCACCCTTTGGGGTTTTCTTGACATAAACTTTTTGAATTTTTCCACTCGACCATGCTGAAATACGGCCAAAGTCATACCTGCGCAGGAAAGCTCGCCACTCCGCGACGTCTCCTCAGCAATTTCTACTCCAACACTACTCCCAAGGCCGCAGAACAAAGTGTAGTGTTGACTCTGACAAGGAAAAGCAGCGGTGATCACTTGTCACTCCAAACGACAAGCTTCTCCTTGCGCCACCAATAATTTTTTGTGCGACTGTTGAGGCAAAAGTGACTGAAGGCCTGAGCGCAGTTTTTGAATCTTATTACAAGATGCACGGTGAAATCACGTGCCTTGTGACGCAAGAATGCCAAGTCGCGTGGATCACGGCATGTGTGTAGCGTAGGTTTGGCGCTTCCAAATAGGCACCCTTACTGGCCTTAGCATTGAGACGATAACGCTAGCGGTAAACGGTATTTTGACTGTGGCCGGACCAAGAGTACCCATTTTGTTACTGTATGGCATATGTACCCTTGAATCCTGTTGTGCACTTGCTGTGTGCCAGAAGAGGCCCAGACTCCATAATTGGTGCAAACATTACCATATGGGTCATTGCAGCGTATGCCTTGGAAAGGTTTTTAGCCCCCAGGCCCCTTTTAATGCTTTTTACCCCATAAAACCTGCTTGCAATGCTAGAGCAATGCTAGTTTCCAAAAAGGCCTTTAATGCTACTTTTAATGCTAGCATTAGCCGCTGAGGCCTAGTCGCATCGCGTGTCGCATCGCCAAAAAGCTTCTGTGAATCCCGCTTTGGCCTGCGCCCTTGGCCTGCGCCCTTGGCCGTACGCACTCCTGCCAGACCTCTATGATTGTCTACATAAGGCCGTGTTTCTAAGGGTTGGTTCACATAAGCAAAATCGGCGCCGCAAGACATCGGCGGTGAGCCAGCTCCCGATCCGTTGCGCATACGGTTCGAGTACCAAATCTACTACAAAGTAGTACAGAATGTGCCCAAATGCTACGACAGGTTTGCCAATTGAAGCTTGAATTCTTTGTTTCTTCAGTAGTTCAAGGTCTTTCGGTGATGGCCACTCGGTGCTACCTTTTACTGGAGATCATGAAAATACTTCTACACATTTTATTGCAGTCTATTAAGCGATTGTGTCGAAATTATGCTTCCAAACGTTGGTGAAGTCACAAGAACTTGCCAATGTATCCATTATATTTTTTATTTGTTTCAATTGTATTTGTCTCATGAGTTGCACAATGGTCAAGCAGATCATCCGAGAAGGACAGGCTGGTATGCTGACTTATTTGCCAGCTTGAAGCGACTACAAGAATGGCGAACGGACCTCCTCTCTAGCTTCAATTTAGGAAAATTTAGGACAAGTATTGGTTTGATATTTTGACAAAGTCTGGCTCCCGGCAGCCGGCGATCACCGGCGCGAACGGTTCACAAACCACTTTTGGTCAAAATTGTACGGGATCGGCGACGGGGCAGATCGCAAGAGTTGGGCACTGTCCAACTTTGACGGCGGTCCCTTGCGATATTTTACCGTATGATTTTGTTACGACTGCACTGGTTCACACAATCGCAATGCGCCGGGAGAGGTTGCAAGAAGCCCACCGCCGGTGACTCCCGGCGCGTACCGGCGATATGTGAACCAACCCTAATTACATGAGAAGTTTCAACCCGGGTTGAAAGCTCCCGAGACCTGCGTTGTTCGTACAATGTTCGTACAGAGGTGGATCAGGTGTTGCACACTCTTTTTTCTTCTTCTTTTTTTGTTTAACCTTACGGTGTTGCACACTCTGGGGGGGGGGGGGGGGGGGGGGTATGTATTGGTTGTACGCACTACGCCATTACCCGCATCAGATCTTCGCCAAAAATGATGGAATCACGGAATTCCGCCGTGACAGACACCAAGATAGTAGATAAACGTTTTTTGTTTATCTACTCTTGCAGACACCCATATAAAGCAGAACAGGCCCCAAGCCGCACACTCTGGTTTTCATGTACTCTTGGTATAATCCAAGAACGGGTCTGCAAGAGTTCGGAGTATTTTGATTTTTGTACATGTCAACCGATATGGAGCGCCAAATGGGCGCCGGGCCGCGATCTTGAGTGTCACGCACTGTGCGAAAAGGGAAATGCGTACACTCATGGCCAACACGTGGCTTCTAGCCTACATTTCGCATGCGCCGCTGAATCGCTGATCCCAAACCGCGCTAATCTCCAAGTTTCAACCACCTCTGAACTGAAGTTTGGTAAGCTTTGCATTTGGAGAGCCTCGGAGAGGATAAAAACAGCTCTCGAACTTTTCGGATTATTTGTTAGTACCGTAAAGTACCGCCAGAGCGCCCCGTCTCGCGAGAGCGCCCCACCTTGATTTTACAGCCAAGGGAAGAAGATCGTATGGCAGAATGCTACTAAGTTTGTACGATGTGAGAACCTTCATGTACTAAGTTCACATTTGGTTTGCTTTTATGTGGAGCTCGAAGGTAAACTGGGAACGGATTGACTCCACAATGTGCAATGTTTGTACAATGTTTGTCGTATGACCTGCAGACAGGAATCCACCTCTACAAGGTGCGGGGAGATGGTGGGGCGCTCTGGCGGTACTTTACGGTACAGCTACATGACATGATGACATGCATGTACCTGTGTACCATGTAGATCTACCACTGGACTGTGCGTAGATCTACTGGCAAGAGTCCATGACCGCTATGGACTCTTGGTACTGTACTTGTGCTAACCACATCGTAGATGCTGACGCACCCTGATGCTATTTCATTTCGGCAGCAGACAGATGGAACATGCTTCCACCTGGATGTCGTCAAGCTAAGCCCCTTTCTGCATTTGTCACAAGCACCAAGTCATTCCTAGGGTTCCCAGTAAAAAGGCAACGCCTGTTGGGAGTTCCCTAGTAAAATAATAAATTCTACTACTACTACTACTACTACTACTACTACTACTACTACTACTACTACTACTACTACTACTACTACTACTACTACTACTACTACTACTACTACTACTACTACTATCTTCAGCGTGTTGTCGATGTCGAGAGGGGGTCATTCACTCCGCTCGTATTTTCGACAAACGGCGTATGTGGCACGGAGTGCTCTCGTGCATTGAAGAACATTGTTCAGTTGGTGGTTAACAAGCATAGTGACTCCAGTACGCTGTTGTGATGGCACAGCTACGCTGCAAAATTGCATTTGTTTTGCTGAGGTGGTCAATCACGTGCCTCCGTGGTTGCAGAGCGTCTTACTTGAGGAAGAGAATAGGCCCATCTTTTCTCGACCAATGTCGCTTTCTGTCCATGTAACCGCCTTCGGTATTCATATGTTGGCCTATTTAACATTGGCATGCTCTGCGGATTTGTAGGCATGCTAGGCAATTTAAATATTATCCTGCAAAGTATTTTGTAGGTGCTTGACTACTATACTACGTCATGTATTACAATTGGTACATGACTTAATAATAGCCGTTTGGCATGGTACAATAACCTTTTTTGTTTTATTTTTTTTATTTTTAATGGCTTTCTCTTCTTCCTCGGATGGTTTACAATTTGTATCACAATTATTTGTGGGTTCAGCAAAAAAGGATGTGACTACTACTACTACTACTACTACTACTACTACTACTACTACTACTACTACTACTACTACTACTACTACTACTACTACTACTACTACTACTACTACTACTACTACTACTACTACTACTACTACTACTACTACTACTACTACTACTACTACTACTACTACTACTACTACTACTACTACTACTACTACTACTACTACTACTACTACTACTACTACTACTACTACTACTACTACTACTACTACTACTACTACTACTACTACTACTACTACTACTACTACTACTACTACTACTACTACTACTACTACTACTACTACTACTACTACTACTACTACTACTACTACTACTACTACTACTACTACTACTACTACTACTACTACTACTACTACTACTACTACTACTACTACTACTACTACTACTACTACTACTACTACTACTACTACTACTACTACTACTACTACTACTACTACTACTACTACTACTACTACTACTACTACTACTACTACTACTACTACTACTACTACTACTACTACTACTACTACTACTACTACTACTACTACTACTACTACTACTACTACTACTACTACTACTACTACTACTACTACTACTACTACTACTACTACTACTACTACTACTACTACTACTACTACTACTACTACTACTACTACTACTACTACTACTACTACTACTACTACTACTACTACTACTTGGAAGCGTGTTTTTATTGACCACATAAAATGATGATGCAAAGAAAGAAAAGAACACCGGAAACATAATGCTGGATTTGAAAGAAGAAGAGAAAAAGGAAGATTAAAAGAAACCTGACCAAGAGAACTCAAGCATTGCACCCAGGAGGCAAAAATGAACTCAATCCCTAGCATAGGCTCAATGAGGTCGTGTAATTGCACAAATTTCAACGGATCCAAGTAAAACTCCAACCAACAAGTGGAACGAATTCAAATATTACAAAGCAACAGCGAAAATAGAATAACAACACAGTGAACAAAAAAAGAAAAGAATACTATTCGATAGACAAGTCCAGTTACTGCACACGTGACATGTGCGCCAGTGCACGGCACTCGGTTACGAAACCATGACGGCCTGTACCGGAGACACCACGGGCATACGACGATCTTGACCCCCGAAAACACGTAATCTGCCACCGGATTAGGGAGGTACTTATCCTCGATCGCAAGTGACCAAGGACAAGGGCGTACTGAAGATCCCGATTCTTATCTGCTATACGGGCTGCCAAAGTCTTCAGGAATCTGCTGCACTCCGGCGCACTCTGACCATTCGTTGCGAAAACCAGAGGGGTAAATGACCCACGATCCACCTGGTTAATCCGGTCAGCATACTGTCGCTTCTTCTGGCGCTCATGCTGGGACAACTGACCCGCCACTTCCGGTCCAGACAGCAAAGACGGCCTTGGGTGAGTCACCCGCACATCAAAAAAGGCGTTTTGCTGCCTGGTCCAGAAGCCACGAGCCCGTATGTCCACACGAGCGCCATCAGCTGAGCTGCCAGAGACTGCCTCGCCCTGGAGTGGCATCAGCGGTGGCTCGATCGCCACATCACACACGACGCTGCCGAGGGCGTCCGCAAGGAGATCCCTCAACTCGTTGTGGCGCTGCGTTGGGTAGCCTCCACTGGGGCAAGTGAGTGCGTGATGGCTTGACATCTCCCCTCCACACACACAGGACAATGCAACCCCATCCAGCGATAAATCATACCGCAGACAGAGTGCATCCCTGAAGTCAGATTTATTAAATACTGACCCAGGTATGTGCATGGAAGGGGGAGTGCCAAGCCAAGTGGATACACCACCCTCACCTGCCACATCCACAAGGAGGCGCTGCTGATCCGACAGATCAGGCTTGATCCCAGTCAAGATGTCCAGCTGCTGAGACCGGCGTCGGCCACGAGCCTGAACTGCCAATGCCTTGCTGGTTGAAATTACGTCGGCGACTCGACGCTCGCCCAGACCGACCACCACACACGTCACCATAGGGTCTATCGCATCGCAACAGAGCAGACGCTCAGCCTCGGCACGCACACTCCCGATTCGCATAGCGAGACCGCCGTTTCGTAGGGGCAGAGATAGTAGCTGACGAAGCGCACCGTCAGGCCTGAACGTGTGGCCAGTCAGCGCCGGCAGCAGATCGTCATTGATGGCCCGGTCCAGAGGTGAGTACACGGCTGGGTCGGCAGGGACCACACGCTGTAAGAAGGTCCACCGGGATTGCAGAGACGCAACAAAAAGGCGATAAGCCGCCTGCGGTTGCGTCACAGCCAAGCCAGCAAGGCGCTTCACCAATCGACACATGCCCGCAACCCGATCCAATACAAAGTCATTCTGAAACTGTTGGCTGCCAATGGCTCCACCCAGATACCGCACACCATCAGTCTGGATTCTGACGCCCGTGCCAGCGAAAGCCTCCTGTGCCTCAGCCAGAAGATGCGGTCGGACAAGCAGCACAGTTTTCTTGGCATTCGGGTAGTACCCGTACTGAGGGCCGGCCTCCTCAATGGCAGACCAATACCGACGCAGTGGTTGTATCTTGTCGGCAGCCGCATCATCATCTGCGTACCAGATTTGAGCTGTTGACTCCGATGCTGAACCAAGCTGTGCAGCAAGAGGAACGGTGGCCAATGCGTAAAACGCCATTGCCAGAGGGTCCCCCTGGCAAGTTCCCTCGCGCGAATACAATACCTCTCCGCCATCGAGGTAGAGTGGTATGTCGGCCTGGTATGTATTTACAAACACTCGACCAGCTGCAGGGCAAACCTTTGGTATGTTGTTGATTGCGGCTGCACGGTTCAACGCATTAAACGCATTTGAAGCGTCAACGAGGAGAATGGCAGTGTCCTCATCACGCTCGTACAAGCCAGTGAGGGCTTGGACAGCAACCTCACAGGCGGAGGGGACGCCGACACACAGCTGCCGTGGGACAGTGACGGCCGCAACGTCACGCTCGATCACGGCCATGATCACCTTCCCGACCACTCTCCGGAAAACCTCACCGATCGCTATCGGTCTTACGCCAGGTTGCTTGTCAAGCGGTATTAGTCGACCGGCGAGGAAAGCTCGGAGATGAGATGGGTCAATCTCCTCCACGCACAAACACCTGGCCATGTGGGCAAGGGATGTGCAGAGTGCCTTCGACGCCGCACCGTACATGGAAGCCATCCGCCGCCAAGCCTCCGAATCCAGTGCCGAAGGGCCAGCAGCGCCCTTCATCGCCATGATGGTAGCTCGTACCTTTGTTGATGTTATGGCCTCATAAAGCACGTTATCCGGTGGAGGCGGACCGTCAGGCAGCAGAACGCTTGGCTCAGGGGGAACAGGATCCGGATGCTTTGCCCTCAACGTCTCAAGTACAGTTTGTCCATCCACAATAGATGAAAGAGACAAGACACCACCACCACCACCCTCCTCTACGTAGTGGGCAGCCGTGCCAAGTCGATCACCATAGACTAGCTTAGCGAACTGGACGTCATCTAATCCACCACCCGCAGAGCCACCAGAATGAGGCATCGGCAAATGCGCCTGGATGCACCGAGACTCCCGCAGCAGGGCCGATAAATTGCCAGCTGACCACAAAGAAAGCCTCTTTCGTAGAAACTTCCTGTGGTCAGCGGCGGCTGAGGTGTTGAACGGCCTCTGCAGCAGAAGGTGGCACGCAACGACTACGGCAGACCACGCAAACGCCCGAGCCCCTGATCCATCTGTGAAAAGGCCAATCAATCTGGAAAGTTCCTTCACAAAGTCCTCACCTTCAGCGCCGAAGGGGACGATAAATAAATTCCTTTTCCAAGACACAGCCTCACTGTAGGCCGAATCCAGCAACTGTGCAGCCTCTCCACTCCGCAGAGCCCAGAACCCACCTCCAGGGACAGCATCGGAGCCACCGCCATCACCCGAGGGCGGGTCAACATAAGCAGGATCGGCCGCAGCCGAGGCAATATGGGTTGGTTGCTGGACCGTGGTACCACTATTTCCAGAACCACGGACCGGAGGGAGGTCAACACGTAACTCTCGTGACTCCCCAGCACAATCAGCAGAAGCACCTGCGGAAAGTGGGTCAGCAGCGTCAATTGAAGCCGCCTCCGAGCACGAGAGATCAGGCAGATCCACCCGCAGTGGCTGTATGGATGAAGCAGCAGCAACAGATTGAGAAGGCTGCACTGCACGGGAACGTACCATGGCCGACGACTGGGGTCTGCAGACCGAATTATTCCGCCCTCCGCGAGGCACCCACCCCGGTACTGATTCGGGTGGTGCATCAGGCAGCGAACGCTCCCCAGCAGCACCGCCAGTGACAATCGTAACGCTCAGATTAGTGTTACCGAAATTGGTGCATCTTTGGTCCCTGCCGGGGTAGCAGTCGACACAGCATCGTCCCGCTGCGTTGCAGGAGCAAGAGCGGCACGTGCCCGACGCTCTACTGCAGGAACAGCACAAGCGCTTGCTGTTACTTCCCCTGCGCGACTGAGACGACATAGCAGGCTAACACGCGGGCCAGACGTGCGACCAGACGTGCGACCCTGAAGGACGCCGTGCTGGGCTGGGCTCATAGAAAGACAGCTGCGGACTTCAGTTACTGTGCGAGCACGGCCAGATGAAGGCGCGAAGAGACTCGAGGTGTGAAGAGCAGCCTGCACGTCAGTCGTCACAGACCACGCGGGAAAGCACCCAGCCGCGAAGCGCAGCACAGCAAGCCAGCTGATCCAAGGCCAAAGGCGAAGGCACGGAAAGCGAGCCGAAACTACAACGCAATGGCCGGTTCGCCAGGTAAAAGGAAACCAGCTGGAGGGAGGAATAGTGGACTGGGCAACTCCACAGCGGTGAAAAGTACTGGAGCCGACTCCTGAAGCCTAGAAGAAAGTAATGAAATAAGTTAATAATCGGTTGACTGGGATAGTGGATACAGCAATTAGAAAAACTGCGGAGGAGCAAAATCTCCATCCGCACTCCAGTGTAAAGAAACTAGAAACTACTACTACTACTACTACTACTACTACTACTACTACTACTACTACTACTACTACTACTACTACTACTACTACTACTACTACTACTACTACTACTACTACTACTACTACTACTACTACTACTACTACTACTACTACTACTACTACTACTACTACTACTACTACTACTACTACTACTACTACTACTACTACTACTACTACTACTACTACTACTACTACTACTACTACTACTACTACTACTACTACTACTACTACTACTACTACTACTACTACTACTACTACTACTACTACTACTACTACTACTACTACTACTACTACTACTACTACTACTACTACTACTACTACTACTACTACTACTACTACTACTACTACTACTACTACTACTACTACTACTACTACTACTACTACTACTACTACTACTACTACTACTACTACTACTACTACTACTACTACTACTACTACTACTACTACTACTACTACTACTACTACTACTACTACTACTACTACTACTACTACTACTACTACTACTACTACTACTACTACTACTACTACTACTACTACTACTACTACTACTACTACTACTACTACTACTACTACTACTACTACTACTACTACTACTACTACTACTACTACTACTACTACTACTACTACTACTACTACTACTACTACTACTACTACTACTACTACTACTACTACTACTACTACTACTACTACTACTACTACTACTACTACTACTACTACTACTACTACTACTACTACTACTACTACTACTACTACTACTACTACTACTACTACTACTACTACTACTACTACTACTACTACTACTACTACTACTACTACTACTACTACTACTACTACTACTACTACTACTACTACTACTACTACTACTACTACTACTACTACTACTACTACTACTACTACTACTACTACTACTACTACTACTACTACTACTACTACTACTACTACTACTACTACTACTACTACTACTACTACTACTACTACTACTACTACTACTACTACTACTACTACTACTACTACTACTACTACTACTACTACTACTACTACTACTACTACTACTACTACTACTACTACTACTACTACTACTACTACTACTACTACTACTACTACTACTACTACTACTACTACTACTACTACTACTACTACTACTACTACTACTACTACTACTACTACTACTACTACTACTACTACTACTACTACTACTACTACTACTACTACTACTACTACTACTACTACTACTACTACTACTACTACTACTACTACTACTACTACTACTACTACTACTACTACTACTACTACTACTACTACTACTACTACTACTACTACTACTACTACTACTACTACTACTACTACTACTACTACTACTACTACTACTACTACTACTACTACTACTACTACTACTACTACTACTACTACTACTACTACTACTACTACTACTACTACTACTACTACTACTACTACTACTACTACTACTACTACTACTACTACTACTACTACTACTACTACTACTACTACTACTACTACTACTACTACTACTACTACTACTACTACTACTACTACTACTACTACTACTACTACTACTAACATTGGCATGCTCTGCGGATTTGTAGGCATGCTAGGCAATTTAAATATTATCCTGCAAAGTATTTTGTAGGTGCTTGACTACTATACTACGTCATGTATTACAATTGGTACATGACTTAATAATAGCCGTTTGGCATGGTACAATAACCTTTTTTGTTTTATTTTTTATTTTTAATGGCTTTCTCTTCTTCCTCGGATGGTTTACAATTTGTATCACAATTATTTGTGGGTTCAGCAATAAAGGATGTGACTACTACTACTACTACTACTACTACTACTACTACTACTACTACTACTACTACTACTACTACTACTACTACTACTACTACTACTACTACTACTACTACTACTACTACTACTACTACTACTACTACTACTACTACTACTACTACTACTACTACTACTACTACTACTACTACTACTACTACTACTACTACTACTACTACTACTACTACTACTACTACTACTACTACTACTACTACTACTACTACTACTACTACTACTACTACTACTACTACTACTACTACTACTACTACTACTACTACTACTACTACTACTACTACTACTACTACTACTACTACTACTACTACTACTACTACTACTACTACTACTACTACTACTACTACTACTACTACTACTACTACTACTACTACTACTACTACTACTACTACTACTACTACTACTACTACTACTACTACTACTACTACTACTACTACTACTACTACTACTACTACTACTACTACTACTACTACTACTACTACTACTACTACTACTACTACTACTACTACTACTACTACTACTACTACTACTACTACTACTACTACTACTACTACTACTACTACTACTACTACTACTACTACTACTACTACTACTACTACTACTACTACTACTACTACTACTACTACTACTACTACTACTACTACTACTACTACTACTACTACTACTACTACTACTACTACTACTACTACTACTACTACTACTACTACTACTACTACTACTACTACTACTACTACTACTACTACTACTACTACTACTACTACTACTACTACTACTACTACTACTACTACTACTACTACTACTACTACTACTACTACTACTACTACTACTACTACTACTACTACTACTACTACTACTACTACTACTACTACTACTACTACTACTACTACTACTACTACTACTACTACTACTACTACTACTACTACTACTACTACTACTACTACTACTACTACTACTACTACTACTACTACTACTACTACTACTACTACTACTACTACTACTATATACTACTACTACTACTACTATACTACTACTACTATACTACCTACTACTACTACTACTACTACTACTACTACTACTACTACTACTACTACTACTACTACTACTACTACTACTACTACTACTACTACTACTACTACTACTACTACTACTACTACTACTACTACTACTACTACTACTACTACTACTACTACTACTACTACTACTACTACTACTACTACTACTACTACTACTACTACTACTACTACTACTACTACTACTACTACTACTACTAGTGACAAGCCTCTTTTACGGGCAAAATAGCGGAAACGTGAAATCGTAAATCATTGAAGATCAATTCAATTAAAAAAAAGAAAACTCCTTTAAATAACGTCAAATCAATTAGTAAATCCAATGTCAAATCCAATGTCAAATCCAATGTCAAAAGAAGAAAACTTTAAACTCAAAGTGAAAATTAAAGTAACAGGTCCCGTCATGTATGCAAGTCTAAGCCAATGTCAATATAAATTACCTGTCATGAACTACTACTACTTACTATATACTACTACTACTACTACTATATATACTATATATATATATATATACTATACTACTACTACTACTACTACTACTACTACTACTACTACTACTACTACTACTACTACTACTACTACTACTACTACTACTACTACTACTACTACTACTACTACTACTACTACTACTACTACTACTACTACTACTACTACTACTACTACTACTACTACTACTACTACTACTACTACTACCCTACTACTACTACTACTACTACTACTACTACTACTACTACTACTACTACTACTACTACTACTACTACTACTACTACTACTACTACTACTACTACTACTACTACTACTACTACTACTACTACTACTACTACTACTACTACTACTACTACTACTACTACTACTACTACTACTACTACTACTACTACTACTACTACTACTACTACTACTACTACTACTACTACTACTACTACTACTACTACTACTACTACTACTACTACTACTACTACTACTACTACTACTACTACTACTACTACTACTACTACTACTACTACTACTACTACTACTACTACTACTACTACTACTACTACTACTACTACTACTACTACTAGTACTACTACTACTACTACTACTACTACTACTACTACTACTACTACTACTACTACTACTACTACTACTAATAATACATACTATACTACTACATACTACTACTACTACTACTACTACTACTACTACTACTACTACTACTACTACTACTACTACTACTACTACTACTACTACTACTACTACTACTACTACTACTACTACTACTACTACTACTACTACTACTACTACTACTACTACTACTACTACTACTACTACTACTACTACTACTACTACTACTACTACTACTACTACTACTACTACTACTACTACTACTACTACTACTACTACTACTACTACTACTACTACTACTACTACTACTACTACTACTACTACTACTACTACTACTACTACTACTACTACTACTACTACTACTACTACTACTACTACTACTACTACTACTACTACTACTACTACTACTACTACTACTACTACTACTACTACTACTACTACTACTACTACTACACTACTACTACTACTACTACTACTACTACTACTACTACTACTACTACTACTACTACTACTACTACTACTACTACTACTACTACTACCTACTACTACTACTACTACTACTACTACTACTACTAGTACTACTACTACTACTACTACTACTACTACTACTACTACTACTACTACTACTACTACTACTACTACTACTACTACTACTACTACTACTACTACTACTACTACTACTACTACTACTACTACTACTACTACTACTACTACTACTACTACTACTATACTACTACTACTACTACTACTACTACTACTACTACTACTACTACTACTACTACTACTACTACTACTACTACTACTACTACTACTACTACTACTACTACTACTACTACTACTACTACTACTACTACTACTACTACTACTACTACTACTACTACTACTACTACTACTACTACTACTACTACTACTACTACTACTACTACCACTACTACTACTACTACTACTACTACTACTACTACTACTACTACCACTACTACTACTACTACTACTACTACTACTACTACTACTACTACTACTACTACTACTACTACTACTACTACTACTACTACTACTACTACTACTACTACTACTACTACTACTACTACTACTACTACTACTACTACTACTACTACTACTACTACTACTACTACTACTACTACTACTACTACTACTACTACTACTACTACTACTACTACTACTACTACTACTACTACTACTACTACTACTACTACTACTACTACTACTACTACTACTACTACTACTACTACTACTACTACTACTACTACTACTACTACTACTACTACTACTACTACTACTACTACTACTACTACTACTACTACTACTACTACTACTACTACTACTACTACTACTACTACTACTACTACTACTACTACTACTACTACTACTACTACTACTACTACTACTACTACTACTACTACTACTACTACTACTACTACTACTACTACTACTACTACTACTACTACTACTACTACTACTACTACTACTACTACTACTACTACTACTACTACTACTACTACTACTACTACTACTACTACTACTACTACTACTACTACTACTACTACTACTACTACTACTACTACTACTACTACTACTACTACTACTACTACTACTACTACTACTACTACTACTACTACTACTACTACTACTACTACTACTACTACTACTACTACTACTACTACTACTACTACTACTACTACTACTACTACTACTACTACTACTACTACTACTACTACTACTACTACTACTACTACTACTACTACTACTACTACTACTACTACTACTACTACTACTACTACTACTACTACTACTACTACTACTACTACTACTACTACTACTACTACTACTACTACTACTACTACTACTACTACTACTACTACTACTACTACTACTACTACTACTACTACTACTACTACTACTACTACTACTACTACTACTACTACTACTACTACTACTACTACTACTACTACTACTACTACTACTACTACTACTACTACTACTACTACTACTACTACTACTACTACTACTACTACTACTACTACTACTACTACTACTACTACTACTACTACTACTACTACTACTACTACTACTACTACTACTACTACTACTACTACTACTACTACTACTACTACTACTACTACTACTACTACTACTACTACTACTACTACTACTACTACTACTACTACTACTACTACTACTACTACTACTACTACTACTACTACTACTACTACTACTACTACTACTACTACTACTACTACTACTACTACTACTACTACTACTACTACTACTACTACTACTACTACTACTACTACTACTACTACTACTACTACTACTACTACTACTACTACTACTACTACTACTACTACTACTACTACTACTACTACTACTACTACTACTACTACTACTACTACTACTACTACTACTACTACTACTACTACTACTACTACTACTACTACTACTACTACTACTACTACTACTACTACTACTACTACTACTACTACTACTACTACTACTACTACTACTACTACTACTACTACTACTACTACTACTACTACTACTACTACTACTACTACTACTACTACTACTACTACTACTACTACTACTACTACTACTACTACTACTACTACTACTACTACTACTACTACTACTACTACTACTACTACTACTACTACTACTACTACTACTACTACTACTACTACTACTACTACTACTACTACTACTACTACTACTACTACTACTACTACTACTACTACTACTACTACTACTACTACTACTACTACTACTACTACTACTACTACTACTACTACTACTACTACTACTACTACTACTACTACTACTACTACTACTACTACTACTACTACTACTACTACTACTACTACTACTACTACTACTACTACTACTACTACTACTACTACTACTACTACTACTACTACTACTACTACTACTACTACTACTACTACTACTACTACTACTACTACTACTACTACTACTACTACTACTACTACTACTACTACTACTACTACTACTACTACTACTACTACTACTACTACTACTACTACTACTACTACTACTACTACTACTACTACTACTACTACTACTACTACTACTACTACTACTACTACTACTACTACTACTACTACTACTACTACTACTACTACTACTACTACTACTACTACTACTACTACTACTACTACTACTACTACTACTACTACTACTACTACTACTACTACTACTACTACTACTACTACTACTACTACTACTACTACTACTACTACTACTACTACTACTACTACTACTACTACTACTACTACTACTACTACTACTACTACTACTACTACTACTACTACTACTACTACTACTACTACTACTACTACTACTACTACTACTACTACTACTACTACTACTACTACTACTACTACTACTACTACTACTACTACTACTACTACTACTACTACTACTACTACTACTACTACTACTACTACTACTACTACTACTACTACTACTACTACTACTACTACTACTACTACTACTACTACTACTACTACTACTACTACTACTACTACTACTACTACTACTACTACTACTACTACTACTACTACTACTACTACTACTACTACTACTACTACTACTACTACTACTACTACTACTACTACTACTACTACTACTACTACTACTACTACTACTACTACTACTACTACTACTACTACTACTACTACTACTACTACTACTACTACTACTACTACTACTACTACTACTACTACTACTACTACTACTACTACTACTACTACTACTACTACTACTACTACTACTACTACTACTACTACTACTACTACTACTACTACTACTACTACTACTACTACTACTACTACTACTACTACTACTACTACTACTACTACTACTACTACTACTACTACTACTACTACTACTACTACTACTACTACTACTACTACTACTACTACTACTACTACTACTACTACTACTACTACTACTACTACTACTACTACTACTACTACTACTACTACTACTACTACTACTACTACTACTACTACTACTACTACTACTACTACTACTACTACTACTACTACTACTACTACTACTACTACTACTACTACTACTACTACTACTACTACTACTACTACTACTACTACTACTACTACTACTACTACTACTACTACTACTACTACTACTACTACTACTACTACTACTACTACTACTACTACTACTACTACTACTACTACTACTACTACTACTACTACTACTACTACTACTACTACTACTACTACTACTACTACTACTACTACTACTACTACTACTACTACTACTACTACTACTACTACCCAGTTATGCCAAGGCCAACCTGTCCTCGAATGCCACCGCCAACAAAGCAGCTGCAGCGAAGAAGAGGAAGTACAAGCATGCCGCTGAAGAGCTACGAGGCTCAACTCCTTTGGTGTGTTCCACTAATGCTGTCCTCCACAGCGAGTACAGTGCGTACCAGCCGCTTAGCAGCGAAATGGGAGGAGCCCTTCGCTGCAATGATGGCTTGGGTACGCGCGTGCGCACTCAGGCTGCGTTTAACACGACAACGATTGAAAACGATTTCCGTTTACACGACAACGAAGTAGGACCTAAACGGAACGAAATCGTTGCATTTACTACTATCGTTTACACGACAACGCCCGAAAACGATACCTAAACGGAACGAAATGGAAACGCACTTCAAAGTGTTTTGAAACGTTTTCAAAACGTTTTCAAAACGTTTTCGTTCTCGTGTAAACGGTGAAAACAGTGAAAACGATTGGAAACGGAGCGCGGTCATGGAAACCATTAATTTTCGCGCGGGACTATATTTCGCGGGAAATACCTGACCTTTGCGACCACCAGCACGTACCAACTCCAACTAACGTGTTACTTCCCGCCCTTGCGCCAAACCAGCACGTGCTAACTCCAGCCTGATCGCCCGTTTTCCGTTCTCGTGTAAACGGTTCAAAACGATTTGCCGTACTCGTGTAAACGGTTTGAAAACGATTCGAGGCCAGCCTGTTTTCGTTCCGTTTCGTTCCGTTTCGTTTCGTTTCGTCTCCGTGTAAACGCAGCCTCAGTTCGCCATTTTCAGCGCCATGGACATGCGTCTGCGAGGCTCCCGTCGCCGTCTTATGGGACTCTCCGTACATGACGTAAAGTACCGCCAGAGCGCCCCACCATCTCATCCTTCCGTGGTCGTATTGTGGAGGTGGTCTGCTGTCTGTAGGTCATACGACATGAACCTTGTACACATTTTGCACGTTTTGCAGTCAATCCGTACCTTCGAGCGGACACAAGCTCCACACAAAACCCTGCCAAGCGTGACCTTGTAGTACACAAATAGTCTCACATCGTACAAACTTCGTTGCACTCTGCCATACGATTTTCCTTTCGCATGCTGTAAAATCAAGGTGGGGCGCTCTCGCGAGACGGGGCGCTCTGGCGGTACTTTACGGTACCCTAGTACAGGTCTGCTCTCGATATAACAACTCTCACTTGTACATAACCTCGCTAGTACATAAAAAAATCAAATCCCGCGCCGAAACAGCATCACTCCCATACAAATTTTGTTCTACGCAACATAATCCTACATAACATAAACCTCGACATAACACACGCTGCGGCGCGGTCCCCGACGTGCGCACTCTCGATACAACATAAATTCACGTGCACGGTACGATCAAGCGGTAGCTACAGCTAGGCAGTTTAGGCCAATTTAGTCCTACATAACGTAAACCTCGGCATAACGCACCCTACGGCGCTCTCCCCGACGTGTGCACTCTCGATACAACGTAGATTCACGTGCGCGGTACAATCAAGCTGTAGCCGTAGCTAGCCAGTTTAGTCCTATTGTGCATAAATTCTGCGGCATTGATGGTATCTGATGTCGATGGTGGTACAGTGTGTATATGTTTGCAAGGTTGAACCCGCCTTGAAATACCCTTCATTTTGAGGTACATAATTATTGTATTTTACACATGGTTTTCTACATAACACTCCGTCTGTTGCCTATCCTGTGTCAATTATCTTGAATATGTCATTTCGTGAAGGGAAATTCCCAGCCATGTGGAAAACTGCGGTAGTCGTGGCCACCTACAAAAATAGAGGACCACGCACCACCCCCAGCAACTATCGCCCTATCTCATTGCTCTCTACTTTATCAAAAGTGTGCGAACGTGTTGTATATGACATCATTTATGATCATGTTCGCATTTCACTTTCGCCAGCACAGTCGGGCTTTTGTCGGGGTGACTCCACCAGGTACCAGGTTACCCGCCTCGTGCAAGACATCCACACCGCCCGGAACGCCCATAACCATGTTGGTTTAGTTTTCTTCGATCTCGCAAAGGCCTTCGACACTGTTTGGCACAGGGGTCTCTTAGCTAAGCTGCGAACAGTATATCGCATTGATGGCAAGGCTATCGGCTGGCTCTCATCGTATCTCTCTAACCGACATCAGCTTGTACGCCTCTCAACTGTGTTATCGGAGCCTTTACCCGTTACTTCTGGAGTCCCCCAGGGTTCAATACTTGGGCCACTGCTATTTCTCCTGTATATTAATGACCTCCCCGATACTGCCCCTGGTGTCAGCCTTTTCGCTGATGACACAGCTCTGCTTTGCTCCAATGCTTGCCCTATACGCCTGCACAAAGCCATGCAAGATAGCATTGGGAAAGTTATAACCTGGATGCATGATTGGAAGTTGCAGCCAAACGTTGATAAAACGGCAGCTATGTACATTTCCCCCTCTCCCCCTTCCCTGCCACTTTGTTTTCCTTCTTCAAGTGTTGCTATTCGCATTGTTGAAGAGCATAAGCATCTTGGCGTTATTATTGACTCTAAATTGTCGTGGTCACCCCATGTGCAGTATGTCTGCAAGCGCACAAGCTCCATCCTTGGGGCTCTTCAAGCCCACTGTAGACATCTTCCTCTTTCTTGCAAACGCTTGTTTTATCGTTGCTATATATTGCCCTTACTTGACTACTGTGATACTGCTTGGTGTGGCATAACTACTACTGTATTGAACAAGCTAGAAACCCATAACCGCATGCTCCTTAAAATCTTATTTAGCAAAGATCGTCGCTTTCCCTCCGCTAGTCTTTACGAAATTGCCAAGATCAGTCCCCTTTCCACTCGACATAAGTACCACCTCTGTGTTCTCATACATAAAATATTACTAAATAAAATACCCTTGCATATGCAGGCTTATAATTGGTTCTCCGAAACACGGAACACCCGGAACTCACTCAGTTTCCCACGCGCTGCCTCCACCCTATTCACTAGATCCCCGATCTTTGCTGGCTATGTGTTTTGGGCAACATTACCAACGCAGGCCAAGACCAGCACGTCGATGGATAATTTTGTTGCTAAAATCTCTGCTCAATTATAGGTTTCATGTATATCCTGCTGGTTTGTCTCCTCCTTTGCCTTCTTTGCCTCTTATTTGTATTCTTTTATCTGTTTTACTGCTGTGGTTGGCTTTCACCCTTGTCTCAGTTTTATTGGCCGTCATCATGATGTGCCATGAGATAATGATATAAATACAAAAAAAAATACAATAACATAACTCTCGATATAACATCATGTTTGCGTGGTCCCAGAGATTACGTTATATGGAGAGTAGACCTGTGCTGTGAAAGGCTAAAATAAAAATAATAAACGTCACAGGCTGCTCTTCGCAGGTTTCCGCGTCCCAGCGGTCCAGGCAAGCGACCGCATCTCAGTGGGACACTTGGCCGTGGCCTTTGGCTTTGTACTGGAATCTGTGGGAGAGCCTTTCCAGGGGTACACACCGGGTATGGACAAATCCCTGGTGTTGATACTTTTTGTTCCTTTCCTTTTTATTTGTTTTTGCTGAGAAAGAAACGTGGCTGGATATATACCGTCCTCGCTGTGGTGATGGTGATGTGAGTGCAGAGTTTGGATCGGCCAAGAGCGCAATATGGTGGTGTGGTGTATTGGATTCCACAATGGCCGGGTCGTCGCTACTTCTTCTCAAATTATTATTATTATTACTAAGTATTTTCTTTGCCTTCGCTTTCTTGTTATTGGGCAAGGTTCATCCAAATTAGTGGCGTCTCATAGAGGCGCTGCAAAAGTAGCAGGCCACGACGCAAACGTTGCTCCAACAAATAGCAGCAGGCCAGCAGACCCATCGAGTCCGTCGCAAATATAAGGAACTGAACGTCCGCATTGAAACCTTGGATTGGTTTGGATTGGTTTATTTAGCGTCGAATAACAAACAGGCAGTGTTGCCTTATTACATGAGATCGACTAAAGTTACAGGCACACAAAATCAAATGTAAGGAAAAGATTAAAAGAAAAAAAGAAAAAGAAGAAGCGTCGTTCCGAATTTATAAGAAAAAGAAAGTAGGATTTAAGACAGCAGAGGAAAGATTGCATAATTATTTGCTCAGTGAGCAACGTTAGTCAGTGAATTTTCAGGAGGGGTAAGAGAGCGGTCCGGAATTGACCTGGTTTCTTCAGTGATCGTATAGATGCAGGCAACTTATTCCAGAGAGCGGGACATTGATATGAAGGGCTGTGTGTGGCGGCGGCAGATATGATCCTCGGGAAAGGAAGCAGGGGAACATCTGTGCTCCTTGTTTGACTGGTGTGTGACAGAGGTGTAACGAGGTCATGAAGAAGCACACTACAGTTATTATGAATTACACAAAAGGTTAGCAGGAGGAGTTTGCGGCAATACATTGATTGCAGGGGTTTGAATGCTGAGGCGTTCAAAAAGAGGGGCAGTTGCAGACAGGAAGGGAGCAGAGCAGACAACACGCACAGCTCGCTTGAGAAGTTTCTCAAGACGATCACGTTGTGCAGAGGAAAGGGAAGAGGAAAAGCAGTTGCATGCGTATTGGAATGTGGTTCAAGGAGGACGCCCGAGCACTTCTGGCAGTCAATTACAACGATGCAACTATTGATCTTCAAGCCGAAACTTTCCTGACATCACTAGCTGACCTTACTAACCGTCATGCTCCAGTGCCGCTAGTCAGACACCCAATCTGTCCTAAACCTATACCTCATTCTTGGACAACTGCTGAACTGCAGCAGCTGCACCAAACACGGAGGAACGTACATCGACAGCTTCAGCGTAGGTCAGACGACTCAGCTCTTAAACAAAGGTATCGTGCAGCCAGGCGTCAAGGAAAGCGCTTGAACAGACAACTGAAGTCACAGTTTTAATCAAGAAATTCCAGGATCTAAGGAATGACCCAAGAGGGCAGTGGCGTCTGCTTAACGGCATGACTGGTCGTAGACCCACCCGGAACCAGCCCACTGCATCAATTTCGTCGCTGACTGATACGTTTGCGGCCATTGTTCAAGACACCAACAGGCCTGGGGTTCTACAAATTCCACCTGAAGACAATGAGCAGCTACCTTATCTCACGAATTTCCAACCAGTGACAGTACAACACGTGTCTGATATTCTGAAGTCTCTAAATTTGTGCAAATCACCAGGTCCAGACAACGTGCTACCATCCATACTGAAGAATGGTGGAGATGCTGTTGCTGAGTACCTCACGGAAATAGTGAACGAGTCCCTCCAAACTGGTAATGTCCCCACCGTCTTTAAGCAAGCTATCATAAGTCCACTTATGAAATCTGGAGACCCTGATCTGGCGGCAAACTACCGCCCAGTTTCGCTGCTGCCTATATATGCCAAGGTATTAGAAAGAATAGTACTGGACCAGATAATGAAATTCTTCGCAGATAATGGCATTGAACACGTGCCAGACTCTCAATTTGCATACCGTCGCAACCACTCTTGCGAAGACTGCTTGGCTCTAGCTGTGAACAGATGGCTTTCTGCATTGGATAGCAACGAATACTGTGGTGTCATCTTGCACGAGCAAAGCTTTTGACAGAGTGGCACACTCCGCCCTCATCCAGAGTCTACATGACACAGGCATCAGAGATGTTGCCTTGAATTGGTTTTGTAGCTACCTGTCTGACAGAATACAAACTGTTAGAGTTGGTCAGGAACTTGGACAGTCACGCCCATGCTCCCGAGGAGTGCCCCAAGGCTCTGTTCTGGGCCCAGTCTTGTTTTGTATCTACATTCGCGACATAACACCCTGTTTTAGGTTTAGCCAAGACCAGGAATATGCCGATGATATTGCATTTTATGTCCGGCATAGTGACTGTGATACTGTGTTGGAGCGTCTCACTGCGGACCTTGCTGCTCTGGACAGCTACCTTACAGGGAAGGGACTGGTTCTTAACCCTGATAAGACACAATTTCTGCTATTACGTCGCCCAACTAGTCCCTTACCCACCACTGTGTCCATATCATGCCGCAACTCCACTCTCTATTCTGCGCACACAGCCAAATACCTGGGCCTCATTGTGGATGAGCACTTGGTATTCGATGCTCAAGTAGAGCGAGTTTGCATTGCCGTCAAGCAGAAGGTCGGAGCCTACAAGCATGCAAGGCAGAACCTGAACCACAGAGCGCGTCGTCTTTTCTATCTATCCATTATTCAATCCACCCTCGAGTATGCTAGCTCTGCCCAAACTGTCTATCTCACCGTTCATACAACCAGCTGATAACAGCCAGCCGTACTAGCCTTAAAAGAATATTTGCCCTTGACCGCAGAACTCCCACTGAGACACTGTACCCTTGCACCAAGATCTACACACTAGAGCAACGCTTAAATTTCAAGCAATACGTCTTTGTCTTTCGCTGTCTGCATGGTTTATCTAGCCCACTTCTCAGCCTCCTATTCACTCCCCGCTGCACTGGCCCACATACTGCTGCCACAACCCGGGGCCAAGCTGCAGCTGCTCTTGTCTTGCCTGCCTGCCACTCCCGGTATGGTTTCCTTTCCATTGCGTATCTTGGTGCCGACAGGTGAAATGCGCTGCCTCCATGTTGTCGCCTGGCCGAGTCGCCTGCTTTGTTTCGCGCTCACACAAAGTCTCATTTAGGGTTCCCAGTAAAAAGGCAACATTGCCTGTTGGGAAATCCCTAACAAAATAAGAAAAAAATAATAATAATAATGTAGAAAGGAAAGAGACATTATGGATACGAGTTAAGAGTAACTCTCCATCACTGTAACATGATACTTTATTCAGTCAGAAAGTGTGTATAAAGTATCATGTTACAGTGATGGAGAGTTACTCTTAACTCGTATCCATAATGTCTCTTTCCTTTCTACATTTATTTATGGCTCAACATCCGAGTTTTACAATAATAATAATAATAATAATAGCAATAAAGAGAACAAATTCTGCAGTCATCGCCACACTACAACGAAGTCATGAAAGTTTACCAGAATTAATTTTCTTGTCACATTCATCAGTGGAAAGTCGTGACTGAAGAGTAACCATGCTGAACAATGATTAAATATACATGTACATTCAATGATGTGTTACGAGAACAAAATACAGTGCCAAAATAGAATGAGGGAAGGTGAGACAATAGAGGTGAAGTGAGAGCTAAGTGCAACGGCGGGTGAGAAACCAATTATAACGCTAAAACTGTGTAGTGAGACAAACAATCATGCTGTGCCCCTACGAAAACAATTTTAACGCAACTACATGTTTCTTCTGCTTACAAAGATCAGGCTTATGCAAACGAATACAAACAGCCTCAAGTACTTTCAACTGACTAGCATACCGTGCACGACAAAGAACAGAAAAACTAAAATCATCATACACCTGCAGACACTTAGGACCACAATGGTAACAATTTACCATCAAGATCAAAGGAGGAGTCAACGAACAGAGGTTAAACAACATGAAGCGAGTTTGGGACCGATCGGTGTTGTTGTTGTTGTTGTTGTAGAAGTTTATTTAACGTCGCACCACAAACAGGCGATTTCGCCTCCTTTGATACATGTGGACGACAGAAGGAATGAGAGAGAGGGGGGGGGGACAGAAGTATGTTGTTGATGAGGAGAATGACACGGAGGATGACACTGAGGACGAGTTGGGAGATGAGACGGAGGACGAGGTTGCGGTTGTTGGAGACGAGGAATCAGATGGTGATTGTGATCGTAAGAAGTCTGCCGTTTTTCTTCACTTGTTGCCTCACCCTAAGTGTCTGCAAGAGCATGATCTTTGCTTTTAGTAGATTTGGGGTTATTTTGAGATTGATGAAGAATGGTAAAACCAAGTCACAAAGTCTTTTCTTCGCTTGTTCTCCTGAGCAATCTAAAACTTAGTGCAACTAAAAGCAAGAATCATTGAAATCGAAAGAAGAAGAGAAAATACTTTAAACTAGCCCAACTACTTAGTTTACAGTGTACTTCAAAATACTCGCTACCTTTCCCAGGGAAAACAGCCTGAATCATGACTTGTAGGCAAAGTTTGCCGGTAATTCTCTAAGGCCCTCATCAGACTACGTACATAGAAAATCCAGTACAAAATCACATAAAACCTAAAAGGCAACATTTTTCCATGCCTGCATTCAGACTACACATTTTACAAGCAATATACAGGCAACCTTTGACCCTACGAAATTGCGCAATGGGCCTGGGATGTGTGAAAGCAGCGGACAGTCGTACCCGGGTACAAAGTTCGTACAACTGCCTGGTGAAAGTACGATAAATGCAGGAAAGTTGCCTTGTACAAGGGTTCGCACCCTGCCTGAAAGGATTGGGCAGCTTTTTAGGCTTCCCGCCAGATTCTTGTTGTTGTCTTGGAAACTTCTATGTAAATGTGACTTATAGGCTGTTTTGTACCTAGTCTGAAGAGGGCCTAAGCAAAATATCGGGAATTTTTACAGAAAGAAATTCCATCAATTTTGGAGTAAAGTTTCGAAAATATCACGAAACCTGGAAGATCTACCGAAATCTATCTAACCGAAAAAATCATATAAAATGCCAAAAATTCAAAGCAAACCTGGCGAAAACAATGACCGTTAAAATCAGCCAGATGGCTAATATGGAATCTCCATATCCACACCGTATCCGGCACATACGGTGCACAGATACCGTACCATAATTTATTATAGAGTGCTGGCCGAGACAGTCAAATCAATGGTCACAGGGCTTATCCGTGCAGTTTGACAGGCCAGCCGGTGCCCGGCTGTTCAGAAGTAGCTCATCCTTTTTCAATAGATACACAAGTACCTAAACTCCAGTTTTACCTCCAGTTAACCCGCCGAGATACAACCACGAGCAACGGGCTCGGCGGCAACCGAGGCGACAGACCCCGAGGGAGGGTCAACATAGGCGGGATCGGCCGCAGTCGAGGCAATCTGGGTTGGTTGCTGGACCGTGGTACTATTATTTCCAGAGCTACCGACCGGAGGGAGGTCAACACGCAACTCCCGTGACTCCCCAGCACAACCAGCAGAAGCGCCTGTGGACAGTGGGTCAGTAGCGTCAATTGAAGCCGTCTCCGAGCACGGAGGGAGGTCAACACACAACTCCCGTGACTCCCCATTGTTGTTGACTGAACCAGGATTATACAATCAGTGGAGAAACTGGTCAAAATACTGAATGTACAGGAAGATAAGCCATTTCTGCTAGACGAGGAGAACGAACTGTTGTAGTCCGAGCAACGCAGTGACTTGGAGCCTTGCGCAAGGCATTTCACTTGCTGACTATTCCTGCCCGGCTTCGAGCCTACAAAGCCTTTGTCCGGCCGGTTATGGAGTACTGCCCAATCGTCTGGATGGGGGCAGCTCCTTCCCACTTGAATCGGCTGGACTGGGTGCAGGAGCGAGCCATTAAGGCAATACATCCGCAATGCTGGCTTCCTAGCCTCATAATTCGCCGCACCATCGCTGCCCTCTGCCTCCTGTATAAAGCCCTTTGCGATAATTCTCCCGCTCTTCTCTCGAGAATGGCTCCACCCCCGACACACCAACCCAGGACCACACGCCTCACCCGCCAGGCTGTACGACTGTCCACCGCGCATCCCCATCAGTTACAGAATGTTCTTCCTGCCAATTCCCGGAACAATGTGAGCCGAGCCTTTCCCCACTCCGTCATCCCAATTTGGAACCAGCTGCCTACCTCTATCATTCCCCACCCATTTCACCCAAAGAACATCCAAAAGTTCAAGACAGCAGCTTATCACCATCTCCTCAGAACGAACTGGAACTGGGCCACTCATAGCATACGCGAGTAAGAGGGTACAGTGTCCTACCCTGCTTGGACATACATGTAATCTCTCCTCACGGACAGTCTCCTCTTGAATTTAAAAGTCTAACAGCGTTCACATCAATATTCAACTTATGCTTTTGCTCACTGAGCAATACAATCTTTCCATTTTCTTTCTTCTGTTTTCTTTTTCAATTTAATCCTCCCACCCAATATCCCTTTGGTGCGTCCATGGAGCTATGAAGCCGAGACCTTTGGTCGGCGGAGCTTAATGGGCCCCACCACCACACTCCATCATTCACCCCAGTGTCTGGAGATATGTGGATTTTGTAGAGAAAAAAAACAAACAAAAAACATCGGACTTGCCGTCAGCTGTTCAAGCAGCCTTACAGCGACACAGGGATTTCAAATGGATGGGTCGCTCCCATCTAGCAACTTCTCCGTCGGAGATCTTCGTGTATTAGCGACAGGCAAGTAGTGAAAAATAAACAAGCCAACAAGGCAGGACTGATCAAGAGGATGGCACAAAACTGACAAAGAGTACTTAGACATTCGGCAACCTGACACCTAGCTCGAACACTTCTCCAAGGCGCAAACCAACAACCTTCCAACTTGGAAGGCTCAGGTTCGGAAAGGTCCAAGAGGGGAAGGAAAGCGCAACGAAGAAGAGCATAAGCTACGAAACGTACGTCGTGTGGAACTACTTGTTATTGTACATAACTAGTCCATTATATTTGCATGATAGTGGAGGTCAGTAGGATGTTCACGTTTCGGTTTGTCACAATTCATCTTCGCTTAGCTTCCCCTTTCTATGTTTATTACATAAACTTGAGCCGCCCAAGTTGGGTGGTCTGTTGCTTTGCGTCGTCGAGCTGTAGTAAGGCCAAGGTATGTCCAATAGTCTTACCAGTTTCGTCATCATCCAGTAACTTTCGCCTCTTTGTTCCCGTGGGGTAGCTGAAAGCCACAGTCTGAATTGGGTTTCAGGTGAGGATTTCATAAGACCCTGGTGATGGCCATGTCATGTGGCTCGATAGAATGTGGCTGTTGTCGTTTCATTTATTTTAGTTCGCGGAATTAAACGGGAAACAAGCCGAATTACATAAGAGCGAACGACTGCATCATAGGAGCAGGGTTATAAGAGTATGCAAGAAGTTCAGAATTTAGAATTGGGAGACTTTTCTCTTCATTCCCTTATCTACAGTGGTGCCATTGTCACTACGAAATTTGTGACTGTTTTGGTGGCCACTATAAATAAAATTGTGTTTAGCTCGCCCGAAAAAGAGGCTTTGATCAACCGTGAAAAATATAAAATATAAAATAATAAAAATGAATAAAAGAGTATAATAGATGCAGACATGGCCAGACAACAAGTTCATGGAATTTTTAAGGATGTTTATGTTATTCATAAATGTTTATGGTATTTATTTTGATAACCGCAATCAGTAATACAAGCTGGATCGACATTTGTGTAAACTGTATTCATGTATGTAAAACTGTGGAGACAATGTGCAATAAAACGATGAAAATGTGAAGAAATCAAATTGTTATCAAATTGTTGTCTCCTCGCCGTTTGTTCAATTATTTATTTTGAATAACATAAACATCCTTACTTGTTGTCTGGCCATGTCTGCATCTATTATACTCTTTATTGCATTAATATAATTGCTTTCTCCACGCCGACTCTATAAAATAATAAAAAAGAATAAAAGACAATACCCTTGCTCTCTCTATCAGTGTGTTGCTCTGACATGTCTGCGGTGTGCTACATTACACTGCGCCGTGCAAAGTTATTTACTCCAACAGCTGCCTGTCTTGGTGATCCAAGCGCGGGCACGATTGCGTCTACAATCAATCCTCCGCTGGACAGATTCATTCCGTGACAGTCTGGCACGTTGTCAATGCAGTTGTCAGCCATCTTCCTGAGTCCTACGACCAACAGTTACTACTATAGTAGAAGCACGCCTAACCAGGCGAGCAGAATCCCTCTGCGTGCACTGCATGATCACGGCACTCTTGCAGTTCTGTTCCACTGAGTGACCACGGGTCAGCGTGTGGCATACTACTACTAGTAGCATCATATCCTAGATATTATGCTCAGGTGCGCGATATGCATACTTCGGCGAATACAGTACAACAGTTGCGCTCTACTCTGGCTGACGAAACTCTCCACATTCTGATCTTTCTAAGCTGCTGGTGCAGGCGTGTGTTGAATTGAATTTGATAAGGCGTTGGAAGTAATTATTTCTCAGCTCTAAGCACACTGTGGTGGCGTGTCAGTTTGCCTAGATATTGTGGCTTCATTCATTGGTATTCAGTGGTTTGAGGGATTTGAGGGAAAGACATAAACATTCACCGGTAGCATTAATATACTAGTACTAGTAGTAGTAGTGTCGGTTTGAGCGATCTCGGACTAAAGATGGACGATGTGCAATTGGAAAAGGAGCGCGCAGCGCTTATTCCTTTCCGGCAGCGCTTCTCTCAGTTCGTCTCTCCTGCCTCGTGGCAAGCCGGAGTATCGATGAAAGTGGAGCAGGGAGATATCTTCATCTGCACGCCAGCCAGATCAGGCACAACGTGGATGCAGCAGATCTGCCATCAGCTGCGAAGTGGCACCGGCGACATGGACTTTGAGGAGATAAGCAACGTGGTGCCGTACATCGAAGGTGCCCTGGACACGGATGTCAGCCTGGACGGAGAGCAGAGGTTCCCACCCAGGCTGTTTAAGAGTCACTTTTGGCAGCAGCTCGTGCCTACAGGAGGGCGCTACATCCTCGTTGTTCGTGATCCCTACGACATAAGCGTGTCATTGTTCAAGTTTTTCGAGGGCTGGTTCTTCCAGCAAGGCGAAATCTCACTGGAGACATTCGTGACTGAGGAATTAACAAAGCGGCCTGCTCCGAAAGGCATCTTCAATCACATGGCGTCCTGGTGGCCACGTCATGCCGATGCCGATGTACTGTGGGTGTTCTACGAGGACATGAAAGAGGATTTGCAGGCACAAGTGGAGCGTGTGGCCGCCTTCATGGGCATCGCTGACCCAGCTGTTATCTCACAAGCCGTCCACAAGTCAACGTTCGCCTTCATGAAGGAGCACGAGGAGCAGTTCAGTGAACTCCCACTGAAACGAAAACGAAACGCCGCGTACGGACTAGAACCTGATGCGGGAATGGGGCAGGGGAAGATCTGCGTTGGGGGCGGCCAGCAGCATCTGCTGACAGAACGCTGCAAAATAGCCCTTGACGAACAATGGCGCGAGGTTTGTGAGCCAGTCATGGGCGCCGCTTCATACTCTGACTGGAGGGCAGCATGGAAGAGCAGTTAAGCTGCGAAGTGAACCCGCTCCACAACTACAGTGCTAGCAACTGAAATCCGACCCCATAGCGATGCGTTCACATTCTAGCGGTCTATGTTTTCGTAGTTTTACTATCCCGTGTTGGGTCTTTGCGATGTGTGCGCACCGCTCAGGGGTCGGATTTCAGTTGCCAGCACTGTATAACAATACCAAGCCAGGAACAGAGAAGAAGCAGTTAGCAGTGTTCAAGCATTTTTTATATTTTTTTATATTTTTTTACTATTAACACAGCCCTACTAGAAACCAGGTGGAGAACAGAAAGAAACGAAGAATTGGACAAAACATAGGGAATGTAAGGATAACGTGCCGATGTGCTGGGAGCAACTCAACCGACCATTGTTGTTAATTAACCTTGTGGTTTGACGTTTAACGATTCTTGGTGTAGTGTTGTTTGTTTTGCACGTACCTTCTATCAGTTAAAAATGTCCAGGAAGCAGTTTACATTCGCGAGCGTAAACCTGACCCATGCATTCAAAACGATTATAATGATCACAACGAACACTCACACTCTTTACCTGGCACTCTAGTTGTATTGTGCACTTGAGTGTGTATTTTGTTCTCCCTCTTTCTCTTTCCTTACACATGTGCTTTATCACGCTCAAAATGTGTTTTATCACGCTCAAAATGTGTTTTATCACGCTCAAAATGTTAGTACTTGTACTATGTTCATCACCATGGCATTGGTCTTACTTCTACAATAGTAACATTCACTTGACATTGACTTTATTATTTTGAAAATCTAATACCATGCTATTGTTGGCTCACCTCTCCGTGATGTACGAGTAGATGCCCGATTACCTAGCAGGACAGCGCAGTTTGTCCTATTCATTGCGCTTTAAAAACACGATTAGTAAATAGATACTTTTTGTAGCTTGAGCACTCTGGCGCTAGAGCCGGCGACGAGCTATCTGAATGTCTGTGGTGCCTCCTTTGCACCATGGCTGGTAGCTCGGCCTGCTTAGCTCGTAGCTGTACTGATGAGGCCTTTATGACCGAAACAGCTTGCTGTCTACAGCATTGGGTAAATGGAGACAAATAGTTGAGCACTCTCGTGTGGGGTAGTGCCTTTGCTGTTTGCATTACGCAAAGCTCACTGACTTGTCAGCTTGAGCACTCTGGCAAGGTAAGTTCGGGCCTGATTGGAATTTTGTTATTTTCATTGCTACCAGGTTCGGGCTCATTTCCTCTGTGCTGCGCTAATGAGTTCACAAAGAACGAAACAGCATGCTGTCCGCAGATTGAGTAGATACAAATAGATACAAGCATGTAAATGGATAGAACAGGGGGGGGGGGGGGGGTGGTCAAGTCCACCGCAAAGAGGGCTCAACAGTGCTGGGGTGCACTGGAGCTAGTACACAATGGAAGCAGACAGATAGACAGAAAGAACAAAGGAATGGAAAAATGACAGGGCGGGCTGTAAACTCCCCAATACAATGCTGTGACACGACAGTTTAGCATAAGCAGTCTTCCCTGTCTTTCTCAGGGCTCTGGGTGTGCGTTGCCTCCTGCTCGCTTTTCCATGCTGCCCTCCACTCAACAAAGGTGGCTGCCCCCAATACCGGCTGGCAGATGTTGCGCCACGATTCATCAAGCGCTGCCTTCGATCTCTCACTCAATAAATGCCGTTCACCGCCACCAACTCGGACTTTCCCTTGTCCAGAGCCAGCATCCGGTCTCAACCCCAGCTCGACATTACGCTTGCGTTTCATAGGGATTTCACTGAACTGCTCCTCGTGCTCCTTCATGAAGGCGAACGTTGATTTGTGAACGGCTTGTGAGATAACAGCTGGGTCCGTGATGCCCATGAAGGTGGCCACACGCTCCACTTGTGTCTGCAAATCTTCTTTCATGTCCTCGTAGAACACCCACAGCACATCGGCATCGGCATGACGTGGCCACCAAGATGCTATATGACGATTTCGCCCCCTCGGGGCAGGCAACTTCACCAGGTGTTCGGTGATAAATGTGTCCAACGAGATGGTGCCTGCTTCAAACATCCATCCTTCCATGAATTTAAATGAGGAGACGGCCATGTCGTACGGATGTCGAGTCACAACGATGTAGCGTGCACCCTTTGGTGTGAGCGCTTCACACAGATGAGTCTTGAACATGCGGGGCTTGAAGCGTTGGTCCGCATCAAGATCTATCCCCTCGTCGTAGGCGTGCTCGATGAATGGAATATTTTCGCTGATCTCTTCAAACTCCATATCTCCACCGCTGCGCAGCTGATGGCAAATCTGCTGCATCCATGTTGTGCCAGCTTTGGGAGGCGTGCATATGAAGATATCAGCCTTCTCCACTTTCATCTTCGCTATCTGCTCCATTGATGCAGGTGGGCCCAGCTTTTTCATCAGCTCTCGAAAAGCGTCCAACGCCGCTAACTCCTTTTCCAACTGCTCCGGTGGATCCATTGCATTCACACGAAGCGGTCCAGAACACAAGTAACCAACCTTTGCCTTTGGTCGCTCGCCGGGACTGATGATCTCTAGCTTATCTGCCTCACTCTGGGTTGGGTCGGTACTTTGCTTCAAGTGCCTTCTTCGCAACCTTTCTCGTTCTGCTCTCGAGCGTAGAAGAATTCTACACTCGACCTACAAGTAGTGGTGTGGCAAAAACCCAGCCTACACTGGCTACAGCGTACCTCACGGCCTGTTTGAATGAGAAAAAGAAGCCCGGGCTTTTTCGCCTGGGGCTTTTTCCACCCGTCTACTCCACGATTTCATGACAGTTGGGTGACTGCGAGTTCAGGGCGCATTTTTCTAGTTCCACATGAAGACAGAAGACACAGAAGACATTGGTGCCTGTAAGAGCGCATGGTGGTGACGGGTAGAGGATCCAATACAGTGGTATATGGCCGAAAGCTCTGTCGCAATAATTATAATTCTTATGAAAACAGTGGCATAATGGGCGTTTTCAATTACACATTCTGGACCCAGGAAACTAATTTTCGAATGAACCGAATGAACGGATTGCAGCCATGCAAAGGAACGATTGCACGTAAAAATCGTAAAGGGGAATCAAGTTGGATCACGTACACCCTCCCACGAGCGTGGACCAAGCATGGCGTGTACCATGGTGTACATCGAGCGCATCAAATCTGCGTCAGAAGTAGCAATGCCGCCCTCTCTTTAGAATTGACGGAATCGAATTCTGTCGATTCTGACGACGGAATTTTGTGTAATCGAGCGGTGCTTCCACAATACCTAGTTCTAGAATTGACCGAAATGTGTGAAATCGAATGCGCAAACAAATGTTCGAATATTTGAATCAAGCATTTTCATGTTCACATCCCAAGTGCCTTTCAGGCTGCCACTCGCGAACTATACTCCTGCAAATACGGTACACCCCAAAAACACCCACAGAGACAGGGCACGCACACACCTAACACACACACACACACACACACACACACACACACACACACACACACACACACACACACACACACACACAAATACACACACCACACAAACACATACACCCCCCCCCCCCCCACACACACACAGAAACACATACAACCCCCTCACACCCACACCCACACACATACACACACACCCACACACATACACACACACGCACACACACACACACACACACATACACACACACACACACACACACACACACACACTGTGACACACGCATTGCTTCCCCGGTGCACATCCAGAGAACCCTGGGATGAGACTTTAGATAAGTCATCTATTTCATCACTCCATGATGCTCTCTGGGCTGACTCACTCCACATGACCGGCACCACAACTGTTGAACAATGGGCAGGTTTCTGCTCAGGTAACGATATTGTCAGACACCCCAGACCGCTACTTGGCTCTGGCACAGTTAGTTCACCACTGAACCAAGTAAACATAAAAAGAATTTGAGAGGAAGTATTTATTATGGTGTATTTGGAAAAATGGCAGTATTGGGGACATTCTTCCTATAGACTTGTAATATGGTCTAGGAAACTGCTGCGAATATAGGCCGAGTTTGTTGCTAGTTTCACTTCTCCATTTCGGATAAGAATAAATATTTTGCTTGACCAACAGCGATACACCCGTGTGGACGGAGAGAGTGAGAGCGATAGAGAGAGAGAGAGAGAGAGAGAGAGAGAGAGAGAGAGAGAAAGAGAGAGAGAGAGAGAGAGAGAGAGAGAGAGAGAGAGAGAGAGAGAGGGCGAGTGAGAGAGAGGAGAGAGAGAGAGAGAGAGAGAGAGAGAAAAAGAGAGAGAGAGAGAAACAGACAGAGAGAGACAGAGAGAGACAGAAACAGACGGAGGAAGATGGTCCATGTGTGTGTAACGTTATTATGACGTGGGTGTATTTGTGTGTCTGTATGCATGTGTATGCGTGTGTGTGTGTGTCTGTCTGTCTGTGCGAGCGACTTGGCCAGACACAAGTTCGACTGCGCGAAACGCAGGAGAGTGTCAGAAACTGCCGACTTCCCTTCCCAGTGCCCATGCCACATGAAGTTCCGACTACGTCATGATCTAGAGCGCCATCAGAAATGCTGGTCATCAACCTCTACCACCCCTCTCCCATGGCGGGGACCGTGTAGCCTACCCAGGCAATGTGTGTCAAGGTCAAGGTATGTGAATGTGTATGTGTGTGTGTGTGTGTGTGCGTGCGCGCGCGCGCGTGTGTGTGTGTGTGTGTGTGTGAGCACATGTACATGGTCGCGTGACCGTGATGCACACGTGCGTCTGCGCGTCCCTGCGCACAACTGCATGTGTGCAAGTGCGCGAGATAAAACAACTGTTTTGTCCTCCCTCTATTCCATCCGGTAACACTAGGTTTGTGTTGCAATCTGCTCCGCTTTCCATGCTCTGCGCCAGTCTCCATAGCTCTCGCCACCCATAACGGGTTGGCAGACAGACGTCTATGCCTCGTCCAGAGCCGCTCTGGCACGGTCGCTGAGCATATGCTGCTGTCCGCCACCAACACGCACTTTGCCTTGTCCCATGCCAGCATCCGCACTCAGACCGATTGCCGTGTTGCGATTGCGCTTCAGGGGCAAGTCTCGATACTGCCCCTCGTGCTCCTTCATGAAGGCGAACGTTGACTTGTGGACGGCTTGTGAGACAACAGCTGGGTCTGCGATCCCCATAAAGGCGGCCACACGCTCAACTTGTGTCTGCAAATCTTCTTTCATGTCCTCGTAGAACACCCACAGCACATCGGCATCGGCATGACGTGGCCACCAAGATGCCATGTGATGGAACGTACCCCGCGGAGCAGGGCGATTGGCCGCAAACTCAGTAATGAGCACTTCCAGCGAAACTTCGCCTGCTTCGAAAATCCATCCTTCAAAGAACTTGAATAATGACACGGCAACATCGTAGGGATCTCGGACGACTATGACATATCGCCCGCCCTTCGGCGTGAGTGGTTCCCATGAATAAGTCTTGAACAAGCGCGGCTGGAAGCGCTGCTTTCCTTCCAGACTCGCATGAACGGAATGACCTCGCTGATTTCTTCAAAATCCATATCGCCAGTTTGACTGCGCAGCTGATGGCAGATCTGCTGCATCCACGTTGTGCCTGCTTTGGAAGGCGTAGAGATGAAGATGTCGCACTCCTCCGCTCTCATTATTTCGTGCTGCTTCGACAGCAGCGGCGGAAAACAGTTACTTGATTCGTCCTTGAAAGGCCGCGAGTACGCCTAGCTCTTTTTCTAGCCGCGCGGAATCCATAGGACAGGTAGCTTTTTTTCTTCTTTTTTTTTCTTTTTTCTATTGAACACTCACTGCATGATGAACTAAAATGAAGAGAAGAACTCGACACAAAGGTAAGTATCCAGCAGGACGGAGTGGGTGGGACCTGTCAAGCTCAGCCGACCAAGGGTCTCGGCATCACAGCTGCACATGTGCACCAAAAGAAAACAAAATTGGGAGTGGAAGGGCGGGGAGGGGAGCAGGAGAGCAAGAACTCTAAGGGTAGGAAAGAGAGGAGGGGGGGGGGGGGGTAGGAAACTAGGAAACTTGTTATTCCAAGATATGAGCGCAAACAAGTACGCAGACAAGTACAAATATAGCAGTATCAAGATCATGATGCTGAGGCGAAAGTAGAGGCTGATTGCCGTGCACATTTGACGAAAGATTAGAGTGAGAATGGAGGAGAGTTAGAGAGAGATAAATACAGATAGATTGGGAGTTTGATGAGAAGGGAGTGCTCCGAGAACAAGAACAGGGTCGTACTGGCAGTAGCCTAGGGGGCGATGTCCGTGGCCAATGACCAACCCGACCGTTTCAGGTAGCGGTAGGTCAGAACCTTGAACTGCTGCATCCCTATGGCAGACGGTGCATCGCGGAGGAGAGTGGCTGGCAGTTCATTCCAGCCTTCGATGAGGCACTCCGGTAACTAACTAACTTCGGTGATTACTTGTCAAGAGATAGAAGCACTGGAGCTATTGTTTTCATCTGAGGCAGCATTGCCTCAAACTAATTCTACTTGAGAATCTCACACTTTGCTGCAACTCAGAAATTGCTTTCTTCTAATCTTTGGGTATTTTTTTCCAAAAGGACAACCGACTCTGTACCTGTGCCTCTTCTGCATGCATCGGACCAAGAGTTGATGTTTATCGACTCTTGATCGGACTGATCTGTATTTGCGTAGATCTACAGCGCTGGCAACTGAAATCCGACCCCCTAGCATCTCGAACGAATCGCTAACGCGGCTAGCGCACCGCTAGGGTGTCGGATTTCAGTTGCCAGCACTGTACTGCTGTAGATTCCACATGATTGTAGATCTACATGTAGAACTGCCAGAAGTCAGGCAAGAAATGACACGTTCCCAGGGCGTCTGTACGGTCGTCACGTGTGGACCGTTTGGCCTTGGCGGCGCACATACATGATTGTATGCACGCTCTGACGCGAGTCCCGAGTTTCACAACACAAGCCTTCATTACCTTGTAAAAGTTGTAGTTGTAAGCTTCAGCAACAATGGGCGCTTTCGATTACACGCATTTCGGTCAATTCTAGAATTAGTTATTGTTGATGCACAGTTCGATTACACAAAAAGTGACAAGTTCCGTGGTTAGAATTGATTTATTCCAATTCCGTCGAATCCGTCAATTCTGAAGAGAGGGCGGAATTTCTCTAACTCTGGCGCCAGAATTGCACAGTCGGTGTGTTTAATACTGGTCTGGTCATGACTCAAGCGCGCAAAGAGCTTCCCCGGCCGGCGTGTGCGCGATGCTGGGTCCACGTGCGCGCGAGGGTGTGCGTGGTCTCTTGTTACGATTCATCAATTTTGTTTGTGACATGAACATGAATAAAATGCGTTGTGAATTCCAGTCGTTCGTTTACAAGGCCAGAATCCGCTCATTCTGGTCATTCTAGAATTTAAAAAACCAGTTCCAGAATTGTGTAAACGTGTAATCGAAAGCGCCCAATAATACAAGTGTTGGTGGTAAGAAAGGCCTCATCAGATTTACAACTGGCTTCATCTTCTCTTATACTTTCCGCATAAAATATCTACTACAGTATAAACTTAATAATGAATCTGTAGCTCTATACATGTCCTGGACACATGTGAACTTGAAGTAGGGGACAAGCTTTAGAACTAAGCAAATATATCCTACAAAGTCGGAGCGCAGTTGCGCCAGTCAAAACAAGTTTTGCTTTACGCCGCCACTCGACCTTACTTGCTTGTATCGCGCTCAAACGTCTACGGGTCACTAGCTGCAGACGAAGAAGATAAGGTTGAAATCACTCATATCACTGGTGGATTTCACGCGAGGAATTCCCGGTTGAAGGCTTCCTGAACGTCTTGAGCAGGTGTTTCCAGCGAGTTCCAAAACATTTCAGCTTCCTTCCACCATTTGCTCTCTTTGTGCTTCCGATATTCCCAGAGTCATTGGCAGCCCTCTCCGCTACTGTAGAGACAAGCTAGAGACTAACACTCCGCTAGGGCAGTGGCATCCTGGCATTCCCTAGCTATGCAAAAGATGATACTTCAGTGACGTCTGGGGCTAGCCAAGATCCGCACAGCTTTCAACCATCGGGCGGGTCTACTTCATTGCCACAGTGCAGCGGGTGTGCTGGAAACGCGACGCCTCTTGGCCGAACCATCTTTGCTAAAACACTTTCCTGGGGTACAAGACTGATCAGGAACTTCACTACAGAAGCAGATGTCAAGCGAAGGGGTTGAAGTCTGGTTACATATTATGTGATCGACAAGACTCTTTTGAGGAGAGTTTGCAAGCAAAGGTGCGATCTTAAATCTCAAGTGTCCTGTACGCTGAAGTTTTGTCACGCTTCTTTGACACCTTGCAAGATGGATGGACCCTGGGTCCGTTCAGCGCGTCCGATCCTGTTCGTGTTGACAGCGGTAGCTCTGTGTCTGATCTGCAACGGAGTGTCAGTTCTATCAGCGACAACACTACCACCAGTGTTAACAATGAATACCCCGCCAGGTAATATTACTCGTATAGCAGCGTTGCCACCTGCATTGCCGTCCGTATTGCCATCACCCCAACCCTTTACGAGTGGAACACAAGGTGGAAGTGGAAGTGGAACACAAGGTATGATTGCTGCTGTAACTTTATTCGGAGTAGTACCTCAAAGTGACACATACCCAGACATGTTCATGTTTAAAAGAAAGTTCGTCAAAGGAATCAATGATTCTAGGGTGTTCTAGTATATCAACCATAAGTACATCTGCAGTGGTGTCTTCAACTTCATTCTCCCGGTTTTTTTAAATAGTTCGATTTAACTTTCCTATAGGTGGTTTCATAATAATCGCGGGATCCGCGTCTGCATCGCTTGAATGTTCAGAAACACACAAACTAGCCTTCGCATCCGCAGGCCACCACTATGCCTTAGTGGCGAATGCAGACCTCACAAGTGAGTCAGGGGAGAGGAGGTTAGTCTCTCAACCAATCGGGCGTGTAACGGCCCATAGCCCTTGAAACTGCATCCTTGTTATTCTCACTCCGAGCTGTGAGTACTCAGTTGACCGTGGGTGTCGGCGCAGTTCACCAAAGTCTTTTTACACGCTCCCTGCTACCAGCGCGGGTCTTGAACTCGGGACCTCATGATTCGTAGGCAGGCCTGAAAACCAATCGGCCATATGCGCCATGCATTACTTTCATTCTTAGGGTAGAGGAGACGGCTCGATACCGGGACGTTTTGACAGCCAAATTTGTATAGACCCAAACCGATCATCAGCGTTGATTTTTCACTCGAAATATGTTTGTGGAAGGAAACTGGCATGTTGAAGTTTGCTCTGGGGCCAGAGTCAATCGAACTGAGCCACTCCTTTGTGTTGACCCATTGCCTCCAAGTTGCCCAATTTTTCGCTTCAAAAAATTTCAAATCAGAGGTGGCTCCAAACCGGACACGTTTTAGAGTGCACGTCAAATTCACTCTGGGTCTGAAATTAGGTAATTGCTATCGCTCCACGACGGCCAGTATAGAGTAACAATAAGCCTTGTGTGTGCTTCCATTAGTTTTGGTTGGTATGCGGTGCTTTATTGGCGAGAGGCGAGCCGCTGTTTACCTGCGACAAGAAGTTGATTTTTCGAAAGTCGTAAAACTCAAGTCGCAGTGCGAAGCAACACGTCAAAAACTCACCTGCTTGATATGGCGCTTCTGGGCATCGCAGAGCCATGAAATTTTGGCTCGGAGTATAACACATAGTAGTCTCACTGTGACATTATGTTTTCTAATCAAAATACCAAGAGAGAAAGTGAATATTGAGTCCGTTCCGGTTTGCAACCGGTGTCCTATTTGAAACCGTCCCCTCTACCCCGTAAGAAGACCTTGAGTCTGTGGGGACTGCCCTATTAAAATTTGAATAAATAATCTGCTGGGATGACGACTACACCATAGCTCAGTGGTTAGAGCATCGCTGGCTACAAGCGAGGGTCCCTAGTTCGAGTCCTGGTGGTGACAGTCAATTTTTTCTTCAGACTTTTACCGTTTGTCTCTTTCCCTCAAACTAGTGAAGATTTTATGACTTGGGGCTCCCCGCGTGCTAGAGTGTACGTGAAGTGTGTGGGTACAGTGAGGGCCGGCTGCGTCCCACCCGCCTGTGTGGATTCACAGGAAGTGTGAGTCACGAAGTCTGAGGAGAATGTTGAACAGTCTCTGCTGGGATGACGACCCCACCATAGCTTAGTGATTAGAGCATCGCTAGCTACAAGCGAGGGTCCCTGGTTCGAGTCCTGGTGGTGACAGTCAATTTTTTCTTCGGACTTTTCCCGTTTGTCTCTTTCCCTCAAACTAGTGAAGAGTTTATGACTTGGGGCTCCCCGCGTGCTAGAGTGTACGTGAAGTGTGTGGGTGCAGTGAGGGCCGGCTGCGTCCCACCCGCCTGTGTGGATTCACAGGAAGTGTGAGTCACGAAGTGTGAAGAGAATGTTGAACAGTCTCTGCTGGGATGACGACTCCAACATAGCTCAGTGGTCAGAGCATCGCTAGCTACAAGCGAGGGTCCCTGGTTCGAGTCCTGGTGGTGACAGTCAATTTTTTCTTCAGACTTTTCCCGTTTGTCTCTTTCCCTCAAACTAGTGAAAATAATAATAATATTAATATTACTGCGTTCGTCGCAATATCGTGGAATGCATGTGCATGTCGTCTCGTAGCATCTTTGTCGAGGGCCTTTGTGACCTTGTATGCCGATGGTGAAGATACGCGGTGCTGGTACTGCTCGCTGTCTGGTCCTGGATTTACTCTGGATCCTCATGCTTTCTAAAGCCTTGTCCACACTACTTCTGAAGTAGAAGAAAGTAAGCAGCAACAACGTCACTGAGATCCTGGAATCGTAGGAAAAATCCTCAAGATCGGCGCGAAGATTGCCTGGTGTGGACGGTGTTGTCGCACTCGTTTCCGACAGATTTGTGTGTGCACTATGTAGTCCGGCCCAGTCGGCCGATTTCATGTCCAGTCGGTGACGGAGCATCGGCCGAAAAATCGGCGTACAATAGATGACTTGCACAAAGATTGTCTGGGTTCGAGACGGGGCAAGTAGACCTTCTGACTCTGACTTCCCCACCTTTTGAGTTCGTGACTTTCGAAGTTTCGCTTTTTGCCTGACGAACACCATGAACACTGAGCTAGTTTTTTTGGCTAGAGAGTAGAGTTGTTTTGATTCGGCTTGTATCGTCATGCCGAAGCGCTGCTACGCTCCTGAATGCACTAGCAGACGAGAGATGGAACTGAGGCTCCCATTCCATACGTTCCTTTCCGAGCCGGCCGGCAGAAAAAATGAGGGAATATTATTTTTAGTATCATTGGTGTAGGCTGCAACAAACACGTCGTGGTCCTGAAGTGTGACTACTTTCCCGCAGTGGAAGCGAAGTCAAGCACAACGAAAGTTTGTGGACGTCTGAGAAAGAACTCGATTCCCTTCGATTCGGCTGCACTAGCTCCAGAGCGACCCTCTCCTGAGGACAGACTGCGGAGAGGCCAGGAACCTGCCGAGTCACGAGTGGAAGCCCAAACCACGAAAATGAGGGGTGGAAGGACTGAGTGTGAGAGCCAGATGGCCTTTAGTAGTACTTCAAGTAGTATCTGAGTTGAAGGAGAGAAGAAGTGTGCTGGAGAAACGCTGCGAAGTCCTCAGGCCTAATGTGTACTAGCTACTGTTGAAGTCTCACTTGTTCCGATATGAACACTTCATCAGCCCCGACTCTGAGCAGCTGTATCTAGACTTGGACTTAGGCCAGAGACATAGCATTGTAAACCTTACTGAAGCCATATGTATCCAATGCCTGGCTCTAGTGAGAAAGCAGTTTGGCGCAGGCTCGCAAACTATGATTGAATCAGGGAGTGGTGAAAGTCACATTATACCTCCCCATGATTAGCTGGTAATGACGACGATGCGGCTCCGGCTGGGTCTCAGTCTCAGAAAGGATTTGTTGGAGCATCATCAAACAGTGCATTCGCCTTCATTACACACTGGCTCCGTTGCCTACAGTAATTCGCATTTTGACGGGGCGCGCTGGGACGATACGGAAGGAGCGGCGGGAACCATTGGAGTGCTCATGATGCTGGTTAGCGGAGACGGATGTGAGTGTCATGAACGGGAACGCAACCGCACTACTGTTCAGATCAGGAAGCGATTGAAGAGTTGAATCTGTTCAGCCTTCCATGCCGTGTACAGGGACACAAGCGTAAAAATGGCTACATTTCGAATGTGAACTGGCGATGGCATTGTGTGGTGACTAACAGAACTGCAACTGTTCAAATTTCAGCATTTCGAACATTATGCTTCTCGTAATAACTCACCGAATGGCTCACATGACGGAGTTGGACATTACCAGGCTAGGATTATCATTTGCTGTATTTATGGATAGTCCTTGAGTTTTCAGATGAAGTGCTTTATCTTTTACCTGTCGTTCCTTTAGTATGGCACAATGTCCTTGGCTGCTTCCTTGTCTTCATAACAGACTGGTATAATCAGCATGATTCTGCTTTTTTTTAGAAGAAATAAAACTTTCCTTTCGGAAAGGAAGCCCAGAAACGTCAACCCCCATGGACTGTGCTTTATGACTCTCGTCCATCGACGTTAACCGTCGCAATAACTGCTGCATGTATGTTGTGCTGTGCGAACCGTACAAGATTTTACAGCTCACCCACGCCTTCCCAACAGGCTCCTATATCCCGTACCGTTAGCGTTACATTGAATATGAACTAGGCTAGCACAGTTATCCTTCGTTCTTTTGATGGCGGCGGGTAGCATGGAACTTGACGTGTTCTTGGGATCCTCGTGCAACACTTGCTGTTCCCGGATGCCATATTATTGGGTGCATCGAGGTTGCTTCTATGCTCACTGTTGTTTAGTAAGACAATTTTTTTATCTATTTCACCGAAGAATAAGGCAAGAGTATTTTGGGTTGATTTGGACGCCTGGCTTATCTTCACATAATATTAATAATACAGTCATGTACTTCCACTCAGGGAGTAGTACAATACCTGCTTCCACTAACCCTACAAGTGCACATGCATGACTCATGAGCTGCTGAAGACAGTGACGGTACTGATCATGTACATGTACATGCCGTGCACCGTTCATTCATGCTGACCAAAAAAAGTACACTACACTAGTCTACAGACGGTGGACACTGGTGTAGGGTGCCCGCAGTGTAGCCTGGGTGCACAGGGTGCACTTGCCCCGTCTCACTCGCGGCTCGGATCTTTGTGCAAGTCATCTATTGTACTTCAAGTAGGACCAGGCATTAGAAATTGGTCATCTTACCAAACCTGTAAATGCCACACGGCCCGCTGCGGATTTTTGCCTTAAAAGCAACACTAACATAATTCAATAGTTGGTCGGCGTTCCTGTCTGTCACACCACTCACTGGATAGCGCGGTGTCGTGTAGTAAACAGTAGACAATGGTAGACCTACAGGCGTCGTCTAGGGAAAAAAGAGGAGCGAAGTCAAACTGTGCTGAAAACCGGTGCTCGCTGACTAGGCATTTCCCAAATCGGCCCAATTCTACATCGGCTTTTCCATCGGCTAAGAAAATGTCCACATTCAGCCATATTTTGAGCCCCAAAGTCAGAATTCGGCTCAAAGCGGTACATGAAGTCACCTCTCGCAGTGTAGATGTACGTACATGTACGTTTACGCGCACGCTGTAGAGGCACTAGAACATCCATTTTCGGCGAATTCAGCGCGAAATTGGTCAATTCGGTGCAATTTTCGGCGATTTCTTGACAGCCGTTGATTTCGGCGTCTTTGCTGTTGACTGTTTTCGGAAATTCCCTAAACTTCCTAAAGTCGCAGTCACCTTTCGCAGATATCATCATAATGCCTACAGAAATTGTATTGCCTGCTGTTGAGGCCCTAAAACGTCGATTTTCGGCGAATTCAGTGCGAAAACTCGGTATTCGGCAAAAAGAAACTAAAATGTCTAAAATACTGATATTTCAGAACTTCTTGTCTTGAATATTCGTACCCACGTGTCAACCAACCCACGTTGCGGTTTGCGGTTGCAGTCAGGAACACTGTTGCCTAGTTATTTTCCTCGCGGGCATTCTCAATCATGTATACAAGACTTAGTCTACATGTGTGGATTCTAGCATGCAGTAGACTGCGTCGACGCGTCTACGTCTGCTGATGAGTAATGCCACTACAGTACTTGTAGGTGTGAGTTTGTTACTTGTGAAGTGTGAGCTGGAGTACAAGTGTCGTCCCCACAACAGTTTGTGTGTACTACATGTAGTAGTCGGTGTGCGCTCACAGTCTCACACCTCGCAGTCTCGCAGCACCAGTGATGGTGCTTGCCAGCCGCGTACATGTACAACGTCATTTGGCTGACGTAGATCTGAAACAAAGAAACTACTATAGTACATGTATGCATTTCGTTGAGCAAGAAAATCTCCTTTCACTTGAATGTTTTTTTCTTTGTTGAGCTCTGTACATCATCGCATTGCATTGCACCTGAGCGGAGAAATTCCGAGAAAGGTCTGCATTAGAAATTTGACTAATGTGTCATTGCTCCATCTTTGATGTTGAGCACCTTTTTCGCAGCTGTGGAACCGGATCTTACTCTGTGAGACGTTGTATTGTGTAGTTCTGAAAGGATTAGCATTTCCGTGACTTGTTTGACGGAACTAGCGACAGGCGCATAAGGTGTTGTGGATCCGGCAAAGGAAACTGGCGAACACCTGTCCAAAGTTGATGCTGGATTAGACTGGCCGAGGTAAAGCCGGAGCAGATTTTATTCTGAAGGCAGCAGATGGCACAAGCCGAGCGACGAGACCCCAGTTATCCCAGCGTTGCTGTGTAAGTGGGTTTGGAACAGTGAGTTGCGATAAAGCAAGTCACTCGTGCCTGTGCATTCCTCACACATCCACACAGTGATGTCTGAACAAATTCTTGTCAATGCACCTTGCAGTGGGATTGCTGGAGGGTGGGCAAGATTACCCGACGCTTGATGTGTGTGTGTGTGTGTGTGTGTGTGTGTGTGTATCTCTACAAAATCCACATTATCTCCAGACACTGGGGTGAATAATAGAGTGTGGTGGTGGGGCCCATTACGTTCAGCCGACCAGAGATCTCGGCTTCATAGCTCCATGGACCCACCAAAGGGGGATCGGGTAGGGTATCACTTACGTACTAAGGGCAAGGAAGTCAGGGCAAATAAACTAGGGTAAGCCCATAAGCGGCAGGTCCGGCGTGTAGAGAAGCGGGTAAAAAATTGGGCAAGTTACAAGATGTTATGAACACAGTGGAGGAAAGGGAAAAAGATAGATAGAAATCGCAAGTGTTTGTCCTTCTATAGAAAAGAAAAAAAAGACCAAGGAACTCCAAGTTACGCTATAACGTCCACTAACACCACCAGTTTCTAAACAATCAGCTCATGCGATATCATTGCACGTCCTTGACCGACGGTACTGACGTTCTACAACTAACTGGCTAACAGCTCTAGCACATCTTGGATGCGCACTCCAACAGCTTTCCAACTTGGAAGGTTCTAATGCTTCTGTTTGTGTTTGTAGACAGATAGACAGAGAAAGAGGGCTCACGGCTGCTGCTGCTCTGAGTTGCATATATGAAATCAGACACAGCATGGAGTCCATGTTGTGAATAATGTGTGTCAGGAACGTGGATCGACTGAGCTTAATGTGCTCCACCACCACATTCCATTATTCACCCCAGTGTCTGGAGATACGTGGATTTTGTAAAAAAAAAAAAAAGAAGAAAAAATCACAAGTCCTCGCTACATGTGCTCTGCACTCTTTCTCATAGTCTTCACATACAGTGCTGGAAATTGAAATCCGACCCCTTAGCAGTGCGTTCACATTATAGCGGTCTCTTTTTCGTAGTGTTACAATCCTGTGTTGGGTCTTTGCGACCTGAGCGGTGCGCTCAGGAGTCGGATTTCATTTGCCAGCACTGTAGTAACCATACCGACTGCTCAGTGAGGACAACTGGACCGTTCAGGATGAGATGGCTACCAGTTGACCAGTGTAGCAATCACCAAGTCAGCACTGGAGTAGGATAGACAGATGTACTGATGTACTGCAAGGCCGTCACAGCTGGGGCGGCTGGGGCGGCCTTAGCCGCCCCACTTTTTCGGCTTTTTTTTTTTTTTTTTTTTTTTTTTTTTTTGGAGCACACTCCATGATCGCAGCTCAGCCCAAACGTGGCAAATAATGAAGAATCCTTGTCCCCAATCGTGGTTTATTGCAGAATCAAAACAGTCTTTCATTGCACTCACAACACACTGAAATGGCACCAAATGCCTGGAAATGCTTGCAAATTGGCTTCAATTTTTGAAATTTGTTCCAGTGGGAATGAAGATCCCATGTCCCCAATCGTAGCGTCTTCTTGGTTTGCTGCAGAATCAAAAAGTCTTTCATTGTAGTTACACTGAAATGGCACCAAATGCCCGGAAATGCTTGCAATTGGCTTCAATTTTTGAAATTGTTCCCGGGGAGGGCAATTGGCTTCAATTTTTAAAATTGTTCCCGGGGAGGGCCCCCGGACCCCCCTTCCACGGCCGCCCCACCTCCTAAGTTGGTGCGACGGGCCTGTACTGTGTGCTGTGTACAAGCAGTAATGACTTAGATAATGGTGCTGTGTGAATGTTATAGCGACTGAGGTGTAGTACTGTGTGAATGCAGTAGTGACTGAGATAATTTTTCATTTTTTGGGTACGAGTATCGTAAAAAGACACTTTTACGGGCAAAAATTAGCACAATGGATAAAAATGCAATAAATCATACACTGGAGAAGAAATCAGAAAAATGCATGTGTAACATAAAGACTGAGATCATTATAGTACTGTGTTATTGCAGAAGTGACGTAGATAATCAACCATGTGATTGCACTAGTGACTTGTACGTGGTGCTGTGTAAGTACACTAGTGACTTTGATATAGTACTGTATGATGTAATCTAGTCTAATATTAGGTTTTCTGCAACACTGCCCATATCCAAAAAATCCACAGAAGCAAACTAGGCAACTAAGTCAAAGGTGATGATGGACATAATTATTATTACACTAGCATTAGGGAACATACGTCTTTGTGAAAGAAGTCTAAAATACAGTCAGACCTCGCTTATCCGGTCCTCTTTTATCCGGATTCCTCGCCATCCGGAAGAAGGCCGTTGGTTACCTATTTACAGCATATGCCATGTATACATACTTTAAGTTCAGTATATGTGTTCGATTATCCGGTTCCCTCGCCTATCCCGATTTTTTGGTGGAAAACGGAAGCGAGGTCTGACTTTACAATTGAATTGAACACTGGATGCCGGCATACCACCATGATGAAAATATTGAACTGAAAGATGTACACGCAATTTCAGTTGAGCGGACGTCCATCAAAATTGATACTGCTCATAGATTAGGCGAAGTATGATCACAGCAGAGGAGAACTTCAACTTGAGTGTGCAGCCCTCCAATCCATTTTTTCTTCAATATTACCCTGGTGTATTTGGCTTTGCACTTTGTGCAAGGGATCAACCACTGCAAATCGACAAATGACCGCGAAGCTCAGATTTAGTTGTTTGCTACTACCGGTAAGACTCTTTAGTAGATAACACGGAGGTTTCAAATTGTTGGTCTTATAACGAGTAGGGGTGATACAATTATACCGGGTATTCGATAACAAGTATTATCACTCCCCCCTCACGTGACCGCGGACTCCTGCATAATATACACTCACACAATAACCACACAACTGTTTGGGGATAGCGCGCTTCTTGTATTATGCCAAACTTGACACGCTGAGTCCAGCTTGGCTCAGGTGAAGTCCTAACTGCAATTTATTGCTCTAACATGAAGCCGTGCCTGGAAGAAGGGAAAGAGCGAAAAAAGAAGAAAAGAATTCTGGTCTTCTGCAAGCAATAGCAAGTAATGAGTGCTGGCTGTGTAAGGTCGCACAACCATGAAGTCGACCGGATGATGGTGAGTGTCCGGCACACATCTTGCTCTGCTGCTCCACCTGCGCATACCTGATACGGTGGTGCGCTTACGGGCGGGCTGCCTGGGCCCCAGATGCCTCCCTGATGCGCCACGGGGTGCCGTCGAAGCACCTGTATCACTTCGGTGATCCAAATGCGAATGCAGCCTTGCCGGTCTCCCGCAGGCCTGCCGCCTACGCGACCAGCCTGAGACTGGCCCTGCCGCATTTGGCGCTTCTAAACGCTGCGATCCAGTAGACAGCTCACTGGGCTGCCAAATACGTGACTGGCTTGAGGACAGTTCCATACTGCACGGCAGGGCGCCCAGCTCAGGTTGCACGCCGTAGCGGCGTGAGCTGGGCGCAGTGAGGGTTGGTGATAACTACAGTTTTTTCCTTCCTCCTCCGGAAACTTCCATTTAAATTTTACTATCCGGACGTCAATGTGCGCGTTTTAGGCGTCGGGAGATTTTTGATCGTTCTCTCCTAATCGGGTTTGTCTTGTGCCCAATGTCATACTATGCCAGGTACAGGTCCTCCCTCGTTAGTAGATAGTCTCTGGGCCATCGAAAAAGTTATCTTATAACGAGACTTATCTTGTAGCAGGACTTGCAGCTAAAGGTGAAATAGTCACTACTTCGTACTTACCGGGGCTACCCTCGATACAACATAAAGTATCGATGCTTCAACTCGTTATAAGATAATTGAAAAATCTCCAACATAACTCTTCCTTGGATGCAAAGGATCGCCCATATTCACGAATACATAGACATCATACGTTTCCTCGTTCTGCTTTATCCTACATGTTTTGGCCTTGGTCCTGCATGGTCAATATTATCTTATACTGAGGGTTTGGCACTCCAGGGACCTGGGCAAAGGGTCGTTATAACGGATTTTATGTACTAACGGATTATGTTGTAACCGGACCTGTAAACAGTTGTATAGACCACGTTTCGCCAGGGGTTTTCAGATTTCTATTTACTAACGGGGTTTATGTACTAACCGGACTCGTTATAATGAGGGAGGACCTGTATACCTGTTTGTTGTGAAATAACGGAATTGGTTCGGATGTGCAACACTATGGGAATGGGTGCGTCCACCCAAATTCATTATTGATTTTCTTGTTAGGTGTTGCCTCATATGAAGTTGCTATTGTGATTTTCTGTTTTGTTTCTTGTTGTCAGAAATGCCAAATTGCAGTTTACCAGTGATAGCAGGTGCTAACATGTCAGCAGACACATACTATCCTGGACAAAACGCAACCGTTCAATGCCTTCCCGGATTTGTTTTGCAAGGAATCTCACAACTGTTGTGTGACAGTAGTGCCCAGTGGAGCACAGCCTTACCCAAGTGTCTAGGTCAGTACTAGAGCATGTTCTTTAGTAGAACAGAACTAATCAGCCTTTACTCCAATGTTCTAGTATCAAAGCGGTTTTTGTGGAACGAACACGGGAATGCTTTCAATGAATATTGTGTCACTAGGAGAACAATAATTGTGTCATTCGGTAGATGTCACTAGGATGTATCGTGCCTTGGCAATTAAAAAAAAACTTCAGACTTGCAGGGACCCGGGAGGTATGTTCTTCAACTTTCTTTCAAAGACTAGTGTCTCAGTACACATCAATACTCAGGTTACGACGGCTTTGTTGTTACGTAGCACCACCTATGCAACTGACAGGCACAGTGGGTTGGTGGAAGACGATGATTGAGAAACGAGAGGTACCACTTTAACCCTTTGAGCCCTACTATGGCATTCATGGATTCGTACAGGGTTCGCGCGGAGGTGCGCAGTCGACCGCATGATAGTCACATGCAGTGTGCATTTCAAAATTATCTAATTTCACCAGATTTGGAGTATCTCCATCTTGGGCTTTTGGAAAGCTACAGATCTCCTCTCTCCAGATATCGCCACTAAATACTCAACAGGAGCAACAGAATCACCTTCATGTCTTTTGAGAGCTGCCCTATTTTGCCTGAGCAAGAAACTGTATGTACATCCACTAATTCCATCGGTTCTGAAGTTTTACTTAACGTAGAGCGGCTATTCAGAGTCCTGCAGATTCCTGAAGCTCAATAGATTCATTTGGTCTCCACTACGCATGCGCTATGCAACCATGAGTCACAGGCGAAGTCCTGTTTGAGCACTACGGTGCTCGCCATGCACGCTATTTGAAACAAAGTCAAGTGTATCCGTGTTTCGCTCTTTGGCGGTCAGTGATTTTTCGTCGCGGTATATCAAACAACACATCCTTGGAACGTAGTGGTGTGCACGAGTAGTTCGGTACCCGTGCTACCCGTGAGGACCCCGGGTTGACCGGTGCAGAATAGTACCCGAAAACCCGAAGTCGTAGATGACTTCCTGTACAGTGCAGGTGTACAAATTCAGGTGAATACTCCGCATGTTTACCCAGTGTGTAAGGGATTGGGTGCATTGTGGTGTCATCCTGAAAACTTTACCCGATCGGTTACCCGTGCTACCCGTGCACAACTACCTGGCACGAGGAAACCATGGATGTGGCCAATGGAATTTTGGCCTTTGGCCTCGGGTTGGTGGATCTGATCTATCCTCCCCACCTTTTAGGAGCCGAATCTGACGTCAGATCATGGGTTGGTGGCGTCCGACAGGGGCGGAAAGAAGGGTTCTTCACAGGCCCTGTAAGCTAACCCGTACACTATACTAGCCCGTACACTTTTTAAAAATTTTGTGTTTTATGTAACAGCAGGCAGGCATAGTGGGATGGTCTAAAACCATGATTGAGAAAGAGACAGTACCAGGTTCAAGTCCTGCTTGGAAGCGGAAGGATTTTTTTCCAGCCCTGTTGCAGCCCACAGTTAATTGGGAACTCGTGGCCTGGCACGAGGGAAACATGGATGCAGTGAAAGGGATTTTCGGTCTTTGACCACTTTGTGGCGGGTCTGATCTACTCACCTCCCACCGTTTATGAGCTGCATCTCCGCCTTGATGCAAAAGGGTGGTGGCGTTCCTGCGGATGCGGAAAACTCGGCCTTTGGCCGGGTCCAACCCGATCCGTGAACAAATATGTTATAGTCACAACATGCTCATCATGTCGTTACATGGTTTGTGATATCCTGATCCATGCGTGTGTAGATGTGAATGAATGTGCAACGTCTTTGTACAATTGCAGTGGCAACTCCACATGTAACAACACGATAGGTAGCTACACCTGTGGATGTAATGACGGATTTGTTGGCAATGGCAATGTGTGTAAAGGTAAGAAAGAGCTCACCTGAACGAAGAGGAGAAATCCGACTGCTACATTGCAGAACTTTCCATGGCCATTGGTCATAGTGCTCCTGCTTAGTTTTTGTTTGTTTAACGCTAAATTTTGCATCGCAAACCAAGCTCTGTCTCTCTTCCTCACCCCTCCACTCTTTTGCAATTACCGCCGCCCATCTGGTGAATGCTTCTCTCTCTCTTCCTTTCTTTCTCTCTCTCTCACTTTCTCTCTCTCTCTCTCTCTCTCTCTCTCTCTCTCTCTCTCTCTCTCTCTCTCTCTCTCTCTCTCTCTCTCTCTCTCTCTCTCTCTCTCTCTCTCTCTCTCTCTCTCTCTCTCTCTCTCTCTCTCTCTCTCTCTCTCTCTCTCTCTCTCTCTCTCTCTCTCTCTCTCTCTCTCTGTCTCTCTCCGTCTCTCTGTCTCTCTCTGTCTCGCTGGCTCTGTGGCTCTCTGTCTCTGTCTCTGGCTCTCTGTCTCTCTGTCGCTCTCTTTCTCTCTGTCTCTCTCTCTTTCTCCCTCTCTCTCTGTCTCTCTGTCTCTCTCTTCTTTCTCTCTCTCTCTCTCTCTCTCTCTCTCTCTCTCTCTCTCTCTCTCTTTCTCTCTCTTTCTCTCTCTCTCTCTCTCTCTCTCTCTCTCTCTCTCTCTCTCTCTCTTTCTCTTTCTCTCTCTCTTTCTCTCTCTCTCTCTCTCTCTCTCTCTCTCTCTCTCTCTCTCTCTCTCTCTCTCTCTCTCTCTCTCTCTCTCTCTCTCTCTCTCTCTCCTCTCTCTCTGGGTTGGTCTAAGACCATGAATGAGAAACAGAGGGTACCAGGTTCAAGTCCTGCTTGGAAGCGGAAGGAATTTTTCCAGCCGTGCTGCGACCCACAGTTAATTGGGAACTCGTGGCTTGGCACGAGGGTAACATGGATGCAGCTAATGGGATTTCGGTCTTTGACCACTTGGTGGTGGGTCTGATCTACTCACCTCACAACCTTTAGGCTCTGCATCTGCACCTTTGATCCTAGAGGGGTGATGGCATTCCCACGGCGGATGCGGAAAACTCGGCTTCCAGCCGAGTCTCACGCGAACCGTGAAATTTATTTATTTATTACCCAATCGTATGTGTGTGTTTGTGTTTGTGTGTGTGTTTGTGTGTGCGTGTCTGCGTGCATGGTCAACGCTCAACTCACTTTACTTGTTACGTTATCGCATATTTTGCATTAAACAGTAACCTGCGGCACAGTACCCAGTGGAGCCACACTCTCGTCTAATCTCACCAACTTTCGCGGCCGACTTTATGTGATGCCTGGACAATTCATCCGGCACAGTTGCCCTCTACCACTGCATTATGATCGATATAACCAGAGAAACTGTCAAGATAATGGGAGATATGATCTGCCAGCTCCTAGTTGCTTTCGTAAGTGAAATGTGAGCAACGGTGTCTGAAATGAGACGACTAAAGTGTCTTGCAAATATCAGCTCTTACGCAGCTGGTAGTCCCTTAGCCCTGGGAACATTTCAGGGCCCTATGACTTGCGTATTACCAGGATTCGAATGAGAAGCCACTAAAGGCGACCTAAGCTGCTTTTGTCAGCCCACCAAGTGCCAAATTACCAGATGTCGATTATTGAAATAGTCATCAATTAACGTAAGGGAATTGAAAAGGAAAAACATCTGCAAAAAGCGTGACTTTCAACACCATGCCTTGCATCAGTGACCTTAGCTGTGTGCCATCCATGTCCTACTACTAAACTATGATGCATTGAACATCCCAGCAGATATTGTTCAGCATACTACTCAGTCTTCGGAATCACACCCTTGCATTTACTGTTCAATGTTTTAAAAAAAATTGGTTCGTTTGTAGAAAGTCACTAAACTAATGGAATATCAGATGCCCATTTGAACTGCTGCCATCTTCTCCCCCCCCCCCCCCACGCTTACCCGCCTATATTTCAGAAGCAGTTTACGGTAAATAACAAAGCCAATACTCTTATGCTTTCTTTGTTGACTCTGCTTGTTCCACCCTTGAAGGTCTGTGCCCTGGTCCGAGATATAGAGAGGTGTTTTTGTCAGAGAACCCACCGCCAGAAGCACTTCTGATAACATATTCAGCATCAAACTTCACCAACTTCCTTGACATCTACGACTATCGCCAGGATGCCGACCTGTCCGCAAATCTAACCGTACATGGAAACGGCTCTGGGAGCCTATCGATTCGTATCAGGAGTGAAAATCCGGGAACGCGTATACGGCAAGGATTTTCTGCTTATCAGCTCACAGTCCTTCAAGGATCAAACACAGGGGGAAGATGCATTCAAAACGTGCCTGTACATTTTCACGCAGCTCCAAGACTAATACCAGTTTCAAGCACGAATGCAGAAATTGTTCTGTCCAGTGGCCCAGCAGAAGGTAGGGTTGATTTAAGAAACTTCACAGTCTCATTCGCAACACCCGCAACTGATCTATCATCCTTCACTATCTGCTACGCATCACACTCCAGTCTCCAAAGATTGTTCAACTTGGAGAAGCTGCGAGGTGATCGGCACATGTCACTCATCCTGACTGCAAACAAGTCAGCTCTGTTCACGGAAATACAGAGCAAGCTCACAGTGACTTTAACCATATGCGTAACTGACAACGCTATTGGAAAGAACTGGTATACCGTATCAGCATGGCACAATGCTGAAACGAAGCTGAGTGTATCCCTTCAATTCCGAAAAGGTGAGAGGTTTTGTGAAAGAATTCGTGTGCGTTCTTGTCATGCTACTTCGAAGTAGTCAGCACTTCAAAAGGGATATTTTACTTCTTTCGTGCTTTTCTGTCAACCTGTTTGTATGCCTGAATGTTTTTTTTAATTTTTTTTTTACTATGTTCACATAACCAGCTCGAAAAGAATAAGGAAAGACAATGGTACGGAGACTAGGACAAACTGACAAGTAATGAGCAGGCGCTGTGCGTAGATGCAGCAGTGATGGTGGGGCATTGATGACTCTGCCGACCTGAGGTCTCGGCGTCACGGCCAAAAACACGCACCAAAACAAGGGAAAAAAAGAAGATAGAGCTGTACAGGACAGAAAGATGCGGAAAACCCGCAAAACCCAATGCTTAACACGAGTGAGTGTGGGGAGAAACTATCATAGCATCATACTATTCATAGGGAATCGACTGCCCAGAGCCAGTTTGTGCTGCGAAGATGGCGATAAACGTTCGTTTTGAATGATTGCATTCTCTTGCTGTGGGGAGGCTGGGACAGGAGAGCGGCAGGGAGGGAGTTCCAGTCGCTGATGCTGCAGTGTGGGAAGGAGCGCTTCAGCGCCAGCGGGACAGATGCAGGCAGCTGGTGTTGGAGCTGGTGGTCATGGCCACTGACACTACCGTGCTCGCTGTGGGTTCTGGGGTTGGCAGAGGTGATATGGCGTGGTGGCAACACAGAGAGCAGCTGCGGTGGACCAGGGAAGTAGTGCAGCTTGTACAGACTGGCAAGCGAAGCAACAGTACGGCCGATGGCCAAGCTGGGTAGGTGTGCCCCAGGGCCGATAGCATGGAGTGCGCGGCGCTGAACATTGTTCAGGCGCTGGAGGTGACTCTGCGCAGCTCCCATCCATACAAGAGGCGCATACTCCATGACTGGTCGTACGAACGCCTTATACACTGTCGTCCGGCTGGCGGTGGTGAGGATGTGGGCAGCTCTGTTTAGGACCCCAAGCCATTGGAATGCACGGGTGGCTACGGAGCGTAGGTGATCGCCAAAGGTCAACTTGGCGTTCACCTTCACACCAAGGAGGGTGATGCTGGTTGTCTCGGGCACCAGTGTGCCACCAAACAGGAGTGGGGGGAGATCTAAGCCGGCGCATCTGAGGGTGGCTGTCATGGCCTGGGATTTAGTTGTTTCAAAAGTCACTTTCCACGTACGGCCCCACTCGTGCAGTCGGTCAATGGACACCTGCAGTGACTGCGCTGCGACTTCCGGGGTCTGCTGGGAGGTGACTAAGCTGTATAAGGTTGTGTCATCAGCATAGGCCTCCAAGCTGGCGCCGTCAGCGAGAACGTCTGGCGCGTCATTGACGTACGCCAGGAAAAGCGTTGGACCAAGAATGCTTCACTGGGGGACTCCAGCGGAGGTCGTATACGAAGCTGACGTACGCCCTCCAACAAGGCACTGTAATGAACGGGTGTCCAGGTACGAGGCAAGCCATCTCTGGAGCGGACCATCGATGCCTAGGCTGCGCACCTTGTGGAGGAGGCCGACATGAGAGACACGGTCAAACGCTCCTGCGATGTCCACAGCAAGGATATGAGCCGCCCCTCCGCAGCCCACAGCGCTTGCCCAGGCAGTTTGGAGAGCTTGCAAAGCGTCTGATGGGCCGAGGCCTCTGCGAAATCCAAACTGGTGCGACGTGAGCAGATAGTGGTCGTCAAAATAGTTTACGATGTGTCTGTTTACTAGAGTTTCCATGAGTTTCGAGATTATGCACAGTAAGGATACGGGCCTATAGTTCTTAAGGGTTGAGCGGGAAGATCGCTTGCGGATCGGAACCACGTTGGCCGTCTTCCACATTCTAGGTTGGACTCCAGACCGGAAGCATAAAGCAAATAGCTTGGACAGTGGCTCTGCGAGCTCGTGGGCACATTCCTTATGGACGCGAGCAGAAATACCGTCAGGCCCTGTAGCCTTGGAGACGTCGAGCTTTGCCAGAAGGCGGCGCACAGCGTCTGGGCGGAAGCGGATGGTGCGAAGAGGTGGAGCATCTGAGGGAGCAGGGTCCGGTAGGTCAGCCTCCACAAGGTCCGGACCGGCAACGCTGCATTTCTTCGAGAAGAAGCGAGCGAATGCCTCTGCTTTCTCTGAGCTCGTTGCCCACTCGCGGCCGTCAGAGTCGACAATTAGGGGAATTTCGAGCTGTGTGCGGTTGCCTGCAGCGCTCTTCAACTTCGTCCACCACTGTTTGTCTCTGAGGGACCCAGTTGAAAGGCTGCGACGGAGGCTGTCCTCCTTTGCACGTCGTGATCGGAACTGGGTGGCGATCGCTACAGTCACAGAATTGGTGAATGCCTGCTGAAGTGTTGGGTCATAAGGGTGTTTTCTCCAATCGCCCCAGCGCTTCTCCTTCTCCCTCTCGGTCTGGGTGCATTCAGGCGTCCACCATACCGGATCGGAAGGCCTCGTTTCCAGAACTTTGGATGGGACAAACTGTGCAACAGCTGCAGTTATTGAAGCGGTAACCTGCTCACACGAAGTTTCTGGGTCGTCCGTGATGATATTACCCCATTCCAAGTTGCGAAGGTGCGCCCTGAGGCGATCCCAGTCTGCCCTGTTGTAGCGAAATACTGTTCGCTTAACAGGGGGTTCACGTCTAGGCAGCACAGAACAGTACAACTGCATGATCAGATCGAGGGGCGGAAGTATACGTGTAGTTACTGGGGATGTGAACGTTGACATTATGAGGTCTAGCGGATTGTCTCCACGAGTCGGTACTGTGACGTGCTGAAAAAGAAGATGGGCAGCGCAGGTATCTTCGAGAGCCTCGCCTGCAGGCGTAGTTTTCGAGCCGTTCAACCAAGCCCGGTTGTGCACGTTGAAATCGCCAGCTAGGATAATGTGGGGGCCCTGGTGTCTAGCTTCTGGGAGGATGGTGTCGAGATGATCAATTAGGGTGAGATCGCTAGGGGCACAGGACCCCGGCCGATACACTGCTCCCAAGACGGTGCGGAGACCTGGGCCCAGCTGGAGAGAGACCCAGATGATCTCATGTGCGGGGGACATGAGTTCAGGGATGAGCATGGAGGGGAGTGACGACTTCACCCAGATGGCTACCCCTCTCCATGTGCCATTCTATCAAACCGAAATGGTGAGCTGTATCCAGGGAAACTAATGTCAGAGGGAAGCACTTTCTCCGCGGTGAACTTCGCTTCTGTCACTATTGCGACGTCGGGCTGATGCTGCAGGAGTGCGTGCTGTAGGTCGAAAAGTTTGCTGGCTAGGCCAAAAGCGTTTGTGCAGAGAATGCGAAGATGCTTGCTACCCTTCATTGCAGGAGGAAGTAATAATGAAATACGTAAAAGGTGTGGAGAACAACGTCACTGTAGGCTAGGATTGAGTATCCTGTGACACCAGTGGGCTGAAGCGTGAGCCCTGGTGCTGGGGCAAAGGGCTGGCAGTGGCCAGGGTCGATGCTGTTGCTCTCTTTTTGTTTTTTGGAATTTTTGAAATCAGACGAGGATTCCGCCAAGGGACTGGTTCTCCTGCGTCGTTCGGAGGTAATCCAGGGGTTTACTGGATGTTTAGACGTGTCTGTGTTAGTCACCAGTGAGGAGAGGAGGTCTTCAGCACGCGCCGAATCTGGGTGATTGCATGTTGTGGTGGTAGGAGTAGTTGTGTCGGTGTGCGGTGAGTTGGATGTTGTCGTACCTGTAGCTGTACCTGTGCTGCTTGGCGGCGTTCCGGGGTGCACGGTCGTGCTTGTTGCCGACGTGGGCGATGTAATGTCGTACTGGTCGTGGACTGGGTCGTTTGGGTGCGAGCTGGGGAGCAGGTCTGCTTTCGGCGTGCTGTTGGCACCGTCGGAGGCCGTTTTGGATACTGCGCTGACGTTGGTCGAACTCTGGGCCACTTTTGGTGCAGATTCGGTACGGTGAGCATGAGAGTCAGCTTCAGCTCCGCTGTTCCGCTCTGTGCTGCCAGTGCTGCTGCCTTCTCTGCCGGCATGCGTGGAGGTGTGTGCACTGCGACGGTTTTGGCAGGTACGCGCAATGTGACCTATCTGGCCACATAGCCTGCACATGCCTGCCTGGCCGTCGTAGATGATGCGGAGCTCGTGGGAGCCTTCTGTCGTACGCAGGTACGACGGAATCGAACTGCCTGGTTTCAGTTCGAACGAGGCGAATCGCACACCAGTTGCTGTTTGGGTGCCGTTTGAAAGTTTGATTTTGCCGTGTCGTATCTCACCGATAAGCTTTCCGTCCGGTGAGAGCGCAGCTTTTAGGACACCGTCTGAGATCCAGATTGGAGCATAATGGATGTGTAACTGTGTTGTTGGTGCGGAAACGAAGCGCGGTGAAACCCGTTCGCCCTTGCAATCGAAGCCATTGAGCACCGACAATTTTGCTTTTTCATATGACTCAACGGTAAGTCTACATTGACCCCTGCTTGTTGTCTGCATCGAAATGATGCCGGTGATACCTTGCTCTTCTAGGAGCTTTATGTAGGCCCCCACGCTTACCTGGGCTTGCGAGGGGAATACAACAGTGTTCTTCTTCAGTGTCGAAGACTAGAGCTGTCGCCAGGGCTCCGTATCAGCTCCGTTTCCGGCCAAGGCGCCTGGCGGTTGTAGTGAATCAGCACTCTAAGTGATCTAGTGTACTACCTGTGCATCCACAGCCATACGGGCTGGGAGCGGACTATTATGCTAAAAAAACTACGGAGCTCCAAAAACTGCTTCCGCTCTCCAGCATGCTTTAGGGAACACACGTCTTAATGACAAAAGTCTTTTAAATACCTTTAAATTGCACAATTGATACCGGAATACCACCATGATGAAATATTGAAGTGAGCCGTGTACACTATGGTTAAGATTCTGTCCTCCGGAGCACCCCCAGCCACATGGTAAATCTGCAAGAAATGACCCCTCCTTGCTCGAAAACAATAAAAACAAAAACACATTGTTAACTCGGATAATGAGCCAGTACTGTTTAATTTAAAATAGAAGAAGAAAACACCAGGAAACGAGTTATGAAGCAACTATCCACGACTGTAACAAGAAAATATGCAGTCAGAAAGTGCTATAACTGGGCACAAAACTGACAGGCAATACATTCAACGACCTGAGACCTAGCTCCAACACATGTCCAGTACGCAAACAAACAGCTTTCCGGGAACGTTCATGGTTAGGTAAAACTGAAGAGAGGAAGGTGAGTGCAGCGAAAATGTGCACAAGATAAGTCCCACGGCAACAAAGAATGCTGACTGTTACAGGACGATGCCAAGACCAGTTAATAGCATGGCAATGCAGTTTAACTGCACTTCGAAGCAGCAAAGCAACAAACCACCCAACTTGGGTGGGTCAGCAATATCAGAGATAAAGCAAGGGAGATGCTTTGCGACGACGAATTGTACAAAACCAGACGTCAAGTATCTAACGGTACTCCTCATGCGTGACACTATTGTGGACGACTTGACTACGATAAAAAAATTTCACACGACGTCCTGTTCACAGTATTGTTCCTGATGGCTCATGAGGTGTGCAAACCAAACTCGGATAATGAGCCAGTAATAAATGTAAAATAGAAGAATAAAACACAAAGAAATGAGTTAGGAAGCAACCTTGTGTTTTTTCGTCTATCCAACACAGTGTTCCGAGGAATTCCCCCGGATTAGTAGTTGAGCTTGATTAGGCTAATGAAATTCCTGGAGCTGAGCTGTTCATAGTGCTTCAGCTGCCCAAGCAAAATTAGAGATAATGAAAGATACAATGATGCCCTGTTCCCAGTGTGCTGAGCACCTCGTGAAGCTCTCAGTGGAAGTATGAGTCAGAGTCACTCCTGGACGGGTGCGAAGCTGAGGTCCAGTAGCTTTTCAAAACGCTGGCATCTCCAACAGCTGGGCACATATCCGCATGAGCACCAGCAATGTGGCCTTGGGATTAATGACTTTGGCGGTATTAAAGCTGTAGTGGTTCTTCACGCGTGAAACATACGCTACTTGCAGACCTTGACACCTAACTGGCCCAAAATTTGCCAGATCGCGAGCGGCCCATCACATATTCCACTCGGCAAACCTGTAAGACAGCATCACTCCCTGCACTGCTTCTTGAGCACATGGCTGTGCTGTGTTGCCTGTTGGCCAAGTGGAAGGCTCGACGCATTTCCCTGTGTGCCATGGATTGCAGCCGTCAGTCAGTCAACCGAGAATTCAAATAAACCGGAAAAATGCTAGCTCCCTTGCAGGAAGAAACACACCATTTTCCAAGCGCTGCCGAAGTTGCCTCAAACCATTTCCATATTAAGTAGAATGTTTTTCAGTGTTGCATTACATGGGGTTGCTATGGTGATTTGCTGTTTTGTTTCTTGCTGACAGAAACGCCAAATTGCAGTTTACCAGTGATAGTAGGTGCTAACATGTCAACAGACACATACTATCCTGGACAAAACACCACCGTTCAATGCCTTCCCGGATTTGTTTTGCAAGGAAGCTCACAACTGTTGTGTGACAGTAGTGCCCAGTGGACCACAGCCTTACCCAAGTGTCTAGGTCAGTGCTAGAGCATGCTTTTAAGAATACGGAATTAACTAGCCTTTACTCCAATATTCTTGTACCAAAGAGTTTTTGTGGAAAGAACATGGGAATACATTCAATGAACAGTGTGGAACTTGGAGATCAGTGTTGTGTCATTCAGTCGATGTCCCTAGGATATTATAGTGCCTTGGCTTTGATGGCCCTGGAAGAAGATATGTTATTCCACTTATTTCCTAAGACTAGCGTCTCCATACACATCAATACACAGGTTACTATGAATCTGTTTGTAATTTGTACTGAAAGGAGTACGTAATCGCCAAAAGTGTACAACTCCAGCCGTGTGTTCTACGACCGCAGAACTTCATATCGCATTATCAACCCATACACATTATTTGCCCCCTGCGCATATTAGATGCAGGGTTGAACGCAATCCTGCTTTGTGTTCAACTCTTTGCTGGTCACTTTGCACTGCTTGCCAGCGTAACCTATTGAACCGCGTCACGTGATGTGAAGTTCTGCTGTCGCACAATATTGGTTATGTACTCTTGGTACCACCTATGTAACAGGCAGTCACAGTGGGTTGGTCGAAAACCCTTCTTGAGGAATGACTCAAATGTGAGGTACAGGTTCAAGTCCTGCTGGAAAGTGGAATGGTTTTTCCAGCCGAGCTGCGATCCACAGTGAATTGGGGACTTGTGGCCTGGAAAGATGAGAACACGGATGTGGCCAATGGGGTTTCGGCCTTTGGCCTCTGGTTGGTGAATCTGATCCATCATCCCCTACCGTTTAGGAGCTGCATCTTATGCTGGTCATGGGGTGGTGTCATCTCAAGGAACTGGAAAGGCGATTCTTGACAGCCCCTGGATGTTAGCCCGTACAATTTTTCAATTTTTTTCATGTAACAGTCAAGTGCAGTGCATATCAATGCCTGGTTTGTGATAATTTATGTTGATCCATGTGTGTGTAGATGTGAATGAATGTGCAACGTCTCTGTACAACTGCAGTGGCAACTCCACATGTAACAATACTTTAGGTAGCTACACCTGTGAATGTAATGATGGATTTGTTGGCAATGGCAATGTTTGTAAAGGTAAGAAAGAGCTCAACATACGACTTCACTTAATAATTGCCAGGTATAGTGCCCCTGTATGTATGTAAGGTAACGTCATAACATGTATTTGCAAATACCGTCGTCTTGTTTCTGTGGCTGCCCATTTGGCTTCCTGATCTGCCCGGATATTATTTGTTCGTTCACCATATGCGAACACTTGGATTTATGCACATGAACACGAGAATGCATATTATTATTACTTTTACTTCTTGGAAGTACTATTAATAGTGCCCCACCACCCACCAATGCCTCGCAGACTTGAAACATATAGCTATGGACCACTGACACCTATAGTTATTCTAACGCAATTAACTTTACTGTCTTCTCCTTGTGTTAGGCTTAAAAAGGTTGCCACCGCCATTAGTCATAGTGCACTAGCTTATCCCTGCTCCTGCAGTCCTGCACACACACTTGGTAGTTCTTTTCATCTACTAGGTTTCGTGAACACGGGCCTTCGCCAAACATTAACTTTAGCCATTGGTGTGTGCGGTAAATGCGCAATTCCTGATACTTATTACTTTATCACTTCGTTTGTGTTTCACAGTAACCTGCGGGATACTACCCAGTGGAGCCTGGGCTTATTCTTCTCTGACAACTTTTCGCGGCCAGTTGTATGTAACACCTGGGAAAATTATCTACCAGACTTGCAGTTCCCCCCTGTATGCCGATCGTTACATTTACAGAACATGCCAATACAATGGGAGATACGATGTATCAGCTGCAAGGTGCTTTCGTAAGTGAAATATAACATATCTGAGCTAAGAAGATTTTGTTAACACTGAGAAGAAGCACATTCTCCTGGCTCTTGATGTTTTTCAAGAGCCTGAAGAGTGCATGTGTTCTCAGTCTTCCATGAGGAAGGGAAAAAGACCAAAGTGCCGTCAGTACGTGTGGTACGTGTTGTGAGCTGCCTTTGGAGTGAAACACTTGTCAGTGCCCTCTAGGTTCAGCCTTGTACCATAGCCCAGCTCAGTGGTTAGAGCATTGCTAATGACACGCAAGGTTCTGGTTCGAGTCCTGTTGGGTGTGGCATTTCTAAATTTTGTTGTACTAGTTTCTGCCATGCATACATGTAGAGGAAGAGTTTTTTTATTCTACCTATTGGATAGGCGCACCAGGGTTTGTAGAAACATCAAAGAAGAAATAAAACCTACAGAGCTAATTACTGATAACGAGCGAGACAAAATGCTGATAAAGAGCAAGAACGATGCAAACCCAGTAAGGATCTGCGCTGACAATCAAGGCAGTTTTTAATGAATGTGACCGCTGGACACAGCCAACACTGCTGAACTGGCCTCCATAGGCAGTACCTGCTGCTGATGTCCTAGCAAACTAGCGATGGCTGACTGCAGTAGTACATACGCCGGCTGCCACGGAACGAAGATTACAACCGTGCCGCAGTACGGCTCACTTCCCTTCTCCGCCAGCATGGAGGCTGCACAAAACACCGGGTGCCGTGACAAAGCCTCCAGAGGTTCAATGGGGCCAATGAACCATGCTCTGTACATTAGCTGCCCAGTGCACAAGAAATTTCTGGGCCATCTTGCACTACTCTTGTAGGCTTTGCTGATTTGTTGTGGAACAGGTCTTCTTTCTAGTCATGATGGGCTGTTGTTCAGCAAGTGACACTTCGCGGCAGCTTTATTCAAGTTTCTGCGAGGGAATGGATTATTCTCATGAATTCTCAGTTCTTGCAGCTGAGTGAAAAGGAATATGGAGGCATTCCGTGTGTCCTTTCCTGTCATGCAGTTGGATCGGCTAGTGCATGGCCGTTGCAGAGCTCTAAATTTGATTATTTCCCCAAGAGAATTTTAGTGGATGTCTATATTCAAGACCACTTGTTGGCGAATATGGACATGTTGTAACAGACTATGTTGGTGGGCTACTCCAAATTTCAGGACGTGGCCTTGCTGCTACCGGCCCTTGAGCATGGTCTTCATGATGGCTGCCATTGTACAGGCTGAATTCATCGTCCGAGGGGCTATGCTAGTCGCCACTCGAAACTTGAATGGCTAAAAATTACTAGGTACAGATCCTCCCTTGTTCATACACAATCTCATCCGACATGGCCAAATTTCTGATTTTGCTCAAAGTTGGCTCCTTTTATCCCTAGATGGACCTCATTCACTCACTATGACAATTTCGTCCAGAAACCCTCCGTTCTTTAGATATTGACCAAAATCGAAATAACAATAAAAACATGAACTGAAACACCTTCAAACAAGGTACAAGAATGAGGAGTCACTGCTGCTCACAACAACACTGCGCAGCCAAACCAACTATGTTCACACACCGATCCAAGTTACCTACAGTCCATTTCGAAAACATTGACAATCCTGGCGATCATCCGGGCAGTTTGCCATCTCACCGTACGTGGTGCCTGGAAAAACTCGCTGTGAACTGCAGGAAATATTCCGCGCGAAAGCAAGGAGAAATGTGACAACTCACGAACGGAAGTACATGTACGTCTGGTTTACAACAAACGAGAGAGCTTGGAAGCTCAGGGCCCTACGCTATGCTTTTTTGCCTCGATGACATAGACAAAAAAAGCTTAGGTATATTATAAATTCTTGTAATTTTTCCTATAAAAAATAACCTGGGATTCGAACCCGCACTATCGCCCTGAATGCATCCCCCAATACACTTCGCATACATACTAATTCTTCCAAGTTGCTTCACGTTATGATCTTGCATTTGAAAGCCCTATTTGAATATGCAATGTGGCCAGCTGTCTTTGATGGTACGGTACGGTACGGGACAGTACGGGACAGGTACGGGACAGGTACGGTCGAGGGTAATACGACACCATCTACCGCCTTGATGACTTCGGCAAAAAAAGCATAGGGATATTATAATTTTTTACATTTAGACTACATTTACTCATAAAAAGGACACACTTCAGGCTCATTACAAACATCTTGAAAGTTTTTGTCTTCACAAGTATACTTTCAAGCCTTCTCGTCAGGTGAAATACAGGCAAGGGAAAAGGAACAGGAACAGTGGATTAAATACAGTAAGAAGGTGGTAAAACAGCGCCAAAAAGAAAGAAAGAAAGAAGATAGCTAAAGTAAACAGCGAAAATTGCAATAATGACACAAAGGTGCAAATGCGAGAAAACTCAATAAGCGTGACATGTAGTGCGACAACAAGAGACAACCACTGGACATACTTCCTCCGCGTCATCGAAATTGTCGCAGTTTGACTAGTGACTTGTCACTTGTTACTGACAACTCCATAAGCTAAGCCATTCAAAACTTATTACACAAGATGATAGTCTGAAGACTAGAGTAACGTTCCAGGACAGTTGGACTGAAGTTTTTCATCCAGAGATGAAGTCCTCGTCGTCGCTGATGTCAATGGACGCAAAAATATCGTTCCGAAATATTTCAAGGAAGGTTGAAAGTTGGTCGCGCCTCATCTCAAACGCTTTGACTTTCTCCACAGGACAAGAGCTGCTATGCTTGTCGTTTGCTAGCTCCGGATGATTTCTACTTCACCACAAACGAAGCCTAGTAAGAATACACGATCGTTGCGAGGTCGGTTGATTATCTTGAAATGAACTTTTTTTAGCCGTGGCATGCCCATTTATTTTTGCTGTTTGGCCACAGCTCATGCAGCTCAGGTAAGAGTACTATCGCGTCCAGCGCGCCCTGCTTTTCAGCATCACTGGTATACCATGGTACGGCACCTGCGCGTGCATCACTAGCACTATGTGTAGGGTCTACATGGCTCTTGCAGGTACAATCGTGTTCTGAGTGCCTCAGCCAGAGCGACAAATTTTATCGCTGTTGCAGGCATTTAGTTTTCTGACCCCTCGATGTTTCTCCAAGCGCTGCCACTTGTTCCACGAAGTCATTCTCACCCCAGCTAAGGTAAAACAGTGATGAGGCTTGAGTGAATGGCCATAAGCACGAGAATTGTGCAGGCTGCAACGCCTGACTGATCTCCGCGAGTCGAAATTACCATCGCAGCGACATCAGCGAAGAAATTGCGTCTAGTTCAAAAATTCCAGCTTCCAATAACAGAAAATAGAACTTTACCGTCACCCTATACTGATGACTATCGCCTATGTCCAATTCCTTGCCTCTGGTACGAGTGCTGGTGAGTAAATACCCCGTTTTATATCAAAAGTCAAACTGCGACAATTTCGATGACGCGGAGGAAGTACATGTAACTAACGAGGTTTTGAGGACCTACCTAACAGCCTAAGTGTGAATTTGATTTGTTTCTGCTTGCAAAGGTTGGGTTTCTTTGTGTGGATGTGTACAGCTTCCAAAACATTCAGCAATCTAGCACTGCGTACACGTGACACAATCGAAAAACAATCATCTGAATACACAGCACGACAATCAGGATGCTCAAACAAATGACTAGCGATGGACGACTCATACTTATCAGAACTAACATCAGAACAATTAGCATGTGCGGTGGACACATCCGATTTCACATGGCTAGTCGAGTGGACCCTAGCCGTTGCCTCTGTCTGTACTTTAGTCGCTGCCATCGCCGCCGTTGCCGATCTTGTCATTCTTCTGGTTGATGCGGTTCCTGTCACTGCCACGCCAGTAGGTGTCTTGTCCGGTTGTTTTTCTGGTGGTCTAGTTAATTGTGAGGTGACGTTGCTTGGTGTTGATGCCGCTGCGTTGGACCATCTTGTACCAGGATGATTCTTTGCTGGACGTCCCCTCCGTGGTCGAGTGGATCGTGCGTGTTGTGGAATAAGGTGTAGCGGTGCGTGTTGTCGGATGCGTGCTACATTTACATTTAGACTTTATTTGAAGGATTCTCCAAAAGTAAATGGATACTTATCGGGGGAGTTTCCTGGAAGGGTGGATGAGACGAAAGGGAAGTGAAAAGGGAGAAGGGAAAATAGTACTTAGCAGAAACACTGCTCAGGGAAAACTACAGGTAAAACCACCAGGGAGAAACAGAATACATGACGAGAGCTAGATGCGAAAATCAGGAATTCCGGTGGTGGAGAATTTGTACGTTAAATAATGGTCCTTCAGGAGAAACCGAAACTTAACAGAAGATCTCTCCCTGCGTAGGCTCTCAGGAAGCTTGTTCCAGACAACTGATAAACCGAAAAGAGGAGATTTAAAGAAATGAGTTCCAGAACGAGGCAAAACGATAGAGGAAGGGTGGCCGCAGCTGCTGGAGATGGTGAAACTAAACTGGCTCAGTAGTGCTGGAAATTGGTAGAATACATGATGAAAATAAACTGGAGAGAGAATTTGACGACGCCATTGGAGCGATTCCCATTCACACAGATGATTCAGAACATTCTTGGATGTTGTCCAAGTAGGAAGCTGTCGGGTCTTACGCATTAGGTAGGATCGGGCAGCAGTAGCTTGTAGTCGATCCAATGTGCAGGATTGCGTAGACGACATGGCGAACAGTCAAACAGGGACAGCATACTCCAGTAAGGGTCTCACTTAACATTTATACAGTAAATTGATGGTTGGTGCGGGGAGACAACGGGTCATGTGGCATAATAGAAATACTCTACTGCGATACTTACTAGTGATTTTAGTAATATGGTCAGAGAAACTAAGGCCGCGGTCACACCGAAACAAGCCACTTTGGGCTTGTTATCCCTGGGGCTCAGCTGGCTTGCTTGATTCCTGTCGAGCGGTCACACCAAACATCGCGTGCAAGGCTTGTTTTTTTTGCCCGCCAATTATTGAATATCTCGAAACACACCGGCGTTCGCAACAGGCAAGAAATCGGAAAAGCAGGACGATGCAATCGTGTTGTAGTGTACTTGTTCAGTTTTGATGAAGAAGCAAAGGAAGCCATGGATCCTGAATTGCGACTTCGAGTTCTTTTTATTTGTTTGGTGTGTATGGACGCTATGATTCGGGTTTTGTTTCCTGATGTTGAGCTTTCTGCTCCGTCAATTGCTCTCCCGAGTCCACTGCGCAAACGGAAGCATGATGAAGAGGACCACAACGACGATGCTATTCTTGGCATTTTGCCCAATGTTCCAGGATTTGGAAATCGAAAGAGGCGCTTTTGGCGTGCTCTTTGCAGTCCAGGTGCGTGGAGTGAGGATGCCATCACGCATTGGAACACAATGGGAGTTGCGTGGGATGTAGCTGACTGGGAAAACGATCAGTACAAGCTTCATTTGAGAATGAGCCAAGCATCCTTTTGGGCCCTGCATGCCGAAATTGGTGGACATCTGGAAAGAGAAATAACGAACTACCGTCGCCCAGTATCTTCGGCAATGCGGCTCGCCATCACTCTGCACTGGTTGGCTCACAACACAGCGATGGCACAACTATCCTTGATGTTCGGCATCGGAAAGTCGACCGCTGTGGCCATCACCCATGATACCGTCAATGTGTTGAAGACTGTTCTTCTCCCGAAGGTAATCAAATTTCCTACTGGAAAGAAATTGCGCAAGGTTATGAAAAGGTTCCGTTGACTCTGTGGCCTTCTGCGTTGTGCTGGCGCTATTGATGGAACGTTCATGCGCATCCGGAAGCCTTTGATACACGGCGATGCATACTGGTGCTATCAACGATATCCTGCGATAATTATACTTGCTGTCGTGGACCACCGTGGTCATTTCACGTACCTCAATGTTGGTCGGGCTGGCATCACTTGGCGATGCAGCCACCTTCCATGCCAGCCACCTTTCAAGGAACATCGCCAACAGAACATGGCTGATCATCAAGGAACGTGGCCCAAACAACAGCGCAATGTCAGGCACTTACATTCCGAACGAACGAATGATTCGTCCATTTTAGTCGGTGATGCAGCCTTCCCTTTTTCAAACACGATGATGAAATGTTTCGATGACCGGCATGGACCATTGGAGCCACATGCGCATACCTTTAAATTTCGCTTGATACGCACGAGAAGAGTGGTCGAGCAAGCCTTTGGTCGTCTCAAGGGCCGTTTCCGCATCCTGAATGGATGTGATCTGCGGGATCCTGTGTTTGCTGCTGATGTTGCCCTCTCCTGCTGTGCCTTGCACAACTTTGATTAGGATATCTGAAACCCGTGGTGTATTTAGCCGGCACGTTAAGTCCCATTTCCACAGGTATAGATTCCATCCTCGAGGTTTTCTCACTTCCTGATTACCCCCCTTCTTTACCAGTACCCTTTTCGCTTGCTTCTACTCAGACTTCTTATTTAACCTCTTCACATTAATATTTTTTTATCGTAATATTTTCTTCTTTTTAAGAATTGCACCCTATTGTACACGCATTGTACACGTATATGAGCCCAGCCAGCAGAAACCTGAACATGTGTAATTTTTTCAAAAATTATTTTTTCGCTCGAAATTGATTCTACACTATTAATCATTCAAGTTATCAAGTTTGGTGACAATCTGATAAGCCAAAGCATGGAAAATAGAGTTTCAAGTCACACAGGTCAAGATTCGGTACAATTGGCGCAGCATCCATGCCCAGTGACTCCATGCAAGTTGATCCTACAGTTTCTGATTGTGATGTGGAACAAGTACATGTAAGTAAATAGAATGCAAGTCAGGCTTGCCCTCTTGGTGCTGCAGGCATGAGTAGTTCAGAAGTGTGACGATATTCCGTATACACCACTACCTTCTTTACAACACCAGAGTGCAAAACGATAATTGGTGGCTGGCCTTCCAAATTGTGTTCAGGGACCTCTGTGCTGGCAGTTTGAGCATTGTCCGAAAGCTTGCCATACTGATAGATGTACTGACCAATACCACTGACATCCACTCCCTTGCACACTTTCACTCAGACCATGATTTCAGCATAATTGTATTTCGATGATATGAGCGAATACTCGCGTTCTGTAGCACGTGAAGATGTTGCCCCAAAGCGTTCAGCCGGTTTGACTTTTTAGGAATCCCCTTTCTCAGCACAGGCAGCAGCCAGCTTGGCGTCGTCTGGCAAGGTAGAGTACTAATAATACTACGCTCTGTTTTGCGCCGTGAGAAGCCCTCCATCAGTGTCTGCAACATCATTGTTGTCGATGTAGAAATACGGATCGCTCAGCGGGTCGACATTCAGCTTCTCCTCGCAGTCGCTATTACTCCAGCACTGACTATCGTCGCCACCAGTATCCAGTGTCGATTTTATGAGGGCTCTTCGTTGCTATGAATATGAGACTCGCCACTGCTGGACAAACTCAGCGAGATCGCCACCAAAGAAATAATTCCGATCGCGAACTAACTTTCAGAGCCGCTTCGTACAGGGAGTCTCACGCTGACAACTCTGGACCTAAGTCCTTGTCGCGACACCTGTCGCCATCGCTGTGTCTAAACTAAATCTCCGTTTGACGAGCTCTCACCTAGCGCTAAAATCAATTGACCCAACTCATTTTGAAGAAACTTGAAACTCCTTTGACAACGAAAACACCCACTCGATCGAAAAAGAATCTTCAAAAGCAAGCTCACTGCGCGTCCCAAACTTTGACGTCACATTTTGATGATTGATATCAAGTACACAAGTGCTGGTTTTCGCTGGCTGGGGCTCATATTTATTCTCGGAGACCCCCTTGATTTAGGCGTCGGCCTTTGGGGAATCCCTCAAATAATAATAATAATAACTTCTTTGAAGCGTGGGACTTGACAGGAGGCGAGGACTGGAGAATCAGTGACGCTGACTATGAACCAGGTCCTGATGATGTGTTTGCCGTCGAAGCAGAGGCTGCTGCACAAGTGTTACGTGAGAAGCTAGCACACCATGTTCACATGCGCTGCCCCATATGATTCCTGCCACCTTTGCTGTTGCCGAAACAAACTTTTTTTTATTATCTGTTTGTTTGCAATGCTATGATTTCTTGGTTTTTCATCTGGTCTTCCTATTATTTTAACTTTTAATTGGTGCATTCTTAGCGCTGTGTGGCTTATGATTTCCTTTTTTTTTCTTTTTGTATTTAGCGCTTTCGTGATTTTATTATTTTCTTCTTTTCGTTTAGCGCCGAGTTATTATTTTTTATAGTTATTGTGTCGTACTCTCTCGTTAAAAAAATATGATATACAGCAGCTACCTGGACTTTGCATGTGGACCGCTATGCGGTTTGACAAGATATGGTGTTCATTGAGCCGCTTGCATATTTGTAGACATTTGTCGAATCCCAAATGGCCACATGGATATCTTAGAAGCACGGAGTGTCTTTTAGCATACTGGCATAGTTACTTTCTCTCATGTTCGTTCTTTATTCGGACATTCACTGATTCTGTCCTCTGCTGTACCCCCTCCCACGCCAAAGTGCAATGGCTCATTAGTCCTTACGAATACTAAATTCTGCACTCTCGAATCTTTTCGAGTACCTGGTGCTGACCCAATATTTTATAATTCAGACAAATCCTAGATCAGTTAGGGGCCGTCCGTAAATATCGATGTTTTTTTAGAGACGATATTGGTGCTTCTCTCCCTTGACCCCCCCCCCTCCCCCCAGAAGACGCACATGTACATCTAGATCATGGAATCAATATTTTTGGATGCTCATGAAGTGCCCAGGATGTTGAGGGTCCGGTGTAGGCGTGAAAATCCCGCCGCACGCACGCTGCATCGCCTGGGGGGAGCGAACCGGGTTGGCGCTGCAGTGCTCACAGCCATCGTGTACTGGTGAGTGGTGTAGCCAAAGCGGCTACGCTCGGGCTTGAATTTTTTCAAATCCTTGTTCAGACAGTCTGTCCCTCCAGGAAATCGCGATTCCACGGACGCAACAAATTTCGCGATTTTGGCCCAAACCCGCGATTTCCGCGTTGTTTGTTGTTTACTGCACTTCTTTTGACATTTTTCTGCACTACACAGTGCTTTCCATGATCCTGTACGTAGGTTATTTCCACAGTACGCAAATAGCGATTCTAAGGATACAACAAATTTCGTGATTTGGCCCAAATCCGCAATTTTCTGCCAATAATTCCGCGAGTTCCTGGCAAGTTCCGCACTTGTCGCCGCATTTGTTGTTGTTTTCTGCCGCAATTTCTTGCGCAAGTTTTCGAGGATTTTTTCCGCAAATTCCCGCAGGGACAGGACAGTGAAGACTGGAAACTCTTGTGGAGTTCGTCCGTGTTTGTTCGCACTGCCTCTACGTCTTGAAAAAGGTCTCCTGCAGGCATCGTTCGGCCGATTTCCACAATCAATAGCTCATTCTTTTGCTCTTGAAATTCGCCATGGGCGTACAGCTTCCAATTTTTGATTTTGTTCTTGTGTCGCGAGTTTTAGCTCCGCGAACGGAAGCTGGTTTCACATTTCTTGTATAGCCATTTAGACGTCCGCGTGCAGGGATCGGCGAAACTACATCGATATTTTTCTGATGCTCGAAAAGACGCACATGGCTCTAACCCCCTCCCCCCCAGACGCACCAATATCGTCTCTAAAAAAACATCGATATTTACGGACGGCCCCTTAGATAACATTGTGGAAAGTTCTCCGGTCCAGTGTTACCGTATACTAGCATGGCCTAGAAGAGTTTGGTTTGGTAAAACATGAATGGTACTATGGCAAAAGTGTGACAGAATACAATTGTGTTGCTGTGTACCTAGTCATTGTTTTGCTTGTGTTTGTTTAACTTCGCACATTAAACGGCAACTGGGCCCAAAACATAAAGGTGAATATAGAAGGAAAGAAGCAAAGGAAACAAAGGGACAGCAAAAGAGGACAGGCTCCAGAGTGCTGAGGAAGTGACAGAAACTGGTCACATGTACAGGAGCATGCACATTCACATGCCAGAATGAAAGACAGAGGCTCAGCAGACAGCAGCAACAATAGCAACAGCACTCTCACACACAATTTCACAACTACAAATAGACCTGTTCATCCATGAACACGTGCACGGACACACATGCACACACCCACCAGTCCGCACACACCCACCAGTCCGTTCACACACACGCACGCACGCACGCACGCACGCACGCACGCATGCACGCACGCACGCACGCACGCACGCACGCACGCACACACACACACAAGGGGCGTCGGAAGGTATTTTAGTGTGGTACGGTCAGCCATCTGAAGTACAATTGACTCGTGGGGGAGTGGTGGCTGAGCCGAAATTTTTGGAATTTTAGATCCCAGATCAGTGTATTTTGTTGATTCACGGAGTATCTGAAGCAAAAAGTGGTACGGTCAATACCGTAGTGACCGAACCGTGTGCGACGCCCCTGCATACACACACACACACATACACAGCACACATGCGAGGCGAGATGCACACACTGACACATTGGTGTGTGAACAGGAACGCAGAAGCCCTATGCAAAATGTAGAGATACGAAGTACAAGCATAGTCACAGTAAAACTTTGTACAAAACAATTATTTCTCTTTGTCGGAATCTCCTAAAACATTTTTCAACAAATTCGCCTGAAACGTCATGATGGCCTGCAGGTTGTTGGTCTGGAACTGCTGCTGATTCTGCTGAATCCTAGCAGTTGTTTCCAGGAGCTGCGACTGCACCATGCTGCTCTGCTCCTCGTGCTGCCGTGCCATTGTGGCATCGTGGTCCCTGGCAGCTTGGGCCCGGCGATCCGCCCCCTCCTCCCTCTGGGTACAGGCCTGCCTGTATGTATCGAGGAACCTGTCCATCATGGAGCCAGCGTTCCTGGCTCTGGCACTACGTCCATCGATGGTTTGGATCGGATTGCTAGCTCTCGCTGCATTCTCCCTTGGAGTAACTTCCGCCCTTTTGGCTGTAGGAGCATCACCGTCATCTCCAGTTGGCGTTGCTGGGATCGCCTTCCGTTCGCCCACAGCAACAGGAACCTCACCAGGTTCGCTTTCCGAAGACGAATCCCAGGTGTCAGCAGCCAGATTCGCTGAAGCAGAGAAAAATAAAGTACCAAAAGAAAACATTATAAGCAGGGTCAGTGATAACCAGGGACACTCAAGTGCACAAGGACACACCATGTGAAACGCAGGTGATTTTACAGGCTGTAAAATATTTCAACAACGATGAATATTGTTGTGTTGGCCGGCCAGACACTACAGTATGTTGTATTATGATGTAATGCATTACGTAGCCATGCAAGAGCATGCGCGAGATACGCATCTCGCAGCTGCCTACTTTCATGCAGGATCCTTTAGATGTCGTGGTTCTTATGATTTGCCTACAATGGCCAAGTGAGAATATAATCCTATCGTAAACAACTAACTTGTTTACCCCGAAACATGGTGTCAGAAGTAAACTAAATAAACGCCCTAGAATTGTCGCAGTAGCGCCACCGGTGCAAGAGGTAAAATGGCAGAAGCAGCCGGATTTACCCCGCCGTCGATGGATTGGCAAGCCGCAGATTTACCTGACGAATTCGAGCGGTTCCAACAATACTGCCTTCTAGTTTTCCAAGGGCCCTTTTCCGACAAGTGCGACAAGGAAAAGGTCGCCTATGTCATGCTATGGATCGGGAGAACTGGTGTTGATGCTTTCAATAGTTTCGAGTGGGATAATGCAAGCGACAAATCCAAAGTAGCTGCCGTCTTCAAGAAATTTAATAAGCATTTGCAGCCACGGGTAAATGCACGACTGGCTCGGTTTGAGCTTCAGAAATACCGCCAGCAACCCGACGAGTCTGTAGATGATTTCTTTGCGAGGTGTAAGAAGAAGACGTCCAAGTGCAAGTTCAGGGACGCTCAGGAGACTAACGATCGCCTGATAGAACAGCTAATCGTGGGGACGAAGCACTCGAAAGTGCAAGAACGCCTGCTGGAGGGTGGTAGTGATTTGACTCTGGACGAAGCGCTTGACAAGGCCCGTACTTATGAAGCAACACAGCGCCACATGGAGCAGCTGTCCACCGCCACCAGCAGCAGCCGTCTACCTGAAACGGTTCACGCCATTTCCAAATCTGTGGGACACGCAGACTGCGGCAAATGTGGACGAACCCACCACCCAAGCAAGTGCCCAGCGCACGGCTCCACCTGCAACAAATGCGGGAAGGCGAATCACTGGGCAAACGTATGCCGTTCGCAGGGGAGAGACGAGGCACATGGAAGGGGCCAGCAACGCGGACGCTGGCGCCAGAGGAGCCCCAGCCCGCGGGAGCGCTACCCCCAGAGGAGCCCCAGCCCACGGAGACGCTTCGACGCACTGCATTTCGACGCCGTCATCGTCGACAGCGTCGAGCGTCACCAACCGCCACTAGAGCGAGAGGTGTTCGCGACCCTCAATGTCAGCCTGGACAACACCAACAGACCGGCCACCTTGAGAGCCAAGGTAGATACGGGCGCCCAGGGCAATATATTGCCGCTGAGAGTGTTCTGCCAAATGTTTCCCCAGCACGTCGGACCAAACGGATACCCAAAGCCGAAGTCCGTGAAGCCGTCAAGTACCACCCTCACAGCGTACGGCGGATCCAAGATAAAGCAATGCGGAACCCGTCCTATTCCGTGCTCTTACAATGGCAAGAGTCAACTCGCTGACTTCTACATCACGGACTGCCCTGGCACTGCTATCATCGGCCTCCCGACAGCGACAGCCCTGCAGTTAGTCACGCTGAACTGCGCTGTCCAGGAGAAGCCAGCGAGCATCCGAGACAAGGACGACCTGATGAAGCAATACCCGAAGTGCTTCGATGGCATTGGGAAATTCCCAGGCAAGTACCACATCACGGTGGACCCCAACGTCGTCCCGGTTGTACACCCTCCACGCCACCTCCACGCCATCGCACTGAGAGACGAGATCAAGACGGAGCTGGAGGACATGATCCAGAACGGCATCATCACCAAGATCCAGGAAGGCGAACCAACAGCGTGGGTGAACAGCCTCGTGTTCCGCCTCAAAGACAATGGCAAGCTACGCCTGTGCCTAGACCCCAAGGACCTCAATCACGCCATCCTGCGAGAGCACCACGTGGTCTCCACCATTGAGGAGATCACCCCGAAGTTGAGAGGTGCCAAAGTGTTCTCGATCGTCGACGTCAAATGTGGGTACTGGAATGTGGAGCTCGACGACGAATCCAGTTACCTCACCACCTTCAACACACCATTCGGGCGCTTCAGATTCCTTCGCATGCCATTCGGCCTCAAGATGTCGCAAGATGTCTTCCAAGCAAGGATCGACCAGACGTTCGAAGGGTGCTCAGGCGTCACCGGCATCGCAGACGACATCGTCACATACGGGACGTCAGACGAGGACCATGATCTCAACATGCACCAGATGATGGTTCGCTGCGAACAATCTGGTCTGAAGTTGAACCCAGACAAATGCCGCATCAAAGAGGACAAGATCAAGTTCTTCGGCATCATCTGCAGCGCTAACGGAATACAGCCCGACCCGAAGAAGGTCTCAGCGCTGAAGCAGATGGAGCACCCCGAGAACGAGGACGAGCTCCAGACGTTCCTCGGGCTAGTCACGTACATGAGCCCGTTCATACCGAATGCCAGTACACTGACCGCGCACCTGCGTGAGCTGACCAAGCCAGATACACCGTTCGCCTGGACAGACAGCCACCAGCGCACCTTCGACAAGGTCAAGGCCGCCATTTCGACAGAAGTAACGCTCAGTTACTTTGACCCAGGCAAGGCAACGACACTACAAGTCGACGCTTCCATGAAAGGTCTCGGCGCCACTCTGCTGCAGGACGACAAGCCTGTTGCATTCGCCAGCAAGAAGCTTACCGAGACGGAGTCTCGCTACGCCAATATTGAGCGTGAGCTCTTAGCTGTCGTATACGGGTGTGAAAGATTCCACACCTACCTATTCGGTCAGTCATTCACAGTAGAATCCGACCACAAGCCGCTGGAGTCAATCAAGCTCAAGCACCTCCGCGCAGCCTCGCCGCGTCTACAGCGCATGCTGCTGAAGCTGCAGCCGTACGACATGACCATCAAGTACCGCCCCGGAAAGGACATTCCGATCGCAGACGCGCTATCCCGACTGTCGCCAGAGGAAACAGAGCCAATTGAGGACCTCGACGTCAGTGTACACGCCGTGTTCCCGCAATTCAGCGATGCAGCGATGACGAGGATCCGCGAGGCGTCGGCTAAAGACGCCGAGATGTCAGCACTGAAGGAGATGATCTTCAGTGGCTGGCCATCAGAGAGGAGCGCGGTGCCGGCAATTCTGCTCCCGTACTGGAATTTCCGCGACGAGATGAGCACCGAGGACGGTCTCATCCTGAAGAGCAGTCGCGTCCTGATTCCCCCGCCAATGAGGGGGGAAATCCTCAGCAAGCTGCACGCCAGCCACCAAGGCATAGAGAAGACCAAGCTGCGAGCCAGAACGTCCGTCTTCTGGAAGGACATCAACAAGGATATCGAAGCAACTGTCTCATCTTGCACGACGTGCCAGCGCCACCAGAGCAGTCAAGCCAAAGAACCACTGGTGCAGCCCGATATTCCGCCAAGGGCATGGCACACCTTAGGCACGGACCTGTTCTACCTCGGCGGGTCAGAATACCTCATTGCCGCCGACTACTACTCCAAGTACTTTATCACCCGGAAGCTGCCTGCCGGACAAGCGACCAGCAGGGCCATCATCCAGCACCTCAAGGAGATTTTCGGTGAGCACGGCATCCCAGCCGTGCTGAAGTCGGACAACGGGCCGCAATACAGCAGCCATCTGTTCGCGGAGTTTGCTGCCGAATATGGATTCCGCCACAGTACGTCGTCGCCACATCACCCGCAGAGTAACGGGTTTATCGAATCGCAAGTCAAGATCGCTAAGAGAGCTCTCGAGAAGGCAAGGGAGAGCGGGACCGACCCGCACTTAGCACTGCTGTGCATTCGCGCCACCCCAGTGTGCCAGGGCTTACCGTCGCCGGCCGAGATGCTGTTCGGTCGTCAGGTACAGGACAACCTGCCTCGCAAACACCAGCGCGACACTCGGGACGAGGCCATCCGACAGAAGCTCGAGGAACGGCAAGACCAGCAGAAAGTACACCATGACCAGCGAGCGCAGTCTCTCCGCCCCCTAGTTCCTGGTCAGCACGTCGGCATCCGCAGCCCGACCACGCACCTGTGGGAACCTGGTATCGTAACCCAGTCTGTCAACGGGCCACGGTCATACATGGTGCAGCCTGACCATGGGACAGAAGTGCGGCGCAACCGTACCCACCTCAGAGAGAGGCGGGTCCACTTCCCGCCGGATGCCAGTCTCGCAGGCCCTCAGCCGCCGAGTGACGTGCCGTCGCCGTGGAGCGACGTTAGCCAGTCTCAGCCGCCGTCACCGTGTGACGTCCGCCAGCCTGCTGAACCTGCCACCCAGCTGTATCGAACACGGTCTGGCCGCGCAGTCGCACCCAGGTCAATCCTGGATGTGTAGGGCCAGAGAGGCCTCATGGACCTGTTCGCTTATGTCACAGTAGCTGAGGTGCCATTGTTATATTGTACATAGAGCTATTGTTGGATACTATGTCTCTGTATTGTTAGCACGCCGTCGTGTGCCATTCATGATTGTTACCTTGTACATAGAGCTATTGTTGGATGTTATGTTCTATATTGTGAACACGCCGTCATATACGTACGGTATGTTATGTAGGTTGTTAAACTGATAAACTCCCTTATGACGAAGGGGATGTTGTATTATGATGTAATGCATTACGTAGCCATGCAAGAGCATGCGCGAGATACGCATCTCGCAGCTGCCTACTTTCATGCAGGATCCTTTAGATGTCGTGGTTCTTATGATTTGCCTACAATGGCCAAGTGAGAATATAATCCTATCGTAAACAACTGACTTGTTTACCCCGAAACACAGTATACAATTCACACATTCCATGTAGATTGATTTATATTTGAAAAGCAATGCATCCTCGAACACATTCCTCACCAGTATTGCCTGTTGCTGTCTCCTGCAAAGCACTAGAGGACGAAGGCAAGGGCAGCGAGTCATCAATTTCTACGGTTTCTAGAGCAGTGTCGGCAGAAAACCCAAAGCCAACAGTTGGGTGATCAGCAAATAGCTCGTAGTAGAGCTGCAGGTGCTGCCACTTTGTCACCTGAGATCATGAACAGAATATGGTACAAAACAAGTGTCTCAAAAAAGCAATGGCTCCACACCTACATGTACATGTACATTGTACAGCCGTTGTGCTATACAATTTATCAATATTATTTTTATGAACACATTGGAATCAAAATACACTCCGGCAAGCTTGTGACCAGTAATAATAATTCAGAACGAATAGTCAAAAATCAAATTAATAGTTATATTCTATCAATTGCAAGTACTGTACCTCGTGCAATTTCTTCCAGTCAATCTCAACAGGTTCTGGGCCGTCCTCATCATCAGCTGCCGACCCGGTGGAAACCTTCTTGTGCAGAAGTGGCTTGACATGCTTCAAAAGAAGCCTCTTGCCGGCGGCTTTCAGGTATTCCACTTTGTTTTTTTTATTTTTTTATCCGATATATCTTCCATCCAGGTGGGCATGGTTCCATACTCCAAAGTCGCAAATTTCTTCAACTCAGTCCCAATCCACTCTCGCTTTTTGGTGTCCTTCTTCATCATAGTTTGGTGCCTTGTCTTGGCCTCAAACCAAAGCTCGAGCAATCTCCGTTCTAGAGGGGCAGTCCAATAATCCATAGTCTGATCGATACACCGACGCGCGGTCAAGGCGAAAGGCAAAGGCAAAGCATGGAAAGCAAACTGGAGAGAAAGACACGCGGTCAAAACCAAATGAAAAGGCAAACCGAAGCATGGAAACAAGGAAGAACGTAGACGATGTCGATCTCATGCTCAGTTCCCACATGTACTCGAATTTCCCCTCCCGCGCTTCGGATTTCAGCCGGCTTGTACAAGCTGTGGCTGAAACAAGCGGGAAAAAACGGATGAGAGTCAGCCACGGAGGAAAGTCGCTTGTCGGACTTTTTCAGCCATTTCCATGGTGATAGTGACGTAAGCAAGCGCTTTTTTTCGGCTGAACGGCTGAATCTTGCTCGGTGTGACCGCGGCCTAAGGTTTGGGGAAAGGGTAATACCAAGGGGACAGGGCCTGTCAGCCGTCGTAACCTCAGTGTCATCCATTTTGAAGGGGCAGGGAGTTACAGCATGTTTCCGAAGGGACACATAAACACACTTGCTGGTGTTAAACTTCATGGCAGTGGTTCTTGACCATTTAAGGAGGCTCCAACCTTCTGCGCTGCGCAGCCGGTCTGGCCCTCTGTTTTTTGCAGGCAAAAGTCTTGTTTTTGCCGATAAGTGCGAAAAGTTGGGAAATTCCCATCTCAACTTACTAAAATTTGAACTCCGCGATCGACAGTCATATCAGAGCATATTGTTTCATTCTTCACCTGTAGTATTCCCTGGGCCCCATCGAGGTTCCTGTTGTTTTCTCTTCCGTTGTGTCAGTGGGTATCAGGGCATATTTTCAAAAGCATCGCTGGTGTGAGCAAGAAGTTGACTTCACAGCTCGATTTCTCGAGATCCTGAATAATGTTGCTTGACGAAAAAATGACCAAGGAGAACGGAGCCAAGCGTCTCGATGGCTGTGTAACACCAGGGACCAAAACCTACTGTAGTATGTAAGCGCGTTTTGGAGAGAGAGATTGAAGTGGGTGCACAGACTCTGGTAAGTGGATCCACTTCTAATTCTCAAGTGGCGAAATATATTGCTACGCTGAAAACATTGCAGTCTTGAGTGAGTGGTAAATCGTTGGTGAGCTACTGCTCAGTGACTTGGGCTATTTACGAAAGCTGTGACCTGTCAGGTGCCAACGTCGCCAGCAGTAAGTCATCACCTCCGTCCACTTGAATAATATAATGTGCATAAAATGCAGCACTGAAAATTGAGTATATTGTTTTGCAGTACTATTCTCTATTGTCAGAGTGTGAAGTATTTTGTAAATGTTGTGTTGTACAGCACCAGTGATTTGAAAATATTCCTACACTACTCACACCAGTTCTATTATGATGAATGCATGCACCTGTACCCATAAGCACCATGTGCATGCACATACGCAGGCACGTGTGTGAGCCTACATGTCGTGTGTGTGTGTGTGTGTGTGTGTGCGCGCGCGCAGTACATGTTGTGTGTGTGCGCGCGCGTGCGCACGCGTGCACAAGTGCATGGACAGCAGAATATGGTAACTAAGCTCAAGAGCATGCATTTTACATGTAGGTGTATGCTATTGCGGGTGCGCGTATATGACGTACATGTATTTGTGTGTGCAATGGGTACTTGCTTGTGAGTGTGCATGTAAGCGTACATGTATGTATCAATGTGGGCAATGCGCATGCACCCACATACACTTGTGGTTGTTCCATGTTATTAGGAATAGTGTTATGATTATACCTAATGGGTGTTACAATTACTAGCAGTTGTTCATAGCCAATATTGAGTTGAACTTGCATCTACATTGTACATGTACTACAAACATGAAACTGTGAAGTTATTGGCCAAGAATATAATAATTGTTATCCTCCTCAAGCTCTTTGCCTGTTGCTTTATGAGAAATACTAGGAGTGAACTATTGCAAGAGATGTGATGCAAAGCTGGTCTGAACTGAACGCGTTCAGGGTCAGTAGGCCGGCCTTGGCCTGGATCATGAATAACGTTGTGCATGGATCATGCCGATATCTAGATCAAGGGCTAAAAAGCCCAGGAACCATGGCCTCATCTAGTCTCCAAGTATACTATATCAATATGGGGGACCATTCAATGCTTTTGACACAAAAAATTGGAGTAATACAACAAGGAATGCATGGAATGATCACCTTACCTGAAAAATAGCAATTCCAAGAATGGTGGAAAATCGGCCAATTTTCTGTCCTATTTTTATTTTTGGAGGTCTAAAATGCACGGTAACCCCCCTAAAATTATATATTTCTAGTTTCTATGAAGTATGAGGATGCCAAAATAAAATAAAAAGGGCATGTCCATGAATAAATTATGAAGCTGTGCACCCAATTGTACTTTGCGGATGGACATTTCTGCGAAGTTCATTTTTGTACCAAAATTACTATTTTTCCGAGTAGTCAATGCTGATTGCCAGATTTTCTTGCTCAAATGCTTTACTGTGATGTGTGAAAGGACTTGCAATCACAAAGAGAAGCCAGACAACTGGTAAATCTGAAATATGACCCCAAAACAAGCAAATTTAGGCCGAAATCGATAAATACACCCACCCCTAGAAATACACCTCAAACAGCCTTATCTCCGCGGAAACACCCCCTGAATTTTTTTGTGGAGTAACATGGGATGATACAGAGCACACTCATCCACAAAAAGGAGAGGGTTTATGAAGAAAAAAATCACCCCCAAAGGGTTGGAGCCTCCTTAAGGCAATGTTCAATATCAGCTTGAAAGCTGGCACGGTGAGCGGGCACTGACGTTTTAGGCGGGGAAACAAGGATTAAATTGGACTCGTCAGCAAAAAGAGAGAGTACTGGAGACAGGGGCATCAGGAAAAGAGTTTATGCTGGATTAAAGAGGAGGGGGCCGAGATGAGACCCCTGAGGCACCCCAGCTGCGGTGGGCAACGGATCAGATTGACTTTGCCCAACTCGGACACAGATATTACGGTCACTGATGAAGTCTTTAATCCAATCGCAAGCGTTTGACGAGCACCACCCGGAAACCGACTCCAGGATCAAGTTGTAGCTGACCCTGTCGAATGCCTTGGAGAAATCCAGGAAAAGCTGATCGCAAGGTGATTTCATGTCAAGAGCGCAGGAAACCGTGGTTGTAAGCTGAACAAGTTGGTCGACTGTTGACTTGGTTCTGCAGAATTCGAATTGGTTTTCACTAATAAGCTTATGTTTCTCAACAAACGAATAGAACTGGCGACTGACAATTGACTCATACACCTTAGCGATTCGATTTACCAGAGAAATTGGGCGGTAGTTGCTCGGTTCGGCTGGGCAACCTTTGCCTTTAAAGATGGGTACCACAATGGCAGATTTGCATTCACGAGGCTGTGTTTTGGCGAGTAAACAGCGGTTGGAGAGGACTCCGAGGGATTGGGAAGTAGCTTCAGCAGTTTCTTTGAGAATTCGTTTACACAACTTACCAGCAGTAGAGCGATATGTGGACAGTCTAAGTAAACTATCGAATACGGATTGGGCAGAGAAGGGCTGAATGGAACATTTCTCGCTGAAAGTCGGTAGCAAGATGGCAGAGTGCAGATCAGGCTGTGACAAGGGAGCCTGGCTGTAACTGGCAAACTTCCTAGCGAGGACGGCGGCCTTGTCTGCACTGCTAGTCACTGGCTTGATCTGGTTGTCTTCCTGGAGGTCGGGGATAGCAGAGGTCGGGCGACTAATGTTGCAAAGGAGTTTCGCCACCATGAGTAGGACCCACGGTGGTTTTGCAGGTCTCTGGCCATCTTTTTTGTGGAAGTGGCGCTTGGCTTTGCGAATCGCAGAGTTGAGACGATTGGGAGCAAGTCTGCACAATGTCCAAACTTCCGTGGTTCCTAGACGCTTAGCCTTCGAAAAGAGACGGTCCCTACATTGCCGTTGCCGATGATGAGTGGCTGCGAACCAGGGTGTTTTTCAATTCTCCTATTTTCTCAGGCATAACCCGGGATTCGAACCCGCACTCTCGCCCTACATGAATTCCCCCATACACTTTGCATTCATACTCATTCTTCCAAGTTGCTTCACGTTGGATTGGATTGGTTTATTTAACGTCGAATAACAAACAGGCAGTGTTGCCCTATTACATGAGATCGACTAAAGTTACAGGCACACAAATGTAAGGAAAAGATTAAGAGAAAAAAAATAGAAAAAAAGAGTAGGATTTAAGACAGCAGCTAGCTAGCAGAGGAAAGATTGCATAATTATTAATTTTGATCAGTGAGCAACGTAAGTCGGTGAATTTTTCAGGTGGGGTAAGAGGGCGGTCCGGAATTGACCTGGTTTCTTCAGTGATCGTATAGATGCAGGCAACTTATTCCAGAGAGCGGGACATTGATATGAAGGGCTGCGTGTGGCAGCGGCAGATATGATCCTCGGGAAAAGAAGCAGGGGAACATCTGTGCTCCTCGTTCGACGGGTGTGTGACAGAGGTGTAACGAGGTCATGAAGAAGCACACTACAGTTATTATGAATTACACGAAAGGTTAGCAGGAGGAGTTTGCGGCAATACATTTATTGCAGGGGTTGATTGCTGAGGCGTTCAAAAAGAGGGGCAGTTGCAGACAGGAAGGGAGCAGAGCAGACAACACGCACAGCTCGCTTGAGAAGTTTCTAAAGACGATCACGTTGTGCAGAGGAAAGGGAAGAGGAAAAACTGTTGCATGCGTATTGCAATATGGGTAAAATTATACATCTCAAGTAGGTTGAGCGGCATGGCATGGGGAGGCACTGCCTGTGGCGGAAGAGAATGGCAATCTTTGAGGACACTGTCTTGGCTACATGGTCAACCATTGTGTTCCATTTCAGGTCGTCATCGATGTGCAAGCCCAGGTACTTGGCGCTTGTCACTTGCTGGAGGAGTGTAGCTGCACAGTGCACATTCAATGTCAATGTCGATTGGCAGGAATAAACAATATTTGTGTTTTTCGACTATTCAGGATTAGGTTGCGCTCACCGAGCCAGTTGCTGAGATGGGTGATGGCTGAAGACAGGTTGTGTGACAGCACTACCTTGTCGTTCCTGCTATCGTGTAGCATGATGTCGTCCGCGAATTGGGTTACCTGGACGGCAAACTGATCCACTTCACTGGCCACATCCCTGACATATATGACAAACAATAGTGGTCCCAGTACAGACCCTTAGGGAACCCCACTTGAGCATGTGAAAGATGAGCTGCTATCGCCGCTGATGACGACTTGTTGTTGACGATTTGAGAGGTGGTCGCTTAACCAGTTCAGGGCTGTGCCGGAGATTCCAAGCTGGAATAGGTCTTCGACAAGTGTCTGATGCTGGAACTTGTCAAAGGCCTTTGATATGTCCAGGAAAGCAGCGCCAGTTGACAGCCCGTCATCTCGGGCTCTTACGAATTTGTCTGTAACCATTGTGAGAGCATCCTCTGTAGAGTGGTGGCGTCTGAAGCCAAATTGACAGGAAGGGTAAAGATTATGTTCAGCCAGGTATTGACTGAGTTGCTCATGGACGATACGCTCAAGCAGCTTGGAGACTATAGGGAGCAAAGAGACAGGTATATAGTTGGTGGGTTGACTGGGGTCACCACCTTTGTAGACGGGAGTGATGTTGGCGATTTTCATGCTCGGTGGCAGCTGGCCTTCGGGCAATGATTTGTTGAAGATGAGCATCAGTGAGGGTGCAAGAAGGTCAGCGCATGATTTAAGAATCGTTCCGGGCAAGCCATCACTGCCAGTAGCTTTTGTCGTGGCTATTGACGATAGGAGCTTACGCACACGGGCAATGGTAACAGGCTTAAAGATTGAAAGGCTGTTCGGAGACATGGGGCCTTGAGGTAGAGTCAAGGCTGGGGGACGTTGAGGATCATTGACCATGCCTGCAAACACATTACCAATGTCATCCGGGAGCATTTGGGAAGAGTGTGGACTGGCTGCCGTCCGCTCAGCTGATTCAATACACGCCAAGTCTGCCTTGGGTTCCCTGTAGCGTTCACAAATGCTTCATTGTAATGCTGTTCCTTCAGTGCTCGGTTAGTGCGGGTAACCTCCCGTCTGGTCTGCTGGAAGCTGCGGTAGTCCACATCAAGTCTGGTTCTCAGCCACTTACGATGCAGTTTGTTGCGCATGCGCACAAGCGCTGCGAGCTCCGGGGTATACCATGGTGCGACATTGTGGGCACGGTGCTTCCGAGGCCGGAGTGGTGCATGTTGATCTACAAGTGACATGAGACACTCGTGCCACTGGGTCCACATTTCGGTACAGGTTCCCTTCATGGAGCACAGGTTAGCACACTGGATATCTTGCCGAAACAGGTCCATATTGCTACCTCCTTCCTATCTTTCTGTACGGCGCCACTGCTTGGCATTCCCTGCTTAGTAAATCTGCTGTACAGACACTAGAAATACATCATAAACGTGTGTTGAAAATTATTTTTCGTAAACCCACTCTTTTCCCCTCTACTGATCTATATAGTTTGGCCTCCACCAGCCCCATCTCTATTCTGTCGCAGAGACAGTCATGCGTTCTGGTCCATCGTATTAAACTGAACATTGTCCCTGAACATCTCACCAAGTATAATTGGTTTACTTTCGCACGGGACACTCGCAATGGCATAGTACTTCCCAGAGCTTTGTCAACTATGTTTACCAAATCTCCTATCTTCTCTGCATACTCGTATTGGCTCAAGCTGCCCATGGAAATGAAGACAATATCCAATATTAGACAGTTCATAGACCATGTTAAATGTCATGCCACGTTGTAGGCTCGCTCGCCTCTTTTGCTAGCTTATCTCGCCGCTCTCCACCATGGTCAACATAGCGATACATTTCACCCCGCTGATGCATTATTTTCTTCCGATTATCATCTTCTTTCCTTCATTCTTTCTTCTTTTTTTCTTCTCTTGCCATGGCTGGCTAACGCCCCCTCCTTTGCATTGGCTTCTGCCATTGGACGGTGAAATAATAAAATAAAATAAAATAAATAAAATATTGATACGTCTGATGTTCCGTGTCTGTGCAGGAGCTGCAGTAGGAATTCGAATTGGAATCATGTTGAAAGGGGTTGTCACAGCATGGTGGTCGCTGAAGGAGATAGCATGAGTCGTTGCAGGAGAAGCACATCCCATTGTGCTATATACTAAGTCAATTGTAGTTGGTGGTCCTCTTAGTCTAATACGAGTGGGGCTGCGTACATGCTGCTGCAGTCCATAACTTGTAGCAATATCAGCCAGCCGCATATGATTACTGCAATTGCGACTGGTGTCAACATTAAAGTCTCCACAAAGTATTGTCTGCGTAGTTGGGCTGCAGGCTTTACTCAGCAGGGCTTCAAAGGAGTCCCAGTATGAAACAGTGCACCCTGGTGGCCGGTATAAACTCCCAATCAGGCATGGCTGATGGCTGGTTTTCACTTCAATCCAACAGCATTCTATGCCTGGAGAAACGAGATCAGGCCTGGGTTGACAGTCTCTGGGGTCTGTTTGCCAGGTTGCCACAATGTGTCCATGGAGTTGTTGGTGTGGGCCAATGGTGCTGTCCCAGTGTTGAACTGCTGTGCATTCTCAATCATATACTCGGTGCTTTCTGGAACAATCACTGGCGTAGCAATGTCTGGCACGAAAGCGTTCGCCCACGTTGTATCACTATTTGCAGTTGCACCTTCTACGTCGTTTGGATACTCTTGCCGATCCTTCGTATCTGCCTTTTGATGATGACCATAGCCTTGTAAAGCCGTCTGATCACCAGCGGGTTCGCATAACGGCGCACTCTCGCCCGTTTCGGGAACCTGTGCGTCTGCCTGTGCACGACTCGTGCTGTCTGTTTGCTGCATATGGCCGCTCAGGACAAGGCCTGCAGCTCCTGGTGCGTGATCCGTGTCCTTATCTAGACTCGCTAAGTATGCTTTCACCTTATCGGCATTCCGGGTGTACTGTACACCACTTATAGAGCTCGCACGTGAACTGTTGTAGTTTGAACAAATTCCGTACATGTACTCACTAACCATAGCCACTGTGTTTGCATACATTTCTTGTGTTGCTACATACTCCTCGAACAACTCTGGATCCTCCCGCAATGTACTAAGCAAGCAATGTACTTTTAGGTCCAGCTCCACGAGTGACAGGTTGACAGCACTTACAGGTGATCCATTTTCGATATCGTTCAGAACCGCGATTCTTGCTCTGGCGAAGGCGACACTCTGGTCAGCCTTTCTCGACCTCGCATCCATTGAATCCGGCTCGAAGGACCAATTTTAGAGATCCTACTCTGGTTCTGCCCGTACTTGTAGTAGTAGAATCCTAAAGGACGTTTTGGCTCTTCGTTGAGCTCATTTAGTTATTACACTCAGTGTTGACACTCAGTGTCTTTCCACTCGGAAACAATTCTCCTCATACTTCAGTAAGAATCATTATCAGAGATACTCAAACTCGTGACTGTCCTCCAAGTAGTAATGATGAGGAAGCGTCTACATCACGACGGCTGGGGTAGATATTCCCACCAGCCGTACGCGACGCAGAAAATGCTAGTGTCAGGATAAGGACATCGTGGAGGCGAATAGAGACATACCGTAGAAGTCTCCGGTAAACGAAAGCAATACGACAGGAAAAGAAGAAGACTGTATAACCATAAACGGGACAAGTCATGGCAGTAAGTATAGAACTAGAAAAGGAATGGGAACAGGGTTGACTTGACATAGAACGTACATGTAACAATAAATCGTAATGTTGTCCGACGGTAACACACAGTAGCCATAAATACAAGAGATGCATGCAGCCGTCAAATCAAGAGTCAATGTACAGAGTGAAGACGCATGCAATATCTAACAGGAAATAAAAATTTCCAATCAGGCCCGAACGTACCTTGCCAGAGTGCTCAAACTGACAAGTCAGTGAGCTCTGCATAACGCAAACAGCAAAGGCACTACCCCACGCAAGAGTGCTCAACTGCTACAAGAGCAGGAGCGAAATACTCAATCTGCGGACAGCATGCTGTTTCGTTCTTTTTGAACTCATCAGCGCAGCACAGAGGAAATAAGGCCGAACCTGATAGCAATGGAAATAAAAAATTCCAATCCGGCCCGAACGTACCTTGCCAGAGTGCTCAAACTGACAAGTCAGTGAGCTCTGCATAACGCAAACAGCAAAGGCACTACCCCACGCAAGAGTGCTCAACTGCTACAAGAGCAGGAGCGAAATACTCAATCTGCGGACAGCATGCTGTTTCGTTCTTTTTGAACTCATCAGCGCAGCACAGAGGAAATGAGGCCGAACCTGATGTTGTCCTGAAGACTGAACTGCTGTTACATACTAGAGAGACCGAATATAAGGTAAATAGGTGCGAGGTACATATTGTGACATAACTAACACCAGGGTACTAAAGGTGACACCTACATAGTATCTACTACCACATTACTCCAATGCTTTAGTAAAAAGCTAGCAACCGAATGAAATGGGCAACGCAATATATTAATAAAACAACCGAGTAAATCAATTTCGAATGATCATATATCTTGCTGAATCGAATGATTAACCCAACACTTTAGCAACAAGAAGTTGAAAAGAATGATCAACCCAAACACTCTAGCAACGAGAGGATATTACTGCTGTCTATTCTTGCTCATAACTTTGATAGAATGAATGCTGCTATTGTCACTACTCCGGCTACTAAGGATGCCATGCTATTATAGTAAAATTGTTTCAATCGTATCCCAGCCGCTCCACAGGCATGCTCACTCTGCTAGAACGTCGAGGCAGCTGTGGCTGGTTGTTGTCGGCTCGGGCTTCTTCTTCCGTTGTGCCTGCAGCATCTTTGTCAGACCCAGGGCTACGGCTCCGCTCGGTGGTCGCCTCAGTTGCTGATGGCGGGATAGTCTCCCTGACTTGCCGGCGGTTTCTTATGGCCGTGCGCACACCGTATTCCACCACCACTTGACGGACTTCCTGTCGTACGACACACCATTCCTTGGCCGGTTGACTATATCCGTCTTGCAGTACCACTTTACTGCCTGGCTCGAGAGCAGGGAGCTCCCGCACGCCTCTCTTCTGATTGTGTTGATGGGCCATTCGCATTTTTTGGTCAATTTGCTTCTCCCGGTTGATGATTTGACCGTTAGCTAGATTCGGCAATCGTCCTCGAAGGGCCCGTCCAAAGAATGCTTCTCCTGGTGATGTCCCAATCATCCGATTCACGGATGTACGAATGCCGAATAGCGCTTGCTGGAGTCGCTGTCTCAGAGGTAGTGATGAAGGCATCCCACTCAAGCGCCTGCGCACGACGCCATAGAATCTCTCCACCATTCCGTTGGAGCATGGATACCGCGGGCTCGACTTGATATGCTTGACTCCTGCTTTCCGGAGAAAAGTTTCTGTTTCGTCCGACACCAGCTGTGGCCCATTGTCGCTAACTAGCTCCACCGGTAGACCATGTCTTGCGAATACTTCCGACAATGCTTGTATTATGACTCTCGACGTGGTGCTGGATAGCAAGAGCAACTCGGGATATCGGGATCCGTAGTCGATGACCGACAAGAAGTGATGATCCTCGATCTCCACGAGGTCCACCGCCACCCGATACCAGACTGGTAGGATTTCTGACGGTTGGAGGGGTTGTGGAGGATTCCGCTGCCTCTTCCAGCATGTCAAGCATGTCCTAGCGAATTCTGAGGCATCTTTGCTCATGGACGGCCACCATACACTTTGTCGCAACGTGTCCAGAAACGTGTCGAGTCCTGGATGGCCTTCGTGTGCGATACGGAGGACTTGGTCATACAAGGTACCGGGTATGACGATGCGATTGTTATGCATGACGATGTCATCAACCACTGACAACGAGTCCCCTATTCGAAAGTATACCTCGTCGCTGCCGTCGCATGTATTCCACTTGCCTTGTAACACTCTGTTCCTGACTCGACTTAGCTGACCATCAGTGTCTGTGGCTAGCCGGACATCTTCGCAAGAGATTGGAGCTTCCCCCAGGATTAAGCCAACATACTCCTTCATTGACCTGGCCTCTGCCGGACTGGCTTCAACTGCTTGGGAGGGGGCTCTCGATAGCGCGTCAGTACAAATCATTGACGTTCCTGGCGTATAGGTCAACTGAAAGTCGTATGGGAGGATTGCCAGCAGCCATCGCTGCACTCGGGCTGGCACCTGATCGAATTCCTTCTTTACGATTGCCACCAGAGGCTTGTGGTCAGTGAATACGATCACTTGTCGCCCCAGTACGAATTGGCGGAATTTTACCAAGCCGAAAACCACAGCCAGCCTCTCTCTCTCGAGCTGCGAATACCGTGTCTCGGGATCCTTGAGAGCTCTGCTAGCGCATGACACGGGTTGAAAGCGGCCATGATTGTCCTTCTGCCACAGTATAGCTCCCAGGCCACATGGAGATGCATCCACACTAATGGCCGTCTCCCTGGTTGGCGTGACGTCGAAGAACGACAGACGTAACAATCTAGACGCGGCCTCCTCTTTGAGTGTGTTGAACTCCATCCAGAGCGAGTTGTCTGCGACGAATGGCTCGCGTTTTGCCAATGTCCTGACCGGTGCCGTTGCGTCCGCTAATCCAGGGATGAATTTACCGAGGTATGTTAGCATACCAAGGAATCGCCGTACATCCGACTGAGATTCTGGCAGAGGCATGTCTAGGATTGCCTTCACTTTGTCTGGGTCAGGATTGACGCCCTGGGCATTCAGTATGCTGCCAAGGTATCTAACCTCACTTTGCTTCCACTGACATTTGTCGTTGTTCAATTTCAGCTGTGCCGCTTGTAGTCGCTCTAGGACTCGCTGCAGTCGTTCATCGTGTTGCTTGATGCTGTCACCGGTGACCAGTACATCGTCTACGTACACGAAGACTCCTGGGATACCAGCGAGCAGGTCAGACATGACCCTTTGGAAGATTTCCGGGGCGCATGAGATGCCGAAGGGTAACCGCTTGAATCGGAACAAACCTTCCTCCGTCGTGAAAGTTGTGTACGGCTGTGAGCTGGATGACAGCGGGATTTGGTGGAATCCAGACTCTGCGTCCAAGACCGAGAAAATCGTTGCACCGTGGATTTGGGCTGTTATTTCCTCAGCGGTAGGCATGGCTCTCTTCTCCCGAATGATGTTTTGGTTCAACTTCCTGTAATCTATACACAAGCGAAGCTTGCCGTTAGATTTGCGGCTAGGAACTATCGGTGAGATCCATGGAGTCGCCTCTTTCACTGGTTCGATAATTCCAGCCTCCAACATTCGACTTAGTTCTGCCTTGACCTCCTCGCGGATGCTGAAAGCATGTCGTCGGCATGCAGACGCCACAGGCACGGCGTTTGGGTCCACGGCGATGTCTACCGGCCGCACAGTCACTGTGTTGATGTCGGCAATGTCTACCGGCGGCATAGTCACTGTGTTGATGTCTGGCTCATCAACGGTGACAGTGACCAATTGTAACTGCTGAATGACGTCCTGTCCGAAGAGGGGACATTTCCCGGGTGAGACCACAAAGCACCGACAAGCTATCGATCTGCCATTTGCTTCAAACGTTGCGGTCGCCGTACCAAGTGTGTGGACTTCCTGGCCACCGTATCCACGGAGTCGTCTGTCCGGTAATTCCTCTGGCTGGACGACCGTGCAGGGCATTATTGTCCGTGTGGCACCCGTGTCTAACAGACCGTGTACTATCTTACCATCAACCCGCACATCGACCCAATAGCGGGGATCATGAGCTGCACGTAGCGTTGCCGCAGGCTCCATGGTATAAGCCTCTTCGAATTCGTCTTCGACCACCAATGTATCTTCCTCTATTTTATTGCTGAGTCTGTCTTTCCGGAGGCAGACCTGAGGAAAGTGGCCCACTATCCCACAGTGCCGGCATCTAGTCCGGCCTGCCGGGCAAAAGGATCTTCCCGGGGTATGTTCTCCCCCACAATACTTGCAAGCTCCTTTCTGCCTTTTATGTCGAGGAGGTTGTGCCGAGGCTCCTGCCACTTTCCTGGACTCCTCTCCTGACATGACTCTGTTTACCATTGGTGTCGATGATGATGATAGCGGCTGCGGAGTCGGTGCTACTGGCTGCTCGTACAGTAGCGAGTCCAGTATAGATGCTTCCATTCCTACTGCCTTTGCCGATGCCGCAGTTAGCGTCAGATCTGCGGTCGCTAGGAGTTCTCGTCTTATAGCTGATGACTGCAGTCCTTCAATGAACTGGTCTCTGATGACTCCATTCACGATTGTGTCCACATCGGTGCTGTCGAAGCTGCATTGTTGTGCCATAGCCCGAAGGGCTGACAAATAGGCTGTCACAGTCTCCCCATTCCTCTGCTTCCGACCTCTAAACCTGTGCCGTTCTGCTGTCAGGTTGATGGAAGGCTTGAAATACTTCTCCAAGGCCGTTTTCAGAGGAGTGTACGTGTCAGGTGGGACATCCCCTTCTGCCTCAGCTGTGGTCACAACCAAGCCTTTGGTGATCCGCCGGAGGTCGATTCCGCCAATATTCAGCAGCAGTTTCCTCTTCTGCGCGGCTGCGTCGATCTTCTGTAGGTCAAGGTAGGCTTCGAAGTCTTCCAACCACAAGGCGAATTCCTCAGCTTGGTTCGTGTCCTCAGAGACTTGAAAGGAACTTGGGGCTCTGCCGAGAGAACTTGCCATCTTGAGTCCTGCTTGTTCACTGCGCCAATGTTGTCCTGAAGACTGAACTGCTGTTACATACTAGAGAGACCGAATATAAGGTAAATAGGTGCGAGGTACATATTGTGACATAACTAACACCAGGGTACTAAAGGTGACACCTACATAGTATCTACTACCACACCTGATAGCAATGGAAATAAAAATTTCCAATCAGGCCCGAACGTACCTTGCCAGAGTGCTCAAACTGACAAGTCAGTGAGCTCTGCATAACGCAAACAGCAAAGGCACTACCCCACGCAAGAATATATATAAATATTTCCTTTTTTTTAAGACAACCTGGATTCGAACCCGCACTATCGCCCTGCATGCATCCCCCGATACATTTCGCATACATACTAATTCTTCCAAGTTGCTTCACGTTATGATCTTGCATTTGAATATGCATTGTGGCCAGCCGTCTTTGATGGCACGGTACGATACGGGACAGATACGGGACAGATACAGGACAGGTACGGGACAGGTACGGTCGAGGGTAATACGACACCGTCTACCGCCTTGATGACCTAGAAAAAAAAGCATAGGGATGCTATAAATTTTTCAATTCTCCTATTTTTTAGGCATAACCTGGGATTCGAACCCGCACTATCGCTCTACATGCATTCTCCCATACCCTTCGCATTCATACTCATTCTTCCAAGTTGCTACACGTCATGATCTTTCGTTTGAAAGTCCTATTTGAATATTGCGGCCAGCTGTATGTAGGCAGCTGTGTTTGATGGTACGGTACGGTACGGTACGGGACAGATACGGGATAGCGCCAGGCGTGACACAAACACACAAACAAACAAACACCAAATTAAAGCTGTGTGGACCCTGGCTAGCGCCAGACGTTACTGAAGTAACGTCTTCTGCATAGCTACGGGAATTAAAGCTGTGTGGACCCTGGCTAGCGCCAGACGTTACTGAAGTAACGTCTTCTGCATAGCTACTGGAATTAAGGAGGCTCCCACCTAAAGAAGTAAAAATAAAAGGTCCATGGACATGCATAGAATGGTGGAGTGATGTCTCTTCTTCAATTTGGTATAGTTTTTAGGTAGGGTCACCAGGCATATAAGAGGTGTTCTGGTGTATTTAGTTGGTGTACAATTTCTTGATTTTCGGGAAAAATATGGTAAACAATTTGGCTTTTTGACCCAAAGAAGCCTCCTGGAAGGAGGATATTAAGCATTTTCTTCATCATATGTTTAAGAACCACATTTGGAGGTATCTTGGCTACACAAGATAGACTGTGTCTTGGTTTTGCCCTTGGCGAGCCACTTTTTCGAAATTACGGAAACGGAAATTTCCATCGGGTGCTGAATTGTGAAATGGTTCAGCCTGCAACAGATTGTCCATGGACGTATTGATTTTTGTGGCTTTCTATGATCCTTGAGCCCCAAGGAAACCGATAATGGACAGTTTTGATGGTGTCACCAGGCACTTTAGGCTCCTACCAAACAATAATATTATAGGTATCGAAATATGGTATTTTTAGGCCAATCCTGAAAATAGCATTTTTAGAAAATCTGACCATTCTTGCCTTCTTGACTAAGTATCACTACCAATATATGGTAGTATGGTAATATTATTTTAGAAGAAGTTACTTTCATGCTGCAACCTCCTTTGGACATACCAGACAGTCTGTGCTTGGAAAGGTACATGTATGTCATGTAGCCTTCAGCCCTAGCACATTGATATACGAGTAGTGTACATGTACATGTAAGGCAGCGAGGTTTCATAACAACCTTGACCATGAAACTGGCACATGAATAATGTGAAAGCAGGCATTCAAAATAAGGCACACTAAACACTCACACGCGTGCGTACGCACATAAACACCCGCCCACATGCACACACTCTCGTGCACGCATCATTGTAACACTACTAGTCCATAGTAGGACTTAGTGTAAATAAAAGAATGAAGACCAGCCACTGCACTGGGCATGCATCTGCTGGTTGTCACTTGCGTTGATAGCAGCAGACTCCAGAAAAACATCGCATGAAGGGCAATATGCATCTACACACGCTGGCGTACACATATACGATATACATGTAGTGTACTGTCATGCTCTCTCGGCAATTCTTTTTGTGTCTCAAATACGGTTCACAAATGAGCATTCACATGCAACTCCTGTACTGTAAAGCCATTACCACACTGTCCTTGCGGATACCAGAGAGGACAGGCATACAGAACCAGCACCGTGAGCCCCTCCCCCCCCCTTCCACACCTAGCTTTGCACATGCGCGCACACATGCACGTGCATACGTCCATACATGTACACAGACATTTGCATGCACATGCACACAGTGCACTCGTGGGGACATGTGCATAACCCAGATCAACATTGCGTGCGAACCCACACATGCGGGCACAAGCACGTGTGCACACACACGTGCGCACACACACTCATACACCTGCCCAACGCTAAAGCGAGGATAGCGAACAAACTACGTTAGACATAGCAACTTGTGCTCGGATTACACCTTTCAACAGCTTGCACACACACACACAAGCGCGCACGTACACACACACACACTCGCGCGCGCGCGCGCGCTCGTACACACACACACACACACACACGCGAGCGCGCGTACACACACACACACGAGCGCGCGTACACACACACACACACGCGAGCGCGCGTACACACACACACACACACACAAACGCATGTACTTGCGCATAGGAAAGGATTCAAAATAATCAACCACAGGCATTTACCCAATACACACCTGAGTGTGCACATCTTAGTTGTGGCATCCCCATTTTTACAAAAGCAGGATTTAGAAGTTCGTCCCTGGTTCAGAACACAAGCTTCTGGCCAGCATTTTCCTTACACCATCAGTGCAGTACAGTGGTTGACATGAACCTTATTCCTACAGGGACAGTAGCCCAAGTTCAGCAGATCTGAGATGCGTCGTCCACTGAGCTCAGGATACTCTAGGATCCACAGAAAGTTTCAAACGGTACTCGTGTGACTGGAGCTGCAAGTGGGTCCACTTACCAGCAAGTGGGCAGCCACTTCACGCTTCACAGGTAGTCCATGCTAAACTCCAGTACCAGTACTAGTATCACTACGTTCGACATCGATGTCTTCACTGACTTCAGCCTGCTTTTCTCACCCTTCTTTGTCAGTAATATATTTGTTCTTCGTGGCCTAAACGTATCGCTTCAACAAAATTTTCACAAAAAATGAAGCAGCGTAGGAACTGCCTTTGTTTTGCATTAGCCATGGCCAGTGATTCTTTCCAGCGTAGAAACAGCCACGGCTACAGAAACACTGCAACGAGTAGAACTACATCTTGGAACAACTGCGAGCACAGAGAAATAAAAAAACTTCTTTCTGAACAACAGCTTGTTTCCGCCATGGAACACAACATATTTTGAATCTCGCGGCAAAAACAGATTTCGAAGGTGCCCTTTCTACACTGCGCTGTGCAACTGTTCGGAGCCTCCTTAAAGCTGTGTGGACCCTGGCTAGTACCAAATTAAAGCTGTGTGGACCCTGGCTAGCGCCAGACGTTACTGAAGTAAGGTCTTGTGCATAGCTACGGGAACGAGAGAGCTTGGAAGCTCAGGGCCCTACGCTATGCTGTTTTGCCTTGATGACCTAGACAAAAAAAGCATAGGGATGTTAAAAATTCTTAAAAAAATTTTTTTTTAAAGAAATAACCTGGGATTCGAACCCGCACTATCGCGCGCCCTGCTGGGCATCCCCCGATACACTTCGCATACATACTAATTCTTCCAAGTTGCTTCACGTTATGATCTTGCATTTGAAAGCCCTATTTGAATATGCATCGTGGCCAGCCGTCTTTGATGGTACGGTACGGTACGGGATAGGTACGGGACGGGTACGATCGAGGGTAATACGGCACCGTCTACCGCCTTGATGACGGCAAAAAAAGCATAGGGATGTTATAAATTTTTCAATTCTCCTATTTTTTTTTTCAGGCATATCCTGGGCTTCGAACCCGCACTATCGCCCTACATGCATTCCCCCATACACTTCGCATTCATACCCACTCTTCCAAGTTGCTTCACGTTATGATCTTGCGTTTGAAAACCCTATTTGAATATTGCGGCCAGCTGAATGTGGCCAGCTGTGTTTGATGGTACGGTACGGTACGGGACAGATACGGGATAGCGCCAGGCGTGACACAAACATACAAACAAACACACAAATACCAAATTAAAGCTGTGTGGACCCTGGCTAGCGCCATACGTTACTGAAGTAACGTCTTCTGCATAGCTGCGGGAATTAAAGCTGTGTTGTTGTTGTTTATTTTACTTCGCAGATTCTAACGGGCAACTTGCCCAATAACAAGAAAGCGAAGGCAAAGAAAAATAATAATAATAATAAAAGAAATGACCGGGGGCAGCAGAGAATGAATAATAGCTTTGAGAACTCAGATGGTGAGCCAAGGAACAAATTTCCATGCTACAAATAATCGCTTTTAAAAGAAAAAAGAAAAGAGCGGGTGGTACAGCAGTCTTCCTGTTCTGAATTCCTTGAACGAAGCAGAGACATTAGCTGGGTACATGTCACTATTACACAGCAGCACAGTAGCAAGAGAGCTACCTCGGTCGACATCAGTGGACGTGGACTACGAGTAGATGCGACATACGAGTGGATGAGAAAGCAACAGTGACTGGAATAATGGGTCATACGTTTCATGGAGCGAGCGTATGGGGGATGACTGACATCTTGAACACACTGCGTTGGGGGATGGTGCGGATGTCGCTGGGTAGTGCGTTCCACAGCCTAGGAGCGGCAACAGAGAACCTAGCCTGACCAGCGCGGCTTGCGGCGGGTGGTACTTGCGCTCCGATGTCCTTCTGCAAGCGGGTACGCCGATCTGGTGACCTTGAAATCAGTGCACAGAGCCGGTTCCCCGCAATGCCATGGATAAATCGCCAGGTAAGCAATAGCGCCTTTTGCTTGTGTAGCTCTGAGATTCGGTAGAGTTCCACCCGTTGGAGCAGAGGTTGAGCAGAGTCGTATGGCCGAGCGCCAAAAAACTGTGCGAACCGCTTTGTTCTCCAGCGTCTGGAGTTCGGTTGCTTGCTGGGCAGTTAGGCAGAACACGAAAACATTTGATGCGTAGGTCAGATCCGGCATCACCACAGACTTCAAGCAGGTGACTCGGGCCGCCAGGCTCAAGCATCTCCGAGTCCGCCAGAGGGCACCTACTTTGCGGGACACCTTTGCTGTAATGGCTTTCAGGTGTTGCTGAAAGTTCAGCCCCTCGTCAGTGATGACGCCAAGGTACTTCGCGCTGGTGACTGTCGGCAGAGTTTGGCTGCGACAGAGGACTGTGACCCGGGGTCTAGCGTCTCTACCAGGGAAGACTGTGAGAACCTGACTCGTCTTCTCATTCAGAATCAGTCCTCGCTCTTCCAGCCATGCAGCCAAGGAGGAGACTGCGGTGGAGAGCGTACTGGCAACAGGCTGAGTCGTGTCAGCGCTACAATATACTGCGAGGTCATCGGCGAACTGGATCGTGGGTGCGGATTGGGCTACTTGAGGAACATCTCTTGTGTACACATTAAAGAGCAGCGGGCCGAGCACCGATCCCTGAGGCACACCGCAGCTGTAAGAGGTGATTGTGCTGCTGCTGGCCCCGAAACAAACTCGCTGGGTCCGCTCACTGAGGTAGCTGATGAGCCAGCGAAGGGGTCTGTCTACCTGTCACTCCTAAAGCAAACAGGTCCTGAATGAGACGCTCATGACTGACTATGTCAAATGCCTTGGAGAGATCGAAAAAGCACACTCCCGATACCTGGCGTTGATCGCGGGCCTCCAGGAACGAATCCGTCAGGACAACCAATGCATCTTCTGTTCAGTAGCCATGCCGGTATGCAAATTGCGTGTCAGGCAGCGCATGAACACGGGAAAGATGACCTTGTAACTGGTTTTGTACAATCCGCTCGAGGATTTTCGAAATAAATGGTAGTAGAGATACTAGTCTATAATTCCCAGGTGAAGCAGGATCTTCCGATTTGAAGAGGGGGCGAACCTCTGCTAGCTTGAAGGCCCGAGAAACGATACCCGATTTCAGGGACATGTTCAGGGGTCGCACTTGTGTACTTAGACATCGCAGCCATTTTTGATTCATCACGCACGCAGCACGTGCGCGTCAGGGTCGTGCAGCCAATCAGAGTTATGGAAAATTCAAAATATCGCAATATTTGGGCGATTTGTAAAGGGTTCCTTGGCAGCCGTTTATCTAGCTACAGCGTTGAAAATCGCAGGGCTGCTTTGACGGCCAAGTACGCGGACATCTATCGAAAGAAATTTTGAAATCGGTCAAGTAGAAGGGAAATCCGTGTGTAGGGCTTTTTCTGAGCGTTGTCGCCCTGCTTTCCAGTATTCTGACAGTAAATCTATGTCGTTGAGGAAAAAATTGATTTGGTAGATTTACGGAGGAGATTCTAATAAAGAAAATGAGCCCTCAAACATCGAAATCGGAGAAGAGATGGCTGCCAAGGAACATTTTGAAGACTGCACTGACGGCCGCGCGCGAGCCGCTCGCGCGATCGCGCAGTGTCGGAAAGTACATGTACTTGGACTGCCTTCGAGTTTATTTTTTTGCGTGGAAGGGATCAGAATGATCTGCCTGCTGCACTGCTTTGCCCTGTGTCTTTGTTTTGGAACAATGTTCATGTACATTCATTGCTTTCTTTCTCCAACTCGGCGATGCCACGTTGCTGGACCATGAAGACTCCAAGACCAACTCAAGCCGACACCGTGCGATTGTGATGTTTGTGTCACAGGTATCATACAAGTGCAGTCCGTGCAGTAGGAAAAGTACCGATACGAGTGACATAAAACAAGGAAACCATACCGTCAGTAAGTCCCGATAGGATCGCTTTCCGTAGCAGGTGTACTCGTTGCTGATATACTCCTTGTGGATCGAAGCAACTTTGCAAACAGAACCTCTTCCTCCTGAGAAATACTCCACTCGCATGATTCCCACGGTCGTTGTTCTGAGTATTGACACGCGAATTCAAAGCGGGACTATTTGCGCGCAAGCCTTAGACCTCCACTTACCAGTAAGTTTGCTGTTGTGACTTACAACTAAATGGAAGTCTATTTTGAAAGGAGAACGGGGAAAGAGAACGTCGCCGTGTCAAAACAAGAATGGTATCAGTGAAGAAGAAACTCTGTTCACAGAAATCAGATATCTGCAGGTCTTGATCATACGTAGCTAGCTTTGTAGCGCTTGTACAGTTTTGTATGCAAACAATGCATTGAGAACCACACACGTGATCCAAAAGAGCACGCGTCGCGCATGCAGTCAAAAGCAAGATGGCCGCGATGTCGAGAGCTGATCATGATACCAAGTGCGACCCCTAATGTTGAAAAGTTGGGTGAGGCTTGGTGCGATGATGTCGGCAGTGGCGAGCAGCAACGATCCTGGACCCCATCACTACCGGTTGCTTTTCTGGCGTCGACTTTACGGAGCAGTTCGTAAACGGAACCTGCATCAGTCCCTCGAAAATTCCAAAGGACTTCCCCTCTCAATGGCCACTGAGATTCTGTCAATATGGGAGGTCTATTGGCGTCGGTCACAACTTGATGGAATGTATTGCTGACCTCTTCAACTTCGCATGTAGGATCCGGTTGTGCTCGGGTATGGCCTGTAAGGCTGTTGATGAGCTGCCAAAGCTTACGAGGGTTTTCAGATGCAGATTGACATGTCTGATGGAAATACGAGTTTCGTTTGCGCCGAATCGCTTTAGATGCCTTCGTCCGAGCCAGTTTGAATGCACCGTGAAGTGCCATATCTTCGGGGTTCCGGAGCCAGGCCGTGCGAAGCCTATTCCGTGTCCTGATGAGTTGATACGTCTCACGGTCGGACCATGGAGGTAGAGACTTGCGGCGCGGTGGTACAGTCTTCATTGCAGCATACCTGTCCAGGACAGTCATAAAGCGCGAGTGCCAATCATGCCACGTATCATCCACGCTTGACGACTGTGGAAGGGAAGGGAAATGCTGACGTTCTTGCTCCAGAGCAATTCTGAACTCAGGGATACTTATATTCCGAATCCGCCTGGCCTGCTTCGATTGAGTCTCTGCACGAGGAACTGAAATGTTCAGGTTGGCGAGCACAGCGCTGTGATCACTGATCAGACAAGGTATCACCCTGCAGCTGGATACCATCTTCCTGTCCGTGAGGACAAGGTCAATAAGGGTGCCTTTCGGCGTACTTGGAGTAATGCGCGTCACTGCATCCATGCAGTTGGTTAAGTCGAACGTGCGGCACTGGCTCTGTAGATGGGTTCGCTGATGATTTGGGTGATTAGCGGACAAGTCCACATTGAAATCCCCCAACACCGTTAAAGACGTGGCTGAAGAGCCAGCACTATGCATGGCACTTTCTAAATCAGTCCAAAACTCCACGGATGTGTCAGGGGGCCTGTAGGCGCAGCCGACACGGTGATGCTGTCGATGTATCTGTACGTCAACCCACACCAGCTCTAAGCCGCTTACGCTTAGATCTGGGCACGGTTTGATTGGCAGGGTGGATTTGTAATAGATACACGTGTCGCCACCACGCGTGCCGCTGCGATCGGTCCTTGTGAGGTTGTATCCAGGAATAGCTACTTCTCCGTCACCAATAGTGCTGTCCAGCCAGGTTTCGGCCAATCCAAAAATATCAAAGTCCTGCACCTGGAGGAGTGCCGTTACTTCATCTACTTTGTAGCGCAAGCTACAGACATTCAAAAAACCTAGTTTAAGCGTTCGGGTATCCTAGGTGCTCACCGGAAAACTGATGGTGGCAGCTCGTGGAGAGAATACCTGAGCGTGTGGATTTGATTTAAAGACGATATAGCAGAGCCATTCATTGGTCATGGCACACTAATACCTCTCCAGAAGCCCGGAAAGCCGGTGGGTGCTTTAACCAGTCTGCGACCGATCATCCTCCTGACAACTCTACGCAAAGTCATGTCGCTGGTAGTCCTCAAGCGCATCTCGCCAGCCGTAAACGATTTCCTATCACTGAACCAAAGTGGTTTTCGTGCAGGAAGGTCAACAGCTGATGTGGTCTGGTGCCATCGGTGGTTAGCAGCTACGACCCAGCGGTACCACTGGTCATTCAGCATACTGGGCATCGACATGTCACGTGCCTTTGACACGATCAGGCGAGGACAGTTGATGGACGTGGTTCAGCGATTCTTGGAAGAAGACGAGGTACGCTTGATCCGTTACCTGATCTCAGATACAAATTTGGCAGTCAGACTGGGCACGGAAACATCAAGCTCTTTCTCCACTAACATTGGTACCCCGCAAGGCGACTCCTTGTCGCCAATTCTATTCGTGATCTACCTGGAAGCTGCCCTGCAGGATGTGCGACAGCGAATGGCTGCACCTGTGGCCCGGCATCTTCCGTACGATGTGGAGTACGCCGATGATGTGGACTTCATCAGTATCTCTAGTGATTGGCTTCGGATGTTAGAGCCACAGGTTGCCACCATCTTGGGTACATGGTCCCTTACCGTCAACCAGACCAAGACAGAATTCAGAGCCATCCAGCGAGAGGCCGATCGTGCTGATGAGCCATGGCGTATGGTCAAGAAACTCGGCTCTCTCCTTGGTGATGCAGAGGATGTCACCCGCAGAAAGCAGCTTGCGGCGATAGCGTTTAAGTCCCTCTGCCAGTTATGGAAGAGAAGAGACCAAGTGAGTCTGGAGGTGCGCGTCCGGCTGTATAACTGCTTCGTGTTACCTGTCTTGCTTTACAACTGCTCCACATGGGGCATCACTCGACCGACAATTGAAGCGCTGGAATCGTATCATCGGCGGCAACTTCGGCATATCTTGGGTATCAGGTGGCCCAACCGACTGTCGAACGATTTGGTTTACGAGCGCTGCAGTGCTGCTCCACTTGGCAACATTCTGGTGAATGCAAGATGGCGGTTGTTTGGCCACATCCTGCGATCAGATGAGCACACACCGGCTAGGGAGGCCATGAGTGGATTCTTTGGCTGCTCCGTGCCGGGATACCGTGGGCGGCCGCGGATCACGCTACCAGTCCTGCTGAATCAAGACGCGGAGCGAGTCGGCTGCCGTCTGAGGATTCCAAGGGACTTGCAGCTGATGGCTCAGCGAGCACTGGATCGCCATGAATGGACATATCTGTGCAACGCAGTTACAGATGCGTACAAGGCAGAGTACTGGTGAAGGAGGTTGGCACTGCAATGGTTTGAGCTACATTCTTTGTTGTTGGTACTCTGATTATCCGTATTATCCGTATTCACATGGCCTTTGCCATTCATTCAGTATATTAATGTCATCAATAATGATTTGATAACCGCAATCAATAAAACTAGCTGAACCGACATTTGTGTACTTTATTCATGCAATGTAAAAAACGGTGGAGACGATGTGCAATAAAACGATGAAAATATGAAGAAATGGTGTAGGGAACAAAATATATGGATTCAAACAAGTTTTCGTACAACACTCATCAGGAATCGTCGTTGTACTAAAGGACACTGAAACAAAAATTGAACTATTATAGAAAATCTAAGTTACAGAAATAACACTAAGAGCAACAACAGTGAAATTTACAAGTGTGAATTTTAACAATCAAAGCGAGAAATGAACAAAGGAGAAAGGAAGGAAAGACAACGTGATAACACATAACAGCAGTACATTACACCTAGAACATTATTTTTTTCCCTACACCATTTCTTCATATTTTCATCGTTTTATTGCACATCGTCTCCACCGTTTTTTACATTGCATGAATAAAGTACACAAATGTCGGTTCAGCTAGTTTTATTGATTGCGGTTATCAAATTATTGTCTCCTCGCCGTGTGTATCAATAATGATATTCTTGTTTGTATTAGTTTATGTGACACCATTTTCTATTTTTCTTTGCCTGCCTGCCTGCTGGCGGCCTTTTTTCGCATGGTTCGGTGCAAGCGAATTTGGGCGAGCCCATTGACGTGGGAGCACAAATAATAATAGCAGTGAAAAGTAGTAAGTAGTAAGAAAAAGAACAATCACGACGAGGACTAGCATAGAATCGAGGTTACAAGCAGAAGTTTACCGGTTATTGGCTTCCTTGCCGACTCCTCACACTTGGGGCAAGGCGGTGCATCTCTTTTGCAGATGCCTCATTTGCCCATGCAAATTGGGGTACGAATGCCAGGACTCTTGCGCTGAATGTGTGCTTGCCTGATGCACGGATGAATCCTTCGTCATCAGGTGAAGAGTGACAACCCTTCCCACGAGAGAGCGGAAATGCCGGCACTTCACGTGTGGCCTCTTCTGCTGGCAGGGTTGTTGGCGTGGCGACTGGTACAGAATAAGATGCCTGCCGTACAGGTATCTTAGAGACCCTTGGTGGTCGCTTGTCGCAGTGCTGCTGCCGCTGCTGCTGTTGTTGTTGTTGGTTCGAGCCCTCTAGTGTGGTTGAACCTTTTGGTGGACATGGGGCAGTTGCTATCTGTTGCTGCGCCTGCTATTGCAGCTCCTGGATTTGGTTCAGTGGGTTCTTGTACATGAACGAGTACATCCTGACTGTCATCTTCCGTACGGTCCGCAGCCTGGCCCTGTACGACAGTGGAGTACGAAGTGCCCATGATGTCCAGGTCGAGCCACATCTCCAGCCGCTAACCGGCGAGACCTTCCGTCACCGCTCCGCCATCTCCAAGGATGGTGCCCGCCTAGATGTGGCCGCATCGGGTGTCTGGGGTGAACATTTCGAACGGGCACTACTGGACATCCGGGTGTTCAACCCGCACGCCCGCTCCAACCGCCAGTAGTCCATCACGGCCACCTACGGGAAGCAAGAGGCCGAGAAAAGGCGCGCCTACGAAGAACGCGTCCGGGAAGTTGAACATGCGTCTTTTTCTCCCATTGTGTTCAGCGCTTCCGGCGGCTACGGCAAGTCCGCCTCCGCTTTTTTCAAGGGTGTCGCCTCTATGCTCGCCGACAAGAGAAAGGAGCCCTTCTCCTCACTTCTTGCCTTTATAAGGTCAAGGGTTTCCTTTTCTCTTGTTCGTGCCTCCAATGCCAGCCTCCGTGGTCACCGCAGGCCACGGTCTCAAGATGCCCGCCAGAGAGTCATTGACTCTGATGCTTCTGTGGTCCTTGCTGCTGCAGAGTGCTTTTGGTAACTATCCGTGGTGTGTTTGGCTACTGTTCTGCTTCATCCCCCCCCCTTTTTTCATGATTTTGTATGTTATCATTTTCAGGATCCAAAGACTGCTGGCAAGGACCATGCATGTCTTTACTGCTCAGCTTTTCTATGTCAGATGTTAGGCGAGCCACCTCTACACGCTTCTTGTCTCGCTTTGCCGTTATCAGCGTGAAACCAACTTGAAACTGCTCAACAAGTGCTTGCCATCGACCGTCATTGTCATCGACCTGCTGATTCTGCACCGAGATCGTCAGGAATTGAAGTTGGTGCTGGTACATGGTGCATTCTTGCTCCGTCTCGTCAAGGCTCGTGCTTGCCGTCTGCAGCTCCTGGTGAAGTGTGGTTAGCCGAGTGAACCCGTCACCGTCGCTAGATGCTGGAGCGCAGTGCGCCACTAGCTTCAGATCGAGCTGGTGCAGTTCCTTTTCCAAGAGCTCATATATCCACACAAATATGCTGAGGTCCAAGGGGAGGGCTGGTATTACAGCGTCGGCTACTGGGATTGGCAGGATGGTGGGCCGAATGACAATATTGAATAGCATCGCACTGCTGAGGCGAGAGCCATCAGTGGTGTGGCGCTGGTGATCCGCTGCCAATGTTTCCAGGGACCTAGCTGTTGTCTCATCCTCTGGTCCACTGCTGGGGTGTAGGTCCATCGAGCGCTTCATACAGCGGCAATGGATGCAAGGTCGAACACCACTGTGGCCAGACAGACCGAAAACACGGCATTGGAATTCGTAGTCTCCAAAAAGGAACACTCGCAGCTTCTTCCCCTTCCACTGCGTTACCATCAGGTCACGGACTTGTTGTTGGTACATACTGAGAGCACTGTTGAGGTTTCCCGGCGTATCTTTCTCATCGAATATGCAAAGCAGTATGGTGTTCTTGACAGTGTTCGGATGCAGTACGTTTGCCACCTGTGCAGTAGAAGAAGAAGACACTGTGCGTTAGAAGGTATGATTATTATCTCGTGCATGCCCAATTTTCGATAAGCATTCATCTTATTTTTTCACTAATTCAATGCACTAATCTAGCTGCACTTCTTAGTATAGTCTATATCAAGCAGCGCTGCAGCATATACACATCTAGCAAGTTTATCTTTTATTATCACCCGCTTACCTGGAAGCTCAACTTGAACGTTCCACCACCATGATCACCACCGATCTTGATCCAGACTTCTGACTGGGGAATGCTGCTTGACCATGTCAGGGCTTCAGCACCATGCACATCAGGCGAAATAGCACTTACGTACACTCGAGATCAGCGGGAAGAAGATGACAACGTCCACTAATTTAGTATCTGTGCACACGATTCTGCTGTGTGTGTTACTCTGTGTGTCAGCTATGGCATCATCGCCTGTGGTTCCATGCCTACCATGTACGTCTGAACCATCCTGCAAAGTTTGAATGACGTAGGTTGAGTGATCGCTCCGCGAAACATACTTTTTGAAATTCTCTTACCCTATGATAATTGCCGTGATCCTGTGCCCTCCCGACCTCGTGCTACTGGTGCGTTCGGGTCCCGTCATTCGCGATTTAGGTGGATCAGTTCGCATTGGGGGGACAATGGGCCAGTTCTAATTTCTTACTTTTACGACGGGGCAGTACCAGTAAAGGTTTTTCAGAACCGCTCACAGAGCGATTTTTATATGGATAATATATCTTCCACCATTGAAATTTCGAATTTCTTCGAATTTTTTGCTGAGAGGTGTGGCTTGCAACCTCGATATGGCTTGTTCCAGGCATGCTTTGGAGCCATCGCCTGTTGAAACAGTGGCGGGAAGCTGCCCTGCAACTGTTCCAACAGGAAATTAATCGATCTGAGACAGCGCGAGTCCGCGAATCTCAGTTGAATATTGAGTATTTCAAGCCTTTTCACGACGAAGATGGAGTTCTTTTTGGAGATGGACGTCGCAGCAAAGGACATGGTGTCCGACGTCTGGCGTCTGGTGAAGCCAGGGATCATTTGTCCAGTCAGGTCGGCAGCCTAACCGTCGGTCAGCTTGTGTTTGGATCCCGTTCTGCTCGATTTGGTAGATCACAAACAATTTGATATCGCACAAATTGATCTCAGTATCGTGCGTACGGTATTTTATATTCAGAAAATCTCAAAATGTCTCTGTGTGGCCGTCCTATGCCACGAGAAACTCCAATCAGGCTCCTATGTCCTCTGCCTTCATGATTGAATGTCCACTTCGTTTGAACAACGAACACAACAATCGAGGACGGCTTTGCAATGAAAAATACAGCTATACTGGAGCTGAAAAAAGAAGAAAAAAACGTGCTCAGGATGAGACTCGAGTACACGCATACTCTCCCAGCAGGTGAAACGCAAATTTTTGTGAAAAATGCGTGTCGCCGACTGACCAGTAATTTCGCCTGACGGCTTGTCAAGAAAATATAGAACCATAGCGATTAAATCTGGAAAGTATACCATGGCTGCCATCCTGAGCTCACTGTTTCGCCTCATCATTGGTTTGTTCTGCAGTGTATATGCTAGCATCTGCGTGGTGATGAATGCGCGCATCTTCCTTTCGGACTCCAGCTGTACGCCAAGTTACCGCAGCCATGTCCTCAGCATCCTGAATCTGCTGTAGGACAGAGATAAGTCTGCCTTTATAGCCAGCGCTGTTCCCGACGTTGGCATTGTCGGATGCAAGCCGATGTCGTGTAGGAGCTGCTCTTGCTCCGGTGTGGAGAGGCGCTTTATTCCAGCCACCTCTTGCGCCCGTATACCAGCAGAATCTCCACAGTCTCGTTGACGGTGCTCAATTGCATGGAGCGTCTGCGGATTGTTCGTGATGATGCCTCTTCGGATGATGTGGTTGCGGCAGTGACACGCTGGTAGATCTGAGGTCTTCCCGACAGCTAGGCTTGACTTCAAGCTGGCCACTTTCGGCCTTGGCGGTCACCAGCTTACTTGTTAATCGGTCTGCAACATCGCCACGCATTTTCGACGGTGACGCTTGTAGCACATCACTCACAGAGGATGTGGCGCTGATTGTACGTATTGGCTGACTATGTCTGCTGGATGTTGCTGTCGGACTAAATGCGCAGGCATCCACATGCTTCTGTAACTGGTGTAGGGGAACAGTGGCAGAACAACCTGCCAAGGCAGGCTCGTGATAGTCACAATGTATGGTTCAGTTGCTGATCATACTTCGGTTGGGCCGCTGCAGATTGGACGCTGCCATGTCACTGCCACAGTCATGGCATGTGCTGTTGTTGCTGAGCCATTTGCAAATGCATGCGCTACAAAATAATGTTTCACAGCACGGTGTGTACACGGCTCCATCCACCGCCATTTCACAAATTGTACCGGCCACAATGGCATTGGTGTTGACAAACCGTTGCTTGTTAAGTTTGTTTCCTGCCTGGTACGTGGGTGTTGCATGTCTAACTATTTCTTCTTTTACGTCCATGCTCATCTTGCTGAATGTTGATTTTGGCTGTGGTGGATTGATGTTTGCTTGTACTTGTGGTGCTGCACTTTTCCACGTAGTGAGTTTTTCCTGTCGCTGCGTTGACTGCTTTGGCTTTCGACCACATTTTGCTGGTTTGCATAGAGCACAGCCAGTGCGATGGCAGAAAAAGGGGAGCGGAGGCAGGGATCATCTTTGGATGTGTCAACGTGGAAAACGGTCAGCAGACTTCCAGAATGCTATTTTACACAATACTTTGTTTTCACACTCCTGGCCCAGAACTTTTCTCCTCCAATATGACAGCACAAGCTCAGAAGGCTTGCATGCTCCTCCATAATCAGGATTATAAACGCCACAAGGACCTCGATCAAAACTGGCACGAAAGGTTTCCAGGATGCACGTCAAGTTTCGAAACTGCTTGAAACTAATAGCCAGGACAACATAGATTGAGGGGAAATTGAGGGCGAGGGTGAGAACATTTTCTTTTTCCAGGACCGCGGGGACGCAGTAACAGGTCCAACCAATAGCAATAAAGTGGCGAATGATCAAGATCTATCTCGTTCTAAGGACGTTAGATCGCGGAAGCTCGTTCTGAGTTTGGGAGAAGGCAGCTGCAAGCTCTGGCAATCGAATAACTCCAAAGGCGGGCAAGCAGGCCAGAATCGATCCAAATCGATCTGAGAAGGGACCGTATGGCAACCGAAAAATTGAATTAATTGTCTAAATATCTGGCCCGGTCACGCGATCACGGTGCAAAAAATTCTAAAATTCAAATTTTGTGATGCCATATTTTTTGGCCGCAGAGCGCATGCATGAAACAGCCGTGTGATAGAAGACGTCGCCGGCTTCTAAATTCAAATAAATTGACGATCGTGAAATACTAAAATATTTGTGAAGAAGTCAATCAATCAAGGAGCCTGTATATTCAACACGTTGCCACAGCGCAATGATTTCTACTCATTCACACCATATCAGTGTTGTGCGTATGTTCATATGACGTGAGCCAGGCAAGTGTCAGTCGGTGGGCATGAAGCGTGAACTCTAACAGCAACATTCAAGTCATTTGGGGAAGCCACCTTCTTTGACATGACTCACCAAAATAACGAACAAATGATAGAGTTGAAGATAGGTTGGCATTTGAACCCACAATTTCATGGTCAGCAAACAGCATTCGTAACCACAAGGCCAAAAAGGCAAAGATGTATCGTGAGTTTTGATGAAAATCGCTGCTGGCTTCCTGGACAAAGTCTAAACCAGGTGAAAAGGCCAGAAAATTATAAACAACATATCTTTGTGTCCATTTATCCTGCAGATTTTTGCAATTCCAGGTGTCTAAATATGTATTGGTCAGAGAACTCACCACCTGGAACACTTCTTATCACATACTCGGCACCGAATTTCACAAATTTCCTTCACATTTATCGTTACTTTGGAGCTGCTGACTTGGATGCATATCTGACTGTTCTTGGCAATGGTACTGGAAATCTGTCAATCATCACACGGAGTGAGCATACGGGACTACAACTTCCTCTGTGGTGGGGGTCATATTTCCCACTGACAATCCTTCAAGGATCAACAAAGTGGGGAACATGCATGAAACATGCTCGTGTATTCTTTCGTACTGCTCCAAAGGTAACACCGGTTTTGAACATAAGTGCAGAAATTGTTCTGTCCAGTGCTCCCTTCGATATGATTGATTTGGAAAATTTTACAGTGTCAGTCTCACCGCCAGCAACTGATCTTTCATACTTCAACATCTGCTATGCATCAAACCCCAGCCTGATAACAAATTTCAATTTGGAAAAGTATGGGAATGGCAGTGATCTATCACTAATCCTGACTGCAGATTTGGCAGCTCTGTCTGCCAAAATAGAGATGGAGCTCACAATGACTTTAACCATTTGTGTCAGTGACAACGCTATTGGTAAAGAGAATTCTAACCTTCTGCTCAAAGCAGTTGCTTGGCACAACGCTGAAACCAAACAGAATATCTCCCTTCAATTTCGAAAAGGTAAGGCGTTTGCAAAAGGATGTGTGTATTTTGCTTGCAAATGCGAAACTGGTCAGCAATGCAGTGAGGCAACCTTCCTGCTTTGATGTGTCGCAGTCAATCATTGTGTATGCCTGTCGTTCTGTCTGTGAATTTGTAGTTGTATTTATTCCGGGCAAGACCCTTGTAAGGCCATCATCACACTACGTTCTCCGACTCCCGCTTACGTCTACAGTCCATTCATTCGAAACAGGCACCCTAACTCTTTGGTGTCTCCCACAAATAGTTGTAGATATCGTGAAAACAACAGTACATCCTGCAGTGTGTGACTCGTGCAATTACTCCTTGCCACATTTGAGGCCAGAAAAGTCCAAGAACAGGGAAATAGAAATCCAGCCAGGTTTTACAAATTTAGGACAGTTATGCCACGGCAAAATGTTTGGAGAAGCAGATCCATAACCCAGATTTTTGAAATTTAAAGTGGGTTGTTGATCCTCAATTCGGCCGAAATCGGACTCTCAAAAGCCAGCGGGACTGTTTGCGATGAATGGACTGTATGTCTATGGTGAAAAAACCAAAACGGGTGGCCGTGTCATCAGACAGGCACAGTTTTTGACGAGTACACGCAGTCAAGGTTTTGGTGAAATTTGAACGCACGTACATAGAAATGCAGGGTCGCTCGGAAAAAGGCTGGGGACATACGCACGTTCATTCAAAAAGTCATATACCCCTCACCCCCTCCTCCCTACCACGTCTACGGTTGCCGTTTCCTCTACTCCTGTTTTCACCCTGTATAAGGATCATCGTGACAACCGAACAAAAACTCCTTACGTGGACGTAGACGCAGCGCTTTGTTCCGTGGTGTGATGACAGCCTAAGTAAATGAATAGTACAACCATGGACACGCTCTGTTAGTTTTACTGAATAACATGAAGAAGAGAAATTCATAAACATGAACTTGAAGGGGTCTCTAAAATAGACCAGTAAGATGTACTCTATACTCTACCGATATAGTTCTAGTATGATATTTTGCATGGGACAGAGGCCTATCTGGTGTTTGCAATTCATCCATCCTCCACCTCTCCCTCCATGTGTCTGGCTGTTTGTGCTACAGCCGTTTTATCACCTGCATGCTAGTGTCTGTATTGCTGTTTATCGTCTCCCTATCTTTCTCCCTGACGTATCTGCTATTCGATGCTTGTTTTTGTCTACAACTTCTCCCATATTGTTTCATATTGATTCTACAGAGGGAAGTTGCCCTAGGGTCAGGCCAATTGGCAATGGCAAACTTCAACCTGGTGATACGGTGACCGAAGCCGAAACTGTAACCTTAGTATGCGACCCCGGATATGCTATTGCTGGAAATGCAAAAACAGTGTGTGGAGCCAACAGTGCCTACTCAGCTTCACTTGGAAAGTGTAGAAGTGAGTGATTTATTGTCTGCCCACGTGGTTAGCTTTCTAGTCTTGCAAAGACCTGCTGCCAGTTGAGAAGAACATCTTGTAAAGAGGTATCCAGAGAGACAAGTGGTTTCAAAAGCAATTCTGCTTTGGTGCGTGATAAAGGGCTGCGATGGAAGGGAGTCCTACGTCAAAAGCTTTTTCCGGAAAGTGTTCAAGTAACCCCTTGGACAACTGTGGGTGATTTTATTGAGCTTCTCCCTCTCTCTCACTCTTTCTCTCTCTCTCTCTCTCTCTCTCTCTCTCTATCTATCTATCTATCTATCTCTCCCTCTCTCTGTCTCTCTCTCTGTCTCTCTCTGTCTCTCTATCTGTGTGTCTCTCTCTGTTTCTCTGTCTCTGTGTCTCTGTATCTGGCTCTGTCTCTGTCTCTGTCTCTGTCTCTCTCTGTGTCTCTCTCTGTGTCCCTTTCTTTCTCTCTCTCTCGCCCTGTCTCTCTCTCTCTCTCTCTCTCTCTCTCTCTCTCTCTCTCTCTCTCTCTCTCTCTCCCTGTCTCTCTCTCTCTCTCTCCCTGTCTCTCTCTCTTTATCCTTCTTTCTCTCTCTCTTTCTCTCTCTCTATCTTTATCTCTCTCTCTACGTCAATCTCTTTCCCTCTCTGTCTCTCTGTCTCTTTGTCTCTCTGTCTCTCTCTCTGTCTCTTTCTGTTTCTGTCTCTCTCTGTCGCTTTCTCTCTCTCTTCCTCTCTCTCTTTCTCTCTCTCTCTCTCTCTCTCTCTCTCTCTCTCTCTCTCACACACACTCACTCTCTCAGGCATCGCCTGTCACTATTATACCTTGAAGAAAGGTTGTTTACATAAGCATTGCACTCGGAGAAGGTTTGTAACTGACCCTGGTACTGCCTTGTCTATATGTAGGAAGGTCTCCATGCAATTGTGCGAAGTGGGCCAGCGTCCGCGGAAAGCTAATGGACAGCACGTTTGTGTTTGGCTGTGTAAGTCCAAAGAGGTTCCGCTTTCAGAAACAAAACTAAAACATGATTACCTCGATCTTAATAATCTTTAATGCTTAGAGTACTTCTTGTATTTGGTGTAATCCACAGAACCACCCAGTGCGACTATGCAAGCTCAGTTCACTGTTATCGAGGGTAGCAGGGTGAGAATGCCTTGTTTGGTATCTGGAGATGTGCCCGTGGCTGTCAGCTGGCATGACAAAAACGATGACATCATCATTCACAGTCGAAACTACAGAATTGACGGTAAGATCTTTTAGGCGAAAAAGTTGAATTTTGTTACGGCTCAACAAGTGTGCATAATGCGGCAGAGTTTGCCACTTCTGATGGATAACTCTGACAATTATAATGCATTATTACTCCATTTCCCCGGTGAGTTCAGCGAAGTACTTTCAAGATGAAGGACTGGCATCGCGCAATGGAGTTGTGTACAGTCGGATGCATTACATCAAGGGAACCCTAAAACCTGAGTCCTGACAGAAATTCATTTGTACTTGCACCCACGGGGAGTTATCTATCAATTTGCTCAAATGAATCAGATCATCGCCCCATATTGAAATGAGAAATCCCACTGCCACATGTTTGTGTTGCTCCATGATGAAATGAGCAATCTCCCTAACACTTTCCACTTCTTCATGATCGAATGGATACAACTCATTCAGTCTTTGTTTGCTTCATTTGCACAGGTATTCAGAACACACTCACTATTATGTCGGTGAAATATGGCAAAGATCACGGCAGCATCTCGTGCACGGCTTTGAACAAGGAGATAAGCAATACCACGCTCCGAACCAGCAAGGCATCGACGTTTTTGGATGTGAAAGGTGCGTACAGACTGTGCTACAAAACTCCTCCTCATGTCGTATTAACATCACACCATAATGTTAAGAGGAAACAATCCATGGCCCGAGAGTGAAGGTCCTTCGAGCGGCCCAGTCCAAAAGTCAATTTTGTATCAAGACTTTTTGCTTTTTCCGTACCTCATTTCGGTTGGTGACAAAAAGAGGAATCGTCACTGCAACATTTCACATGTTAGCCAAAGAGCAACATTATAGCGAGAGCTGATCCTTTTGTAGATAGCATTATACTGTGCACTAACTGTAGAGATACAAGTAAAGATACACAGTTGATCTATGCTCTGGAAAGGTCGAACAAAATTACAATACAGTACATTGAGACAATTTTTTGCTGCGGGTGTGATTTCCAGAGACAAATGGGGAGTTCTATGGTGTTTGACAATGGTTTATGATGATTTTCCGCCAAGAGTTTGGAAATGTGATATTTCTGTTCTTCCTTCCAGTTCCAGCCACGATTGATCCTGGGCTGGCTGCGGTCACGAGTGCCTTTGTTAGTTCAACACTATCAATATCGTGCTTCTTCGCTGGTGTACCCCAGCCTAGGGCCATCTGGTGCCAGTTGGGGACTGATGGCACATGCCAGTCCAAACCGCCACAGGGAGATACTTGCCCTTCGTTGAGCTCTGTGCTATCAGCGGACAGCACAAACCTAGTCATGGTGATCAATGACATACAGCAGTGCCATGCCGGTTTATACCAGTGCTCTGTCGAGAACGATATCAACTCCAGGCTGGCAGTATCACTATCTACTATCAAGCTTACAGTGCTGGGTAGGTGAATATTGAGCTCTCTGTTTGCTTGTTAGCTCTAGGTTGTGTTCTTTTTTTGTCGACAGCTCTTTTGCAGATCAGTTGCACACTTTGATGTAGACAAACCCGGCCTGTGTGTCAGTCATGCCCTATCATGTATTCACACACGTCTTGTGTGTTTCTCCTGCACTCTCGTGCTGGTCGGCCATACACTCTTACGTAGCCATGCCTCTCCTGTGTGTTTCCCATGCCCTCTCCGGTGGGTCAGTCCCACTTTTTCCTATGGTTCTGCAGCGTCCACTCCTCTCAATCAGTAATATTCCCTACTTTAGTTTAGTCAGTTTAGTAGCCGCCTTTTCCATGTGTCAGTGATCCCCTTTCTCATGGGTCGGAAGAACTTCTTCTTGTGGATTAGTCTGACCCCTTCTGTGGGTCGCTCATGCAACTGCTGTGGGTCAGTTTTACCCATTCTGTGGGTCAGTTAAAATCCATTGTGTGGGTCAGTTATACCCATTCTGTTGGTCAGTTATACCCCTTCTGTGGGTCAGTTATACCCATTCTGTGGGTCCGTCATACCCCTTTTGTGGGTTAGTTATACCCCTTCTGTGGTTCAGTCATACCCCTTCTGTGGGTCAGTTACACCCATTCTGTAGGTCAGTAATGCCCCTTCTATGAGGCCGACGTACCCCTTCTGTGGGTCAGTGATACCCCTTCTGTGATTCCATCATACCCTCCCGGGAGTTAGTCACACCCCTTTGGTGGAGGGGGGGGGGGGGGAGGTAGGGATGACGTTTATCAATCTGTCCCGCACCTGCAATCTTGTTGCTGTTTATGCTCAGATGCAAGTCAGTTTGAAGTGACTGCACAGTTCGTTGGATCTCAGTTGGCTACAGGGATCAGCACGTCTGCTGCAAAGGACTTAGTGGCACAAACGGTATGGACAATGTTGAACAACAAGGCAGGCATATATGAATGGCATGACTGTCTCCCTAATGTCTGTGCAATTCACCATACACTTACAATCTAGCAATCTGGGTATTCCCCTATTGTGTGAACATTATGACTGTATGATCGTCATGTGCGATTATGTTGTTCACAGCTGAGGTCCCTGGTGTCAAGCAGTAGGCACAAATCCCAAGTCGAGTCTAGTGATATCACCATCCTGTAAGTCCTGTAATCTCATCTCAACTTTGAACACTGGAATGTATGCAGATTCCACCAGTGCTGTGTGAGAGCTTCAGTACAGGTTTGCACCAAGCACTGGCCTATAAATTCTGCACTCTCTCTTGTTTATACAAAAGCGAAAGGACCAAGGAACTACAAGTTGCGCTTTACTGTCCACTAACACCACCAGTTACTAAACAATCCTTCTCTCATAGTTATATTATAATATTCGTTCTTAGCAGGAACTGGAGGTTTTCCTCTGGTGAGAAGGCAGAATTGCCTGTGCTCTAAACCAAGAGTACATGAAAACCAGAGTGTGCAGCTTGGGGCCTTTTCTGCTATGGGTGTCTGTCATGGCGAAATTCCGTGATTACATCATATTTGGCCCAGATCTGAGGCGGGAAATGGCGTAGTGCGTACAACTGAGCTGCAGTTGTGCAGAAAGAGACCTGCTTGAATCCTGCTTGTACGCACTACATCACTAAAATGATGTAATCACGGAATTTCGCCGTGACAGCAACCCATCCGAGCTGCACACTCTGGTTTTCATGTACTCTTGTCTAAACGAATTCAAGTAAAAGAAACAAACAAAGAAACAAACAATCAGCTCATGCGATAACATTGCACGACACTGACCAAAGGTACTAACGTTCTACAACTAACTGGTTAGTGGACAGCATAGCGTAACTTGTAGTTCCTTGGTCCTTTCTCTTTTAGTATAAATTAGTTATTGACTCTCTATCCGTGTGTCTTGTTTGTTCATGTATTCTACAAAATATCACACCTTTCTACTATGCTCCTTAAGCACTGTGTTAATTGGGACGTATGCTTCTTCTTTATTTTATGCACAAATATTCTCTTCAATTCCAAGGCAAACATCAGTATCGGCGATCGAGGCCAAGGCAGAAATCACCTTGTCTTCGACACTCATCCAGGAGATCAAAGGCAACCAGTCACTTACGAACGGCCTGCGCCTGCATCTACTGGAAAATGTGAACAGTAACAAGAGCCAGCCATTGACGATGCAAACGGCTTCACTGAAAGTCGTCAGCTTTGGTAGGTCCGCATTCTGGAAATCTCTTGCAAAGTCATGGCCAATGAAATCCGACCCACGAGGCAAAGACAGTAGCCCGTTTCCGTTGCCTTTACATGATGTGCTGTCCGAAAAATCCATCCAGAGGCCACATGAGTCTCGGGGCTGCTTTAGGCACAGAGCTCGGATTTCTATGGCCTCGACTGAAAATGGACTCAGAGTGCAAGATGAGAAGTTTTGAGGTGCTAATTTTCTCGAATGGATGACACAACGTCGCATGCACTGTAACATTCAACCCTTGCTTTGTCAGTGATATCTACGACGACAGAACATAGGATGCAAGTGAAAATGCACAAATCCCTGTTGGGCCGATGATAATGGGCGTACTCTACGATTACGCCTTCACTCTCCATCACAATTCCCAATATATAATTATTTTAGTTTTGGATAATAATTCCGAACTTAGACATCTTGTTGCGAAATTGGAATAGCTTTTAGAATCTGTAACGTTTGGGTGTGTCCAATGCCAAAACACTCCACGCACGAATTACACTCAACAGCTCCAGACAATGTTGGACCAAAGCCAACGTTAGGGAATGAACTTCAAAGAAAGTGTGCCCTCGCTGGTCGTCTAAAGTGTCTGGGTACTTTAGGTTATTTGGTGTGTCGCTCCAAACATTCAACGCTCACACTGAGGCTTATATGTATCCGTACTTATTCCCCTGTGTTCTACATAGATACCTGCCCTGAGGAATCAATGACAGGTTTTCAGGGCACTCTACTCTGGCCGGAGACTTTTGGTGGCACTAGTGCTTTCCTCGACTGCCCTGTCGCTCTGGACGATCGCAAGGTGGAGTTTGCGACGCGCGACTGTGTGGCATATCCCCGTCCCGGCTCTGCAGTAGGAACCATTGCCAGATGGAGCAGTCCCAACACCACAACATGCCCATCTCCTCTGACCAAGGAACTGCAGAAGCTCTCCAAGGTACAGCACCAATAGGCATCCTTGGATTATCACAGACTCTTACTGGTTCAGTTGTACTGCTTGTGAGGCTATGTCACCCTTTCTACACCTGGATGTTGGATGGTCGCTGCTTGGATGACGACTACACCATAGATTGGTTATAGAGCATGGCTGGCTATAAGCTAGAGTCTGTGGTTCGAGTCCTGGTCGCGACAGTCATATTCTCTTCCGACCTTTCCCGGTTGCAACTTTCCCTCAAAGAAATGAATTGTTTTCCAGCCTCTTTCATGATTATACGTCACACAACCCTACCTATGAAATACGAAGGAGAACGAAGAAGAACAGAGCATGACAATTAATGGTAGGCGTCACACAACATGGCTGTGCCAGTGGGATTGCCTTGTTATCATCAACAAGTTAAGTTGCTTTCAGGGTTCAGTTTTCCCCCAGCTTATGAAAATTGCATAACATCACTGGAACGTCTTTCTTACCTTACTCTGGTTTGGGTTTGTAGCTTGATTTTAACACAAGTGACCCAGCACAATTGGTGGACAGCACGAGATTGATAGTCAACGTGACCCAGGGTAGCACATTCCTGTCGGAAGATGACGTGGACTTTGCTGCTACTACCCTCCTGAACCTGGTGACAGTAACGAGTGGAGATCAAAGACTGAATGCAACTGTCGAAATACAGGTAATGGTGACTTTTATACCCCTGTAAGCAACAACTATTTACTTCAACAAATAAAACTGTAAACGGATGAAGTATTTAAATAACCGACGAGGAGACAACAGTCGTAAAATAGCAATGAAAAATATCAAATGTGCACTCATAACCATGTATAAACAATTAAAATGAAACAATTCCAGAACGTTTTCGTGTGACCATCATCAGTGGAACATCGTCACATAGTAAGAATCACTAAAACAACCAGTTATATAGCTAGAGTAACATGAAAAGAAGCGTGAGAATGCAGCACAGCTAGCGGTAATGCATAACGCGTGTAGTGTGAACCTTTGCAGTGTATCTGAGAATGGTAGCAGTAGATGAATGTGGCAGCTGTGAGTGCGTGTGGACAAAAACTGGTGAGTGCGTATTATTTAAAATGTGTGAGTGCTACAACATTTTCTTTTTGCTTGCAAAGAATCTCGTTACAAAACAATCCTGAACAAGCACCGTGAAAACAAGCATTTTGGAGACAGCAGTTTCAATATAGCTAAAAGTACAAGGAAGACTAATAATCATCGTATAACCTTTCCAGGCGCCGCCAACAAGCAGCAGACAAGACAGACTGGAAGAAACTGTGCAGCTCGACATCCGAGGAGAAATCATTATCAGCAGCTACTACACCTAGCTGATGATGCTCACAAGACAGAAGCGGAAAAAACACTGAATTTCTTTATTTAGTGCTCTACTACGCGAAATGTGCTGTCATTATTATTATAACCTTTTACACATACAGACAGCATGACAGCAAATCTGTGTTAGATTTGATGTGCCTGGACTCTATTACTCCACCATTGCACTTGCGCAGAGCTAACATTATCAATCGGCTTCTCAGTATAAATACTCAGTCACACGTTCAGTGCTAAACTTAGTGATTTCATAGTGTACTCAAATACCTCCACTTTCGCCAACAACCGGTTCATTTGGAGGCTGGGACTTTTAAAAGCGGAAGTGGGAATCGCCTCGTTCTTTCAGTAGATGTCCTTCAAAGCACAGAATCAGTATTTCATCATGTTGCCATTTGCGGTGCGAACACTTTTTTTCACTCGCAAGAAGACTGTTCCCAACTCAGGTTGAAGGAAGACTGCGGTCAGCTTTGAAATTGTAAAGTGTGTTCAATTCCGCAAAAGAGTTTTCTCATTGGTTATTAGTAGCCATGTTTTGTACCTACAAGAAATCTACTTAACTGTAAATTGTTCATTGCCTGTTGTGTACACTTAGGTTGCTGATGCCGTCCTGAAGTCCGTGGACAATATACTGAATGTTCCTGCAGAGAAAATCGAAGCAGTATCGGCATCAAAGTAAGATCATAGTAGGTGGCAACTAACCACGCAAAGACACACATCCAGTCAAATAATGCACTTGTCGTAAAGTATCCGAACGTTTTCGGTCCTTTGTTATCAAGACAAGGGATTGGCTCGAGTTGGAAAGACTAAAACTTATATTGTGTAAAGATAATGAGATACCAACGCTCGTGACAATGTGGAAAATTATCAAGTTCAGAACGACACAAATCTCGAAGGAAAGCATTACTAGAGACAACAACATAGTGAGCAAATTAAGTCACATTGTTAACCGTTCGGCGAGGAGTAACACCAACCAATTGTAGCGACAACACATTTTCTTTCTGTACACAAAGTTCAGTAACGTACAAAGCTTCTAACACAGCCAAATGCAACGCCTTGTCACGAGTGTTGGTACCTCATAATCTTTTTGCGCTATAAATATAAGTTTTAGTCTTTCCAACTTGAGCCATTCCCTGGACAATCCTTGATGAGAAGGGACCGAAAACGTTCGGATACTTTATGACAATTACCTTACTGGATGTGTGTGTTTGCGTGGATACTTGCGACCTAATACTTACCTTCGTTTTTTAAGTAGTATCCGCCTCAAACCTCTTTCAAAAAACATTATTACTTTGTTTTATTCCATTTTACTGTCTTTTGCACCTGTGTATTTGGCAGAATTGCACACTCAATGGAGAAGTTGGTGACTAGTTTGGACGTCGAGGATGGCACCACCTTACAGCGGGTCACTGACAATGTGGGGTTTGCAGTTACGTGTCCGCTAAACCCGACAACACAAGGATTTCGCACTGCAGAAGAAAGTGGGACTGACACCTTCCTGGTGGGGACACCAGCAAAGCCAGCTCTGGGTATGTGGCATGAATAATAATGTGAGAAGCATGCAACGCTCGGCTGTTGAGCCAATAATAAATTTTGTGGTTAAAACAGGAAAGGGACATATGGAGGCATGCATGATTTGTTTCGTGTATGCATGCTGATACTTTCCCCATTTTGTTTTTGTGTGCTTTGCGCATGTGCGTTGGACTTTGCCAGGGAGTATTTATATGCATTTGCGTTCGTGTGTCTGTGGGGCTGTGGGGCTTTTGTAAACTGAGCCTAGCATGTGTAGGCGGAGGCTGGAAAAGAGGGTTTATTTCCTGTTGATCAAAGATAAGGATACTTCCAAAACTGACATGGTAAACCCGATGAGCCCCGTTTTAATGCGGCATTGATGCTTCCTGATGATTCCCAGCAGTCGAACTATTGGCAATGCGTGTCAATCAAATTCTGCTGCCAAAAGTCTGTTAGTTGGACAGGGAATAGAAGCGTATACGAAGTTAATTGATGCTACCTATTAGAAAAATGCATCCATGTTTTCCTCGTGGATGCAGTGAATGGGATTTTCGGTCTTTGACCACTTGCTGGTGAGCTGATCTACTCACCTCCCACCGCTTTAGGAGCTGCATCTGCGCCTTGATCCTTGAAGGGTGGTGGCGTTCCTACGGATGCGGAAAACCCGGCTTCCAGCCGAGTCTCACGCGAACCGTGAAATTTATTTATTTATTAGAAAAATGGTGTCACGTCATGAATGACTGGCATTGTGTTTGAGAAGGCCCACTGACTGACACACCAGCTTTTTTGTGATGTTTGTGAGCACGCAATGGCCATCATCGTCGAACAGTCCTGGAATATGCAAGTCTTCATTGACATTTTCGGGCAACCTAGAGATCATTCTTTTAAAAGACCTTAGTGGTACTGCAGTTTCTAAATAGGTCCTGCTGTCCACAGTTATTGCGAAATGGCTAGATCACGTTTTGTGCTTCGCGACTGCCTTTCTTTAGAAAATAACTTGGACGTCGCGATCGACATTCCCTCTCAGGCATTGCAGTTAGCCAATGAAGGCAAGGACGGTGTGGGAAATGACACGACAGCCTGCTCTCTGACCCAATCCCAGTTCATTCTCTATCAGACTTCCAGCCTCTTCCAAGACAGCAGTATAGGCGACAACACATCCATCGGATCACTGATCATTTCCGCTCAGGCGGGTGACTCTCCGCTAGAGAACCTCAGTCAGCCTGTTCTCATGTCGTTCAACGTGTCCATGGCAACGACCGGTGGTGAATATGCATACAATTTGACCTGTGCATTCTGGGACTTCAGTTTGGGTAAGTGCAGCAGGGAAAGCGACGAGTGCGGGATGTGGCAGAATGTTTATTGCGAATGATTCATGTTTATGTCGGATCACGTTTTGCTATTATTGTGTTTTTACAGTACTGCATGTTTTCATTTCTTATACAGGTATTACCAGAATTTGAAAACTAACATTTAATGCATCCTTCTCCTGAGACCATTTCCCCCTGGATGTAGCCCCTAAATTCACAACCAATCCATTTGACCGGTGAAATCAAATCCATATCTGCGGACAGAGATGTTCTGAAAAAAATGTTCTTGCACATTCAACGAAAACCATCGGAATTATGTTTTGCTTCCTATGTGAGCGCTTGCACCTTTCCTGCTGACTTGGCTTGGCAGTTGGGTGGGATAAAGTTTGGGGTAAAGATTGGGATAAAGTTTGGGGTAAAGATTAGGGTAAAGAAAGAGTAGATCTACATGAAAGCGCAGAGTTTCACGGATGTGTTATCTATTTCAATTTATTAATTCAACCACTTCCCTCTTGCCTGTATTACTCTTAGCATACGGTGAAGGTGGCTGGAGTGGCGAGGGATGTGATCTGCTCAATACGTCCGGAGACCATGCCTTCTGCCAGTGCAATCACCTGACAAGCTTTGCTGTTTTGGTGGTAAGGATAGCACTGTCATAAGGATTTTGTTAATAGGCGCATTTTTTATTTTGTTCTTATACTTGAAACCACGCACCCAATTCGTAAAACAAGAAAGAAGCAGGAAATGACAAAGGAACAGACTAACAAGACATTGACTGAATGGGGCTGCAAATGCAACGCAACGGTGGTGATGGGGTGCTGTAGGCTCCGCCGACCAATGGTCTCTTCATCCGCGCCTACTTCACGCCTCAGAAAATCAGCAGTGGACGAACGAATGCCTTGTACACGGTTAGGCGCCCAGCCGGAGGGAGAAGATGAGTAGACCGGCGCAAAAGACCAAGCCGCTGCCTTGCCCGTGTTGCAACAGACCGGAGGTGCTCCCCAAAAGACAGCTTCTGGTCAAAGAGGACGCCTAGGAGGGTGATCAAGTTTGCCTCGGAGACTTGTATTCCGCCAAACATGATTGGTGGGAGGTGTAAGTCAGCTCTTCGGAGCGTTGCAGTCATTGCGTGGGACTTGATGGGCTTAAAGGCAATCTTCCATTTCTGGCCCCAGTTATGCAGCCGATCGATTGACAGTTGCAGTGAGTGCGCTGCACCTGCCGCGCTGCCATTCGACACAATGGAGTAAAGTGTGGTGTCGTCTGCGTATGCGTCCAGCTGGGCATCATCCACCAGAACAGAGGGTGCATCATTTACGTACAGTAAAAACAGTGTCGGGCCGAGTATGCTGCCTTGGGGAACGCCCGCAGTTATGGGGTACTGGGTAGACGTATAGCCACCCACCAAGCATCGTAATGAACGTGATGACAGGTACGACGACACCCATTTGTGGAGTGTCCGAGTGATTCCTGCATTACGTGCCTTATGGAGGACACCAACATGGCATGTGAGTGGTATTGCAGGCAGTGTCGGGGAGTGTATGCAGAGGTGCAACAAGAGCTGTGTGTATCAGTAGTATGAAGATTGCCATCTGACATGAAACTATAAGTTACAACAAACCAGAAGCGTGTTACTATGTGTCTCGTATGGAGAGCTGCATGTATGTAACTAGGACCAACTAGCAGACAATGGGGAAAATGGATCTAATGAAACCTTTCCGCTAGTTACAAAGAGACATTGATACCGATCTCGTCATTTTGAGGGGCTAATAACAATGTCATTTTAAATTTTATAACTTCAGACTCTCTGCCTAGTGATTTCCAAGTCCCCAACAGGCCATTAGAATCACAAACAGGGATGGTTGCGTGTGCCAGTGGGTGCCCTGGTAGCGCCTCGTGGAACTAGGGGATGTGCTAGAGGTCGTGCTAAGGGTCATGCGCGGGGTCGCGTGTAAAGAGTTTTAAAACCATTATCTCTTATCGTAGAATGAAGTTGAAGACATCACTGCAGCTGTACTTATGGTTGATAAATATGGTGGTAAAGACACACCTGGCAATATGGCGGTAAACACACGCCTGCCCACATACGCTCTCTAGGCTGCAAAGTTCTGGCACAGAGCTCTCCTTCTCACCACCACCACCATTAGTTCGCGCCTGGCGCCTGGTCGATGCATGGCTGGCGGTATCCGGCATAGAAGGCTGGTACATCAAGTAGCGCATGGCACATAGATGATGACACAGCAACGACATAGCTCGATTGCGACGTACGTTTCGTCCCCGCTGGACTCATCAGGCAATCTTCTTCTTGGATGTCTTCATACGGAGCTGGACTTGGGAGAATGAAGTTGAAGACATCACTGCAGCTTTGCAGCCTAGAGAGCGTATGTGGGCAGGCGTGTGTTTACCGCCATATTGCCAGGTGTGTCTTTACCACCATATTTATCAACCATAAGTACAGCTGCAGTGATGTCTTCAACTCCATTCTCCCAAGTCCAGCTCCGTATGAAGACATCCAAGAAGAAGATTGCCTGATGAGTCCAGCAGGGACGAAACGTACGTCGCAATCGAGCTATGTCGTTGCTGTGTCATCATCTATGTGCCATGCGCTACTTGATGTACCAGCCTGCTATGCCGGATACCGCCAGCCATGCATCGACCAGGCGCCAGGCGCGAACTGATGGTGGTGGTGGTGAGAAGGAGAGCTCTGTGCCAGAACTTTGCAGCCTAGAGAGCGTATGTGGGCAGGCGTGTGTTTACCGCCATATTGCCAGGTGTGTCTTTACCACCATATTTATCAATCTCTTATCGTGGCGGGTGAATTTCATCTAAAAAATCCATGGTACTAGCGAGACTCGGCTGGAAGCCAAGTGTTCCGCATCCGTAGGAAGGCCATCGGCCTTCAGGATCAAAGCGCAGCTGCAGCTAGTAAACGTCGGGAGGAGAGTAGATCAGACCCACCACAAAGTGGTCGACATCTAATCCCTTGGTAAATCATCCCTTCGTTTAAAACTACTAGACTGACAGAAATATAGTGACGATGTAGGCAGAGCGCACTGAGCTACTGTAAAGTCAGAATCGTTTGCATCCGTTTTCGTTCGTGAATTACGATGGCAGACCGTTTGCACCTGCAAACGTTTGCGATTGGAGTCTATTTGATGATTGACTCAAGCCAACAGTGTCGATTTTCGCGCCCGCCTATTTTACCCTATTTCACACCCATCGCGAAAATCACGAACGTTTCATGATCACAAGAAGACAGGTTTCTGGGTTTCCAATATCTCGAAGGTCGCTTTTGAGTCCTGCTAACCTTGTATTGGAAAGTAAATTATAGTCACACTTTTCCCCTTCTCAATTCCTGAAACGAATATTGATGGTATTACTGCTCTTTGGGTCATGTGATGTTGTCTGATCACGGTGCAGTCTCGACAGGCACTGCATTCCCCTCTGCCACCCAGCAGCGCAGCTGAGCGAAGCCTCAGCATCATATCGTACATTGGCTGTGGATTGTCCATGATAGGTCTGCTTGGGACCGTAGTCGTAATCTTACGACTCAAGTAAGTCTTGCACTGATCCCTCTAGCACTGCTCCGAATGTAGTATATTGATGAAAAAATGCGACATGTTTATGACAGTTATTGTTCCACTGCAACACTGCACATAGTACCTGGTGTAGCAAGCTTCCTACATCAAGTAACAACCGAAGTTCCAAGATGAGTACCTCCAACGATCGGCACAGAAGAAAGGGGGTCTGGAAATTGGCTATAATTTTCAATGCTACGAGAATAGGCAGCATTGTACATGTACAGTGACTGGCCAAACGCAACTTGGAAGCGCCGAATGGCCAACTGGACTAAAAAGCGCTCAAAATAAAATAATCGGTGGTCTCTCTTTGGGAACAAAATCGGTCGGTTTGTCCAACAGCCGATCCAAAATCGGACGATTTCCGAAAAATCGGAGCAAATGGCAGCCCTGGGCCATTCACACAATCATGTGCTCTATATCAACTAATTTTCGCTGGTGATTTAATTTCACCGATTCCACCGCTTTGTGTCAACCCGCCAAAGTAAATTGCAGGCCAAATTTTGTCCCAGAGGCAAATAATGCTTTTAAAATTCAGCCACGGCTGCATGTGAGACCAACAAATACGGATCAACTTCTTTTTTGAAAACCCCAATAGGCCAACGTTTAATGACAGCCAACATTTTTAGTTTCGAGATCGGCCAAAGTTTCTAACCGGCTAAAATTTGTCGATTCACTACAATTCCTCAGTCTTTCAAAGGTAAAAGAGACACACAAATTGGCCTGCCCGCCTGGGAGGGTGTGGAGGGTGCACAGTGATCAGGAATGTGGAGAGGAGTGAAGGAGGAGGAGCCTCAACGAACTCCAATTGGAGTTTTACGAATCTCCTCGTAACATTCATGATCATTGTGCACCCTTTATAGTCAGCCTCTTGTTTTTCAATAGACCAATCCCGAAAAGATTGTCCGGGTTCGTGAAAGGGGGCACGCGTGCAAGCCAGCAAGTGTGAAGTGCATCGTTTTGTATTCAGTTTGTGTGTGTCAGCTCATGGCGGAGGAGAGAGAGACTTTTGATCGCCGAGCTGAAGCTAGAGGATTTGATGGAGTCCTGCCAGCAGCTAGTCAAAGGACCTTCGGTACCTTAGGCAGACCCTGACGGAGTTTGGAGGCTAGATAGATCTCGGTGAGGAGAGAAACATTCGCTTGGCGATCGACTCTCCGTAAAAAATGCAAGCTACATAGCGCCGACATACTGCAACAGCTACGATTTCAGCTTACTTCTCGATCTGCTGCTTCACAAAGTTCAACTATTTACAAGTCCTGACTGTTGTAGTCTGAAGCTGGAGTCTCATCGCCCACCTACAGGTAGCTTTTGGAGCTGATGGATTTCCCGACTTGGACTCCTTCCGCAAACTCTCGCAACATTACTACAGTGTATGCTGTGTTTCCACACGCTCGATCGTGTTGACATGTCACCTATACTGTACATGTACCGGGTCGCGGAGGAGCTTGACGACCTCTGCTGACTCCAGGTTTCCGAAATACTGCCGTCGTCTTCGTTGATGTCGCTGGTGACGTTCTCCCCTTGCAGGATGTGCACATAGTTGTCGCCCCGGGGGTAAAGACTATGTTGTCTTTCGAAATAGTTCTTCATCACGCTCGCGCGAATGATGTTTCTCATCATGAACTCGTTCCGACGGTGTAACACGGCGATGGTCTTTGGCGGGGCACTGGCTTGGCGAAAACGATATCTTCTTGTGCAATATAACATTGATCGGCTGCAGATGAGTACAGTCACTTCATGGTTGATTCTTTAGGAGGGCAGCTGCCAGGAAAGAGGCAAGATTCATCGAAAACGAAGCGCTCGCAACAAACAATAGCACTTGAAATATCTCGTAAGATTTAGGGCCTATCGCTTTGAGCCACAGCGCTCACAGCCTTGCCTACTTCATCAAAGTGAGCTCTACATGTTCGTTGATCTCTTCACACTACACAGAAGAGCGAAACAAGGATTATGTCTTAGCATTTCCACTCCAACAGCAGACCATTACCAGTGTGAGAGAGAAAACTACAAAGAGCTTTGCTTTCTGTCGCATCGTCTCTCTTGCATGCAACTAACGAGAAAACCGTGTACTTACCCTCGCAGTCACACGTGAACTATCAAACACGTCCTGTGCCGCATGCTGATCAGGTAGTGCCATGTATGTGTTGTACAGTGTACTATCAGTTGACATGCCCCCTTTCGAACCCAGACAATCTTTTCGGGATTGGTCTATTGTAACATAATCTGTGCGGAATATACTTGTTTCACTTTTGGAATATTTGTGGCGTGCTTGTATTGTTAGCAGGATGAATTCGCTAGAGTGAAGCCATCATACCTTTAAAACAATCTTTGCAATCTACACAATCAGGGTTATGAAGCTGAAACCTGGATTATGTTTTCTTTTCTCTTGTGGTTCATGTTGTGTTCTTGTGTTCTTTCATCCAACGCAGGAAACTTCGCTCCCGCAGCCACCAAAAGCTGATGTTTGGACTCTGCATCACTCTCTTCCTCGCACTGTTGCTGTTTGTGTCGGCAGTAGCACCGGCCGCGTGGAGCAAGGGCTTGTGTCAGGCTGTGGCTTTGGTTCTCCATGCACTCCTGCTGATGGCGTTCATGTGGATGTCAGCAGATGCAACTCTAATTTACACCCAGCTGGTGATTGTCTTCGGCGGACAAGCTGCAACTCTGCTCCGCAACCTATTGATTCTGATTTTCTGTAAGGTCAAGAACTGTCTGGCACGCTGTGCGTATGGCATGCCATTGCAGAAGTAGACAGGTTAACATGAGTATCGCAGATCTCTATGAACTCGATGCTTTCATGTGATTTGTTTTACGGCTGACAACTTTTATCATTTTACAACCGGAATTGGCCAGGGGTGCTTGGCCAAGGGGTGCATAAAGGAGAGGTTGTGTCGATGAATAGACTGGATCTGAAGTGAGTCTTGTCAATGCCACAGAGGAATCTGGTTTGTTTGGGCATGGATGGCTGATACCATTATCTAAGGCTATTATAGAGAGAGGGGGGGGGGATAAGCGGAAATTTTTAATGGTTCGTCTTCTACGTATTATACGTCGTTGAAAATGTGCATCCATTGAAGTTGATATGAAGCTGCCAACTTAGCACAGATTTTCCACTTGTTTCCCTATGTGTAGCTGTACCGGTGTTAGTGGTGCTGGTGACAGCTGCATCTACACACATGACGGCGTATGGTAACGAAAACTTGTGAGTTTTGATTTGTAGAAATATGACTGTTCTTGTGTCCTGTTTTCTGGATATGTGCATGCTGGATGATGTCACAGACTTCTGCATGAGACCAAGTCAATAGTACCCAAGAAGGGAAAGAAGGTCTTCTGCAAAATCGATTATTCCCAAATTGAATTCTTCTTTTCCTGCCTGTATCTCCTTCCAAATATCACCCCCGCCCCCCTTTCACTTCAAAAAAATTGTGCAACAGCTAAAAACATCTGCTTAAAAATGCATTGCCCTTGTTCCCTTTCATTCAACTGGCTTACCTAGTTCCTTTCAGTAATTACACACTCAATCGGTTTTTATGAGTCAATATCAATAATGACCAAATATCACTGGACATGGCCAACTTTCCAGTTTCCCTCCATTTGTCCCTAGGTGGACCTCATTCACCCACTGTGAAAGTTTTTGTCCAGAAACGCTGCGTTCCTTAGATATGGCTAAAAAACAAACGAAAATCGGCAAGTTATCGCTCTCGAGCAACATCAGCAAGGACTGCAACAGTAGCGCAAGATGGCCCTGACTCATTTTGCACATTTTCTCTTTTTCCCAACTCCAATGTTCATTGTATATACACAATTAGGAGATCCCCCCACCCCCCATAGGCGTCAGCCTTTGGGTAATCCTGAAATAAAGATAATTATATTACTATTAGATGGTTCTGGAGTACTGGGCAGCTAGTGCACGTGAGTTTCACATGTGCGTCCATGTCTTGTCGTACAAGTAGAAAATTACGACATGGCAGTTTTGTACTCGAGGATTTCAGGTTTGCATTCCAGCTGGAAAATGAAGAATCTAAAAAGGAGGCTCTCTTTGGGGCACAGCCGTGCCCCCCCCCCCCCCCCCCGGTACCTAAAAAATGCACTATGTCACCACACATGAATCGAAAGTAGGTGGGCTCACAGCAACCTGAGTGAAATTTTGATTTTTTTGATGGGAGGGTGGCACACGCATGTGAAACTCGTCTCTGGACTAAGGCTGTGTTTACATGAGGCGTTTCAACCCGGGTTGAGCTCGACCCGGCTCAGATTACAACCCGCCATGCACACAAAATGAATGGCGCGTTTATATGACGCATTGCGCTTGACCCGGGTTGAAATTTCGCCATCGGGGGGGGGGGGGGAGGAGGGTTGAAATCAACCCTGTCAAGAAAATCGTACAAACGTACGTCTGTGCGTATCTCGCGCCAGGTTTGAACAGCACTGCACATGCAAATCGCACGCGAACAGATTCACGTGACCATACAGGACTCTAGAAGTGGACTTTTGGTGGCATATCAGTATTTGACCCGGGTCAACTGTCTTCATGTTAACGCTCACCTATTTCGTCTATCGTACAGACTTTCAACCCGAGCTGAACTCGAGCCGGGTTGAAATTTCTAATGTAAACACAGCCTAAACCATCATTGTGGGCGAACATGGCCCACCCTAGGATAAAAGGAGTCAACTTTGAAAAAAATCCGAAATTTTGCCATATCCAGTGATATTAGGTGGTTACAGCCATTGATTCTTAAAAGGCAGTATCTGGCTCCGGTATAGAAGTGTGCTCATCCTTTTGTACTATATAGCTTAGGAGTGTGGTCACCGAACTCTACAAATATTTGCTATTGTGGCATTACTGTGCTGGTGAAAGACAGATTATATAACCCACTGTTTAAGCAGCAAGTTGCATGTGCTGTTGCCATCTTGCTCTCTTCGTCCTGTACAGCTGCTGGATATCGAATGACGCAGCATTCTACGGTGCTTTCATAGCTCCGATGGCACTAACACTCGCCTACAATGGTGTCATTCTCTTCGCAGTAATCAGATCGCTGAAGAAACGCTCGCAAAACGTGAAGACAGCTCGCCGAAAGCAGGAGACATCCGGAAAGCTCTACCTGCTTCGCATCACCGTGTCTCTATCCTTGATGCTAGGTCTTACTTGGGTGGTTGGAGTGCTGACTGTGGTCGTTGATCATATCTCTGTGCAGTATATCTTCGCCATCCTGAACACACTGCAGGGTTTGTTTATCTTTGTGCACACAGTTCGCTCCAAAGATGTGCAAAAGGAATGGAGCGAGAGCGTGTCGAGAAAGTCGGGACGCGACGGCAGCACGATGTTCTCCGGCTCGTTCAGATTCCAAGGCACACTGCAGCGCATTGCAGATTTCGGAGACAGCACCCTTGGCAAGGTTCGCAGCGGATACCGCTCCGGTTTTGGCAGGCAGGAATCCCAGTACGGGAGTGGAGCACCGACGCTAGGCACTACGTCGTTCAAAGGCTCCACACTAGAGTCGTGCACCATGCAGGAAAGCTCAGCAGACACCAGCGCTGTCATTCCGAATCCACTTCTGGACCACTCCATGTCGTTTATGGCCGATGACACACCTGCGGCTGTCTGCACACCCTTGGAGTCGAATCCTGTACCACAGACTGAGGACTTAGCCACCACATCTTTCTCATTTACCGGAAATCAGAAAAAGGATGAGGTTGATGATGAAAAGACCAAACTAGCGGAGGAGTGAATCTTCGTCCTGGGTACAGAGTTGTGATCCTGGAATGATAATGCTGCATTGTTTTTTGCGTCTCCCCTGATTTAATTGTAGTCGAATGGCCGACTTAAGGCACATTGTTATGAGTCACGTGATTCCCAATATCAGTTGGGTTATTAATTTCATGCCTTTGCTTGATTCAGGTCATATATTGCTACACCAATTTCATTATTATGATATGTGAACACGTTTTGCATTGGGGTAGCGGCGATGACTTCCACATTATGAGAAGCAACGCTGCAGCCCGTGAACTCCTGTTCCATATTATGTGATGGAGTAGACCATACAGCTGCAGAACTGTTCAAAATACCACCCTTGTGGTCTTCCATGACCATAGAATCAGTGCCTCTGAGTACCTTTGCCAGCTTCAGACCTGTATGATTGTGTGTCGCTGTGTTTTCATTTTTTATCAATCTATATATTCTAGTGTTTGCTTCTTTGATGCCATATTTTTTATAGCACCTGACCCCAACAGGAATTAAATTTTATTTAGTTTTTACAGTCATGCATGCTACCAGCCAGTGCATTCGAAGCACATTTCTAATTCATTTAACATCTTTCTTGCCTACACCCATTCTTCATTCATTATACCTGATTGGGGAATTGTGTGTTGTATCGATGCAGTCGCACCAACCTCTTCTTGACATTGGACATGAGTGTAGTACAGTTGCGCTCACTGAAATCCGAGCAGAAGTGCAAAGCTGGCGTCCTACACCAGTTCCGATTACATCATTGTATGTGTACATGTGTAGGCCCAGCCGCATTCGTTCAACTTCCAGGGCGTCCAGGGCCGTAAAAGTTGAGGGCGCCAGGATTGCACGTTTGGTCGGATTTCATTGGGCGCAACTGTAGTTCACCTTCCGGATTAGAGTGTTTTCATCACTGGTCCAGTAATCGCCTGGGGGACAGTACACGTTCGTAACGAACTTCTGAATTTCACTGCACAAAACACGCGAGCATGCATGTACAGTGGATAGGTACTTTGGTTGGCAATGCCAACGCTAAGTGGACTAAAGGAGACCAGGAAATTAGTTCTGGCTGCACATGAGCACCGTTGAACTGAGTGGCTGACTACAACGTCCGGTTAAGAATTTGACCACTTTGGGCATCTTTCCATAGGAATGGTGTTGTTAGATGGAAGCGATCCGCTTTTGAAAATAACGAACAATACCATGCCATTCTCTACAACAGTACAGGCGTTAGTGCAGGCTATACCTGGAGCTCACTCACTCGTGAAACTTCACAGCAAGACAGTTTGTTAAAAGTGAGAATGTCGAGCCTGTAGGAAATATAACCAGCCTATGAAGTTCGTTAGTTGCGGAGCTACACTGTACTAGTCGGGTGCTTACATGCGTGCCTGGGTGTTGGCTAGTTTATACGCAATTCAGACTACCGCCAAAATCACGTCTGAACTTGAACTTCCATAGTGATGCAGTCGTGTTTCAAATATGTATGCAGAATCGCTGGTCAAACACGTCGATCTGCGTCGTTGAAACGTGGCCACTGTTGGCCGTAGTCTGACTCGCCTATTAGGACAACTGCTCGCATGAAGACCATGTTTTCGTCTAGGGTACTACTGCTATTCTGCTAGTTAGCGCGCTACTGGTGTCAGGCAATGAGTGTCTGTTCAGGGTCATCATACTACATTCTTTGCAGCAGAAACACATGGTTCCTGCTGCCACCATCACGTCTGAACTTGAATTTCCATGGTGTTGCAGTTGTGTTTCAAGTATTTATGCAGAATCGCGGATCAAACACGTCGATCTGCGTCGTAGATAAGTGGCCACAGTTGGCCGTAGTCTGACTCGCCTGTTAGGACCACTGCTCGCATGAATACCATGTTTTCGTCTAGGGTACTACTGCTATTCTGCTAGTTAGCGCGCTACTGGTGTCAGGCAATGAGTGTCTGTTCAGGGACAGGGGCATCATGCAACATGTACATTCTTTGCAGCAGAAACACATGGTTCCTGCTGGGTGTCACCTCGGTGCTTGCCATGCGTAAGACGGTTTAAAAATCTCAGAACCTCAGCTTAGACATTTTGACTCGTTGACATGATATTCTTATCCCTTTCTTGACATTTTCTCACAACATAACACACGTACTTCGAAGTACTTTAAAAGGTAGGTACGCATGATGTTGAGTTTGTTATTCGGTTGCATCAGTGGTCGTGGATTAAAAAAACGTCATTAGAGGTCGTGGATTATATAAAAAACGACATTAATTTTATTGAGTATTCAGTACTTGCATAGTTCTCCCAAATTATTTGTTAGGACCCTCTCATTAGCCGCTGCACAAAGGAGGCTGGCTGCCGGTAGGTCAAGTGATAGTACTGTTAGTTCTGAGAACAAAGCGTGTTAACTAAAATCGTCGTTCATTTGCCTGTTTGACTGAACTCTTAGCGATCTTGTCCCTCTGGCATTGAGCGTAGCCATGGAATAATTAGGGATCTCTTACTCCATCAGCGGAATGATCACCTAAGTGTGGAATAGGTGACGTCGTCTTGGACATTGCGGCAAACAAATATAAGGGATGGTTTCCTGTATAGGAGTTCCTTGGCACAGAACAATGCTGGAATCGTTGACGACGGGCTCCCGTTCCGACTAGAGTTCCAAAATGTACTGCACGGAATCAGCATGACGGTACTTGAAGAGCGATGTTGATACTTTACGAGAAGCATGTAGTTCAGGAGTAGCGTCTGAGACACCGACACTCCCGATCTGACACAGTGAATGCAAATGTACGAGTCTGAGTATCAGCGGAATAGAGACAGACTGATAGAGGTAGACAAGCATTACGAGAAGAAATGGAACATAGGGTGTTTCAGAGAGCCTGAGCAGCCATTCATTGTTAGAATAATAACAACCATTCAATGCGGTGAACCCCTCGATAGGCGATTTGCCTTTGGGTCATCCTGATTAAGTTATTAGATGTCCTCGGACACGTCCTGGATACATTTACTTTGGAGAGAAGCAAAACTGGCGACAAGCGGTCTTGTCCAAAGCAGTAGGGTGCTTGCCATTTTCAAAATTCCAGGCTTGGCGAAATTGCCTTTCCCTAATATTGGCTTGCGAAGCAGACGCCACGTCAGCATTGGACCCAAGCGTCCCGCCTCAGACGGAATTGCGAAGATCACATATTTACGAAACTGACATCAGTATAGTGGACTCTTTGGTTGCCGAAATATCGCTTGGCCTAATTGGCCAGTATGTGGCTTCCTAGACTAAGATATCAACAGAAGGCAAAGCTGAGCTAGCGTTGGCTTTTCCCAGAACCAGGCAATGCCGTGTTATTGTGCAGGCTAACAACGATAAGTCAATAGCCTGTCTCAGTATAAGGCTGCTCCAGCGAACAATCTCTCCTCATTTCCTGGTTCATTAGTTGCCAGAGAATTGGCATATATTCTTGAAGTCGTACGGGAAGCCAGGAACTACAGATCATCGTAGTTCGGGACAGGGAAGGCAGGAGCTCAACGCCAGGGATGGCAGCCATGTTACACGCCCTCCTGACTCTCCTAAATGCGCTCCTTGCAATATCACTATCCACTGCAGGTAGGTAAAGTTTGGAGAGTGTGAGAGAGAGAGAGTCATAGCGGAGAGAAAGAGAGAGAAAGAAGGGAGAAGAAAAAGAGAGAGATAGAAAGAAAGAGAAATGGTGCAGACAGGCAGGAGGATATATTTGAAAAAAAAGAGACTTCTTTTAGTATGTGAAAAGAATTCGGGTGGACACACCCATTAACATAGCCCTGCACATCTCATCCGAACCAGTTCCGACGTTTCGGCACATGGCCATCGTCACGTCATAACAATGAATACCGTGGAAGAAGTGCCAAAACGTTGTAAAAATAACGGAACTGGTTCGGATGTGATGTGCAGAGCTATGGGAATGGGTGTGTCCACCCGAATTATTTTCACAGATGAAGCTGCAGGAAGCATCAGCCCCTCTTCAAAATTCTTTTAGTATGATATTTTAAACTTGATTTGGCTTAGCCTCTATGTTTCGACCCAGTACAGTTCCATTCCACTGAAACGGTTGGTGATAATTTGGCCGAGGATTAACACCGATCACTGCGCAGTATTCATTTGAAGCGGATTTAGATCACGTTGTGTGGTGTATGGTCGACAATATATTTAAATTACAACCTGTCACAGTGTACATTGAATGGACGGACCACGGTGAAGTTGTTTCAACATTAAATCTGATTTTTCGTGGACACGGAGTCGCCGGAACACGTGTCTGGATTGGCTGTATATGTACCCAGCAGAACAATCGTTAAACAATTGCTACGACATTGTGAGCAATGCATGCGACGTCCAATGGGCACACCAGTGCTGCATCCCATTCCAGATGAAAGTGTCAAGAGGGTGGATGACACTGAACTGTGTCCACGATTTTCGAACACTGACAAAATCAAATGGTTTGTCCGGAAGTAAGATGACACCAAAACAGCAATCTGGTAGGTCGCCAAGAAATATTTTATGGACCGGCATCGCGAATCTGCGCCAACTGCTCAAGGCCATACCTAGCTTCTAGATGTGGAAAGCAGGTTACTCCTAATTTGACATACAGTGCATTGCATGTTGATAAAAAGGAAAAAAAGAAATAATTGTCATGGTTTGCGTCAGAATTAGTGAAGTCGATTACGACTTTCTTGCCTCCATATGCAGGCAGTGGTGGCGGTGAAGGATCGCAATTAGCTGGTTAGTATAGAAAGTATTTTCTTCTACGTCCAGGAGCTCCACTGGTGGGATGGGGGGGGGGGGGGGTAGACCGAAGCCTTGAGGGATTTCCAAATGCTTCATGAGGACAAGAACGTATGCAAGGGAGTAAGAGGGGGGGGGGGGACAAGAAGTGGCCAAACGTCAAGAAACAGCACAGAAAGTTAAGCATTATGAATATAATACGTTTGAGTATTGTTGACAGTCGATGTTCTCTTCAGAAGGTTTCCTTTTGCCAATTCCTCAACCTAGGACTGGTTAGTATAATTATTGCGAATTAGCGATGATGGCACAAGAGCATTGAAGTTTACCGTCTCACGTCACTTGATGCCGTAGCCAGCTGCCAAATGCGCGCGCTGCTTACTAGCCACTTTGGGCCCAATGCATGATGCATGGGAGCTGCACCAGGCGAGGAAAGTCGAATATCAACAACTCTGCCCGTGCTGGACAACTCTGTAATGGTATACGCGCTCTCAGAATAATAGCCAAAGCAATTCTCCAGGTTGCTGGTCCTGAGGTTCGCGAACCCAGTGGTTTGTGCCCAGCTATGAGCCGGTCTAGATCGTCGGTTGGAGCCGGGCGTGCACGAGATGCAGACAATATTTTCCCGCCCTGATACGGAGGGCATTTTGATGGCCGATACATCAAATGCTTTACACAGATTGAATCGTCAAGTTTGCTTGCTCAATGTTCCCCGTTGTACCCACCTTGGCCACAGTCCTGATCAATACCTACCGTGAACCGGCCATCGATGGGGAGTGTATTCTGTCGTAGGAGGGCCCTACACAAGGTGATCCCCTCGCGATGCAAATGCACGCTCTGGATCTGCTGCCCCTTATTTGGCAAGCTGCTTGGGCTGACACAGTTCAATCGTGGTTGGCTGACTATTTTCCCGGGGCTGGCCGTCTACGCCGTTTGGGACGGTGGTGTCGCGTTCTTAGACTGTAATCACAATAGGTAGAAAACTGCGTAAATGCAACTTTTTTTTGCTTATGTCGTCAAAGAAACTCGTGCGAAACGCAAACCGTGCTGCGTTTCTTTTCAGCAAACCTGGTGACCCTGTAGAAAGCAACTTTTCGCCTTTTCCTTGCATTTCGCTTTGTTCTTCATACGGGTAGATGTTGTTTTGTTGAGGCTTACACTGTGTCCACGGTTTCCTTGTCAGTTTCATTTGTTTGTAGTAGTATTTGAGATTTCATCTGCCAGGGCTTTTCTTTCTGTGTAATCTCCGGACACTCCTTTTGCTTGCTGTTGTTAGTTCCGAGATGCCGCGCAACTACATTGTACTTCGCTGATGATCACGAACTGAGAAATTCATGCAGCTTGGGGCAGCGTATCAGAAGACGAAGCAGGGCCCAATTACAGCCTGTAGCTGACCATCCGAGAGAAGGAGATGTCCGAGGCCTTGAACGTGTATGTCAAGGCTCTCGCGACTCTTTTTCAAACCACTCCATGTAGTACATACATTTTCACAGCGCGATACTTTCTGGGACCCAGAAACGTGGACATAACGCAAGGATTCCTCGGCGGACCCTCGTGCTGAATAGCATGGTGGATGCAAAATTGCGTTATCGAAAAACTGAATGCAACCGTGCACTTGATTTTGTACGTAGTGTGGTTGCGGCTTAGAACTTACTGAACGAAGTCGTGTCTTGACTGGTTGGTAACCAACAAACCCCGACATGTCCTCTCACTCGATCATGCAGCACCTCTTGGCACATCTGATCATCTGCAGGTTGTTTGTACGCTCAACTATGCATCGTGCCCGACACCACAAGCGACTGCTAAATAGTCCCTCCATCCCCAGGCTCAGTACAGGCATAAACAAGTGCCTACCCGTGTCTGGCAGGTTGTGAATGAAGACTTGTCTAGGTCGGACTGGTCATTACTTCATCGGCATTCTGATGTTGATGATGTCAATGTCCTGTTTGATGCTTTACTACAGTCAGCATTCCATCGTCATCTATTGCCTTACAAAGTTATTCCGCGGACAAGAGACTACATTAGGCCTCATCCTACTATGCGGGATGCATCCCGACCCTGGATAACTCCAGACCTCAAGTGCGCTGTGAACCTGAAGCGAGATTTGAATAGCATTTTATAGGAAGTATCCAACCAGTGAAAACTTCATTGCTTTTAAGCGCAAGCGTAACGAAGTGAAATGTTTGTCGCGTACCATTCATCGTCAGTATGTAAAATTGGTTTATGCCACCCTGTCTTCCCATGATCGCCCTAGTCTCCATCAATTTCTCCGCCATCTCCGTAAGAATTGTAGTCGGGAGCTGATCTGATCAATGACAGCTGCAGACGGCACGGTAGCAACAGATCCCGCAGACAAAGCAGACATATTGAACACGCAGTTTACGTCGTTTGGACTTCCTGACGACCCTACGTGGCCTATACCACCACTCACCCCTCCACCCTCAATACCTGGGTCCCTCCTATCACTGTGGACTGGTACAGACCAAGTGAGGAAATATCTCCGTTATCTAAAATCTGGCAAGTCCCCTGGTCAAGCCGGAATTATCAATGAAGTTTGGAGCGCTCTTGCTCCGTCTGTTGCCTATCCTGTGTCAATTATCTTGAATATGTCATTTCGCGAGGGAAAATTTCCAGGCATGTGGAAAACTGCGGTAGTCGTGGCCACCTACAAAAATAGAGGACCACGCACCACCCCAGCAACTATCGCCCTATCTCATTGCTCTCTACTTTATCAAAAGTGTGCGAACGTGTTGTATGTGACATCATTTATGATCATGTTCGCGCTTCACGTTCGCCAGCACAGTTGGGCTTTTGTCTGGGTTACTCCACCAAGTACCAGGTTACTCGCCTTGTGCAAGACATCCACACCGCCCGGAACGCCCATTACCATGTTGGTTTAGTTTTTCTCGATCTTGCAAAGGCCTTCGACACTGGAGGTATGGTTGATTTAAGAAAGTTCACAGTCTCATTCTCAACACCCGCAACTGATCTATCATCCTTCAACATCTGCTACGCATCACACTCCAAAGATTGTTCAACTTGGAGAAGCTGCGAGATGATAGGCACATGTCACTCATCCTGACTGCAAACAAGTCAGCTCTGTTCACGAAAGTACAGAGCAAGCTCACAGTGACTTTAACCATAATGCCTTTGGAAAGCGCTCGCACATCGTATCAGCATGGCACAATGCTGAAACGAAGCTGAGTGTATTCCTTCAATTCCGAAAAGGTGAGAAGTTTTGTTAAAAAGTTCGTTTGCGTTCTAGTCCTGCTACTTCAAAGTAGTCAGCACTTCAAAAGGGATACTTTACTTCTGTCTTGCTTGTCTGTCAACCTGTTTGTATGGCTGAATGTATGTTTCGTATTCTCAATTGTCTTTGTGTCAGGCCTGATCTGCTGTGCTATGCAACTATGGACATATTTCATTAGCATTAGGGAACACATGTCTTAATGACAGAAGTCTAAAATACCTTTAAATTGAGAAATTTATACTGGCTTACCACCATGATGAAGTATTGAACTGAAACGTGTACACTCTGATTAAGATTCTGTCCTCCAGAGCACATGTGAAACCCTCGCACCCCCATCCACATGGTCCACATCTGCAAGACATGACCCCTCCTTGCTCGAAAAACAACAAAAACAAAAACACATTGTTAACTCGGATAATGATCCAGTAATATGTAATGTAAAATAAAAGAAGGAAACACCAGGAAACGAGTTATGAAGCAACTATCCACGACTGTAACAAGATAACAAGGTGTCAGAAAGTGCTGTAGCAGGGCACAAAACTGACAGGCTAGACATTCAAACACCTGAGACTTAGCTCTAACACATGTCCAGTACGCAAACCAACAGCCTTCCAACTTGGAAGGTTCACGGTTAGGTAGGACTGAAGCGGGGAAGGTGAGTGCAGCGACAATGTGCCCGAGCTACCGGTAGCATAGTGGGGTGCAAGGTGTGAGAAGTAGTGCAACACAGTCAGTCCCACGGCAAAAAAAGAATGCCGACTGTTTCAGGACGATGCCAAGACCAGTTAAAAACATGACAATGTAGTTTAACTGTAATTCGAAGCAGCAAAGCAACACACGATCCAACTTGGGTGGGTCAGCAATATCAGAGATAAAGCAAGGGAGATGCTTTGCGACGACGAATTGTACAAAACCATACGCCAATATCTAATGGTACTCCTCACGTGTGACGCTATTGTGGACGAGTTGACTATGATAAAAAGTAGTTTCACACGACATACTTTTCACAGTATTGTTCGTGATGGCTCATGAGGTGTGCAAAAATTAATTCGGATAATGAGCCTGTACTAAATGCAAACTAGAAGAAGAAAACACAGGGAAATGAGTTATGAAGTAACCTTGTGTTTTCGTCTTCTATCAACACACAGGTTTCCAAGGAATTCTCCCCTGATCATTTGAGCTTGATTAGGCTAATGAAAATCCTGGGGCTGAGCGGTTCATAGCTGCCCAAGCATAATTAGAGATAAAAAAGCTACAGTGATGCCGTGTTCCCAGTTTGCTGAGCACCTCGTGAAGCCCTAAGTGGAAATGTGAGTCAGAGTCACTCTTGGACGGGCGCAAAACTAAGGTCCAGTAGCTGTAAAAACGCTGCCATCTCCAACAGCTAGGAACATATCCGCATGAGCAAAGCACTGTGACCTTAGGATTAACGACTTGGGCGGTATTTAGGCTCTAGTGGTTTCTCACGCATGGCACATACGCTACTTGCAGATATTGACACTTGACTCACCCAAAACTGCCAGCTCGCGAGCGACCCATCACACAGTCCACTTGGCAAACCTGTAGGACAGCATCACTCCCTGCACTGCTTCTTGAACACATGGCTGCGGTGTGTTGCGTGTTGGCCGAGTGGAAGGCTCGACGCATTTCTCGTGTGATATGGATCGCATATGTCAGTCAGTCCACTGAGAATTCAAACCAGCCGGAAAGAGAGCTAGCTCCCATGTAGGAAGAAACACATCATTTTTCAAGTGCTGCCGAAGTTTCCACAAACCATTTCCATATTAAGTATAATGTTATCCAGTTGCATTACATGAAGTTGTTATTGTGATCTGCTGTTTTGTTTCTTGTTGTCAGAAACACGAGATTGCAGTTTACCAGTGATAGCAGGTGCTAACATGTCAGAAGACACATACTATCCTGGACAAAACGCAACCGTTCAATGCCTTCCCGGATTTGTTTTGCAAGGAATCTCACAACTGTTGTGTGACAGTAGTGCCCAGTGGAGCACAGCCTTACCCAAGTGTCTAGGTCAGTACTAGAGCATGTTCTTTAAGGAGGCTCCGACCACCAAACTCCAAAAATAAAAATAAAAGTTTATTTAAGCTTGGGAATTTGTTCCTTGGGTAGTGCTTATGTTGATTTTTGAGGTCACCGATATGTTTGGCGTCGTATGAGTTTTTTTAGAGAGGCATCGATACATGACATTTTGCAATTATCAATAAGAAAAAGCTGTCCTGTTTCCTGTTGAAGTGTATCTCCCTTAGATTTTTTAGTATAATCTTTGCAGGACACAACTATGACACAAACCCACCATTGATAATTGCATTATCTTACTTTACTTAGTATATAAGAACAATTTGGTGCATTTCGTAATTGTAGAAATATAGTACAAATACGTACGCTCACTGCTCTTGGAGCATTTCGAGGACTCTTGGCGGGGTTTGCAGCTCTTTATAAAAATGCTTTGCTTCACGGGAACGTATTTCATTGCGAAGAGCTGCGCTTCGGTCCTCTGAGCTGCGCTGAGGAGCTCTAACAGAGCGAAACAGTTGCTGTCCACAGATTTGAATATTATGCTCCCTAGCAGTCAGCAATGTCGTTAAGTTGAGCACTTTTACCTTAGCGCGAACCCTTGCCGCTCGCCTTGTGCATCGCTCACTGCTCTTGGAGCATTTTGAACACTCTTGGCGGGATTTGCAGCTCTATATAAAAATGCTTTGCTTCACGGAAACGTCTTTTATTGCGAAGAGCTGCGCTTCGGTTCTCTGAGCTGTGCTGAAGAGCTCTAACAGAGCGAAACAGTTGCTGTCCACAGATGTTAGTATTATGCTCCCTAGCAGTCCGCAATGTAGTTAGGTTGAGCACTTTTACCTTAGCGCGAACCCTGGCCGCTCGCCTTGTGCAACGCTCGCTGCTCGTGGAGCATTTTGAGCACTCTTGGCGGGGTTTGCAGCCCTTTATAAAAATGCTTTGCTTCACGGCAACGTATTTCAGTGCGAAGAGCTGCGCTTCGGTCCTCTGAGCTGTGCTGAAGGGCTCTAACAGAGCGAAACTGTTGCTGTCCACAGATTTGAGTAGTACAAATACGCATGTATTCTGCACCATGGTTCAAGAACGGAACATGTATTCAGTGAATACATGCAAGTCTGGGAACACATAGTTCACAGAATGAGATTCATTGTCCAGTAGTATAAACTAGGACTTACCGCAGTGATATTGAAGGGAAAATAGAAGTCGCTGTGACAATTGGGTTGTGTTTTGTGGATTTTATGGTGTATGCATGGAATAAATATAACATAATGTAAAATTTACACAGACAATATGTACAACCAGACTGTATCTTCAAAGGTGGCATCCTCACACAGTCAATCGCGCAGTACTGTCGCAATGCAGCAATGTTTCCAACACAAGACAGATCGGACAACACAAAAATACGAACACAAATATAGATGGATAATGAAAACATGAAGACTAGATACAATCTTTCATGTAGTAAACTCAACTCCACGATCCGAACACGCCCAGAGAATTCAATCGACGATGTCCAAGAAGGAATAGTTTACGTGGCTGACAAGGACACCTCGACGATCAGTAGTGGGTGAGCATCTATCACGAACGTCGAGGTGACCATGCCAGGCGGAAATCAACAAATAAAAGCATGTGACACATGCCTTCGTCCTACCAGGACATCTTCGGGCATAAGCACGACTTCCCCCTTGCATCTTTCTGCCTCATTCTGCCCAGAGTCTCGTTCTCGTTCTTCAAGGCTCAACAGTCTCAGACTCCACAATAGGCTCGACTTATTTTGCCGTGAATGAACGCGACGCGAACGCGACGTGCAATTCTCGCCTTTGAACACCAGCTTCGAACACTATGCAGCAGCGGCATTATTGGTATCCCAGTGCTAGAACTAAGTCAAACGAACTGGCTATACTATGCGAAGAAAGGAAAGGCAGCCATTACAAACGCCATGGCACAAGCAAGGAGAATCAAAACACAAAGCCCAAAAATTTGAAGTTTGAAGAGAGCACGCGGAAAAAAATATAAATGTTTGGTTTGTACGGTTCAAGTCGCGCTTACAAAAGTACTAGCACGCTTCGCTCGCGTGCAAGCAGTAGGTACTTTTTTCGATGCGCGCGCATGTGTGCCGAGCCACCTTAAGAGTACAGAAATAATCAGCCTTTACTCCAATGTTCTTGTACCAAAAAGGTGGTCTGGAAAGAACATGAGAATACGTTCAAAGAATATTGTGGGACTTGGAGATCAGTGTTGTGTCATTTAGTCGACGTCCTTAGGACCAGGCAGGCACAGTGGGTTGGTCAAAGACCATGATTGAGATACGAGAGGTACCTGGTTCAAGTCCTGCCTGGGAGCGGTTTTTCCAGCCGTGCTGCTACCCACAGTCAACTGGGAACTTGTGGCCAGGCACAAGGGGTACATGGATGCAGCTAATGGGGTCGCTAACGGCACTTGTGCCAGTGGTTGTGAGACCTACCCACTCACCCCCACCGTTAGGCGCTGCATCTGCCGCTAGGGTTTATCGGGTGTTAGCGGCCGTCGTGAGTTCCCTTCGGGAACGGATACGATAATTTACTTTTTTTTTTTTTTTTTAGGATGTATAGTGCCTTGGGTTTGATGGCCCTGGAAGGTATGTTACTCCACTTATTATCAACGACTTGCGTCTCCGTACACATCAATACACAGGTTCCTATGAATCTGTTGGTAATTTGTACTGAAAGGAGTACATAACCGTCAAAAATGTGCAACTCCAGCTGTGTGGTCTACGACCGCAGAACTTCATATCGCATTATAAACCCATACACATTATTCGCCCCCTGCACATATTAGATGCAGGGTTGAAAGCAATCCTGCTTTGTGTTCAACTCTTTGCTGGTCCCTTTGCACTGTGTTTTTCTTTCTTTTTCTGTTTGCCAGCGTAACCTATTGAACCGTGTCACGTGATGTGACGTTCTGCTGTCACAGCACTGGATATAGGTTATGCGGCAGTTGCACAACCTTGAGTATGTACTCTTGGTACCACCTATAAAACAGGCAGTACAGTGGGTTGGTCGAAGACGCTGCTTGAGAAATGATTCAAATCTTAGGTACCAGGTTCAAGTCCTGCTGGGAAGTGGAATGGGTTTTCCAGCCGAGCTGCGACCCAGTGAATTGGGGACTTGTGGCCCGGTAAGATGAGAACGAGGATGTGGCCAATGGGATTTCAGTCTTCGTCCTCTGGTTGGTGAATCTGATCCATCCTCTTCTACCGTTTAGGAGCCACATCTGATGCTAGTCATGGGGTGGTGTCACCTCAAAGAACTGGAAAAACGATTCTTGACAGCCCCTGAATGCTAGCCCGTACAGTTTTTTCATTTTTTAATGTCACTGCCAAGTGCTGTGCATATCAATGCATGGTTTGTGATATGCTGATCCATGTCACGATGTGTGTGTAGATGTGAATGAATGTGCAACGTCTCTGTACAACTGCAGTGGCAACTCCACGTGTAACAATACTTTAGGTAGCTACACCTGTGAATGTAATGATGGATTTTTTGGCAACGGCAGTGTTTGTAAAGGTAAGAAAGAGCTCACCATACGACTACACTTAATAATAGTCAGGAATCGTGCCCCTGTATGTATGCAAGTTGACGTCTTTAAAACAATGTCATGTATTTTCCAATACCGGCATCATGTTTCTGTGGCTGCCCATTTGGCTTGCTGATCAACCCGGATATTATTTGTTCGTTCAGCATATGTGAACACTTGGATTGTGGCATGTGAACGCGAGAATGCATATTAGCATGAATATTATTGTGAAAAAAAGAAGGACAAAATGTTACGAGTTACGGCTAACGGTTCACCAACGTAACCAGATCTTATACAGTGAGCGAGTGCAACAAAATGACACACAACTGACCAGGAGTATTGAGGCATTCGGCTGTCCTTGCCCTCTTAGACCTTTCCGAACCTGAGCCTTCCAAGTTGGAAGGTTGTTGGTTTGCGCCTTGGGGAAGTGTTGGAGCTAGGTGTCAAGTCGCCGAATGTCTCAGTACTCCTTGTCAGTTTTGTGCCATTTTGTCGCACTTGCTGACTGTATAAAATCTGGTTACGTGGATGGACAGTTGGTCATCACTCGTAACATTTTGTCCTTCTTCTTTTCGCAATAATGCTATTGGCTCACCATCCGAGTTTTAAATTATTATTTTGAGGTACTATTAGTAGTGCCCCACCACCCACTAATGCCTCACAGACTTGAAATATTTAGCTATGGAACGCTGACACCTATGTTCTTACACAATCAACTTTACATTCTTCCCCTTCTTTTAGACTACAGAACTTGCAACGGCCATTGGTCATAGTGCGCTGGCTTATCCCTGCTTCTGTCGTCCTGCACACACACTTGGTCCTTCTTTTCATCTACTAGGCTTCGTGAACACGGGCCTTCGCCAAACATTAACTTTAGCCATTGGTGTGTGCGGTAAATGCGCAATTCCTGATACTTGTTACTTTACCACTTCGTTTGTGTTTCACAGTAACCTGCGGGATACTACCCAGTGGAGCCTGGACTTACAGGACTCTGAAAACTTTTCGTGGCCAATTGTATGTAACACCTGGGCAATACATCTGGCAATATTGCAGTGGTTTCCTCGTGAATGTCGATGGTTACAATCGCAGAAAATGCCAAGACAATGGAAGATACGATGTATCAGCTCCAAGGTGCTTTCGTAAGTGAAATATAACATATCTGAGCTAAGAAGATTTTGTTAACACTGAGAAGAAACACATTCTTCAGGCTCTTGATGTTGTTCAAGAGCCTGAAGAGTGCATGTTTTCTCAGTATTTCCTTGAGGAAGGGAAAAAGCTAAATACTGATAACGCGCAAGACAAAATGCTGATAAAGAGCAAGAACTATGCAAACCCAGTAAGAATCTGCGCTGACAATCAAGGCGGTTTTTAATGAATGTGACCGCTGGACACAGCCAACCACTGCGCAACTGGCCTCCGTAAGCAGTGTCTGCTGCCGATGTCCACGCAAGCTATCAATGGCTGACTGCAGTAGTACATACGCAGGCCGCCATTGAACGAAGCTCACAACCATGCAGCGGTACGGCTCACCCCCCCCCCCCTTCTCCGCCAGCATTGAGGCTGCATAAAATATCAGGTGCCATGACAAAGCCTCCAGACTACAAATGGGGAGAATGAACCATGCTCTGTACATCAGCTGGCCAGTGCACAAGAACCTTATGGGCCATCTTGCACTACTGTTGCAGGCGTTGCAGATTTGTTGTGTACCAGGTCTTGATTCTCGTCTTGACGGGTTGTTGTTCAGCAAGTGACACTTCGTGGCAGCTTTATTCGAGTTTCTGTGAGGGAAGGGATTATTCCCATGATGTCTTAGTTCTTGCAGCCGATTAAAAAGGAATATGGATGCGTTCCGTGTGTGCTTTCCTGTCACGCAGTTGGATTCGGCTAGTGAATGGTCTTTGCGGAGCTATAAATTTGATTATTTCCCCAAGAGAATTTTAGTGGTACCTATAATCAAGACCACTAAGTCTTGTTGGCGATTGGGGACATGTTGTAACAGACTATCTATGTTGGTGGTCTACTCCAAATTTCAGGACGTGACCTCGCTTCTACCGGCCCCTGAGGATGGTCTTGATAAGGGCTGCCATTGTACTGGTTGAATTCATCGACTCGTCCGAGGGAATCTGCTAGTCGCCAGTCGAAAGTTGAATGGCTAAACATTACTAGGCACAGGTTCTCCCTCTTTCAACCTCACCCGACATGGCCAAATTTCCGATTTCGCTCAAAGTGGGCTCCTAATATCCCTAGATGAAGCTCATTCACTCACCATGACAATTTCGTCCAGAATCCCTCCGTTCTTTAGATATTGACCAAAAATCCAAAATCAAAATATCGATATAAACACGAACCGAAACACCTTCAAACAAGGTACAAGTACGAGGGGTCATTTGTTACTGACAACAACACTGCGCAGCCAAACAAACTATGTTCACACACCGATCCAAGTTACCTACAGTCCATTTCAAAAAACGTTGACAATCCTGGCTATAGCCGGTGGAGTTTGCCATTTTACCGTACGTGGTCCCTGAAAAACTCACTGTGAACTCGAGGAAATATTCCGCATAAAAAGCATGGAGAACTGTGACAACTCAAACACGCAGGTACTTGTACGTCTAGTTTACAACAAATAACTTTTACTTCTTGCTCGTAATCTTATCGATAAGAAGTCATGAAGGACAAGTCGAAATCGTAGCAAATTTTGAAAGGCGGCATGTTTCATGACCAAAATAGTTTCTTTGAGCTGCCCTGCGATGCAATTGACAACTCTCACCATGTAACGAAAACGGCATGGATACGGACTCATTCTGCAGGCCATGACTTGGCAAAGCCATAGATCCGTGTGACTTCGGTGACATTTTGAGAAAAGCAGACGCCTGTGGAAGCTGATAGAAGACGTCGCCGAATCCTAAATTCAAATGAATTGACGATCGTGAAATACTAAAATAATTGAGAAGAAGTAAATCAATCGATGTGCCTATATATTCAACACGTAGCTACAGCGCAATGATTTCCACTCGTTCACACCATTTCATTGGTGTGTGTATGTTCACATGACGTGAGCCAGTCAAGTGTCACTCAGTCGGCATGAAGCGTGAACTCCAACAACAACATTCAACTCATTTTTTGGAAGCCACCTTCTTTGACTTGACTCACCAAAATAACGAAACATGGTTCAAGTTGAAGGTAGTTTGGCATTTGATCCCACAATTTAATGGTCAGCAGACAGCATTCGGTACCACAAGGCCAAAAAGGCAAAGATATAATAAATATCGTGGGTTTTTGATGAAAATCGCTGCTGGCTTCCTGAGCAAAGTCTAAACCAGGTGGAAAGGCCAGAAAATTATAAACAACATATCTCTGTGTTCATTTACCCTGCAGGTCAGTGCAATCCCAGGATTCATATATATTGGTCAGAGAACTCACCACCTGGAACACTTCTTATCACATACTTGGCACCGAATTTCACAAATTTGCTTAATTTATTTCCTTATTACTCAAGAGCTGCTGACCTTGATGCATATCTGACTGTTCTTGGCAATGGTACTGGAAATCTGTCAATCATTACACGGAGTGAGAGTACGGGACTACTAACTCCTTGGGTGTGGTCATATTTCGACCTGACAATCCTTCAAAGATCAACAAAGTGGGGAACGTGCTTGCAATATGCTGAAATATACTTTCGCACTGCTCCAAGGGTAACACCAGTTTTTAACATGAGTGCAGAAATTGTTCTGTCCAGTGCTCCCTTCTATATGATTGAGTTGGAAAATTTTACAGTATCGGTCTCACCGCCAGCAACTGATCTATCATCCTTCAACATCTGCTACTCATCAAACCCCAGCCTGATAACAAATTTCAATTTGGAAAAGTTTGGGAATAGCAGTGATCTATCACTAGTCCTGACTGCAGATTTGGCAGCTCTGTCTGCCAAAATAGAGATGGAGCTCACAATGACTTTATCCATTTGTGTCACTGACAACGCTCTTGGTAAAGAGAATTCTTACCGTTGGAACAATATCGTTGCTTGGCACAACGCTGAAACCAAACAGAATATCTCCCTTCAATTTCGAAAAGGTAAGACGTTTGCAAAAGAAATTGTGTATTGTGCTTGCAAATGCGAAGCTGACCAGCAATGCAATGAGGCAACCTTCCTTCTTTGATGTGTTGCTGTCAATTATTGTGTATGCCTGCCGTTCTGTCTGTGAATTGGTAGTTGTATTTTTTCCGGGCAAGACAAGGGCCTTGTAAGGCCGTCATCACACTACGTTCTCTGACTCCCGTTTACGTCTACATCTATGTTGAAAAACCAAAAAGCGGGTGGTCGTGTAATCACAGTTCTTGACGAGTACACGCAATCACGTTTTTGGAGAATTTTGAACGCAAGTACATCGAAGTACAGTGTCGATCGGAAAGAGGCTGGGCACGTTCATAAGTCATATACCCCTCCTCCCTACCACGTCTCCGTTTGCCGTTTCCTCTGCTCCCGTTTTCACCCTGTATACGGATCATCATGACAACCGACCAAAAACTCCTTACGTGGACGTAGACGCAGCGCTGTGTGTCTGTTCTCACTTTTGGAAGAGAAATTCATAAACATGAACTTGAAGAGGTCTCTAAAATAGACCAGTAGGACATACTCTACACTCACCTATATACCAGTAAGACATACTCTATACTCACCTATATAGTTCTAGCATGCTATCTTGCATGTGTCAGAGGCCTATCTGGTGTTTCCAGTTCATCCATCATCCACCTCTCCCTCCACGCGTCTGGCTTTTTTGTTCTACAGCCGGTTTGTCACCTGCATGCTAGTGTCTGTATTGTTGTTTATCGTCTCCCTATTTTTCTCCTTGACGTATCTGCTATTCGATTTTTGTTTTTGTCTACGACTTCTCCCATTCTACAGAGGAAAGCTGCCCTAGGGTCAGGCCAATTGGCAATGGGAAACTTCAACCTGGTGATATGGTGACCGAAGCCGAAACTATAACATTAGTATGCGATCCTGGTTATGCTATTGCTGGAAATGCTAAGACAGTGTGTGGAGCCAACAGGGCGTACTCAGCTCCACTTGGAAAGTGTAGAAGTGAGTGATTTATTGTCTGTCCACATGCTTCGTTTTCTAGTCTTGTAAAGCCGTGCTGTCAATTGAGAAGAACTCTGGTAAAGAGGTATCCGGAGAGACAAGTGGTTTCAAAAGCAATTCTGCTTTGGTGCTTGATAAAGGGCGGTGATGGAAGAGAGTCCTACTTCAAAAGCATTTTGCGGAGGGTGCTGAAGTAGCCCCTTGGACAACTGTGGGTGATTTAATTGAGCTTCTCCCTCTCTCTCTCTCTCACTCTCTCTCTCCCTCAATCTCTCAGGCATCGCCTGTCACTATTATACCTTGAAGAAAGGTTAGTTTCATAAGCATTGCACTCGGAGAAGGTTTGTAACTGACCCTGGTACTGCCTTGTCTATATGGAGGAAGGTCTCCATGCAATTGTGCGAAGTGGGCCAATTTCCACGGAAGGCTAGTGGATGTCATGTATGTGCTTTGCAGTGGAAAGTCCAAAAATGGTTCCGCTTTCAGAAACAAAACTAAAACATGATTACCTCGATCATGATAATATCTTTAACGCCTCGAGTACATCTTATATTCCATTTTAACCCACAGAACCACCCAGTGCGACGATGCAAGCTCAGTTCACTGTTATCGAAGGTAGTAGGGTGAGAATACCTTGTTTGGTATCTGGAGATGCGCCCGTGGCTATCAGCTGGCATGACAAAAACGATGACATCATCATTCACAGTCGAAATTACAGAATTGACGGTAAGGTCTTTTTGGCGAAGAGTTGAATTTTGCAACGGCTCAACAAGTGTGCTTAATGCGGCAGAGTTTGCCACTTTTGATGGATAACTCTGACAAATATAATGCATTAGTACTCCATTTTCTTCGTGAATTCAGCTAAATGCTTGCAAGATGATGGATTGACATCGCGCAATGGAGCTGTGTACAGTCGGATACATTACATCAAGGGAACCCTGAAACCTGAGTCCTGACAGAAATTCATTTGTACTTGCACGCACGAGGAGTTATCTATAATTTTGCTCAAATGAACCAGATCATCGCCCAATAATGAAATGAAAAATCCCACTACGACATGTTTTGGCTGCTCCACGATGAAAAATGAGCAATCTCCCAAACACTTTCTACTGCTTCATGATCGAGTGGATACAATTCATTTAGTCTTCGTTTGCTTCATTTGCACAGGTATTCAGAACACAATTACTATCATGTCGGTGAAATATGGCAAAGATCAGGGCAGCATCTCGTGCACGGCTTTGAACAAAGAGATAAGCAATACCACGCTCCGAACCAGCAAGGCATCGACGTTTTTGGATGTGAAAGGTGCGTACAGACTGTGCTACAAAACTCCTCCTCATATCGTAACAACATCACACCATTATGTTATTAGGAGACAATCAATGGCCCTAGAGTGAAGGTCCTTGAGTGGCCTAGTCCAAAAGTCACTTTTGTATTAAGACCTTTTGCTTTTTACGTACCTCATTTCGGTTGGGGACAAAAAGAGGAATCGTCACTGCAACATTAATTTTCACATGTGGGCCCAATAGCAACATTATAGCGAGAGCTGATCTTTGTGTAGATAACATTATATTGTGCACTAACTGTAGAGATACAAGTAAAGATGCTATGTTGATCTATGCTCTGCAAAGGTCAAGCAAGATTACAATACAGTACATTGAGACAAGGAGTGTTTTCCAGAGGCAAACAGGGAGTTGAATAGTGTTTGACAACGGTTTATGATGATTTTCCGCCAAGAGTTAGAAATGTGATATTTCTGTTCTTCCCTCCAGTTCCAGCCACGATCGATCCTGGGCTGGCTGCGGCCACGAGTGCCTTTGTTGGTTCAACACTATCAATACCGTGCTTCTTTGCTGGTGTACCCCAGCCTAGGGCCACCTGGTGCCAGTTGGGGACTGATGGCACATGCCAGTCCAAACCGCCACAGGGAGATACTTGCCCTTCGTTGAGCTCTGTGCTTTCAGCAGACAACACAAGCCTGGTCATGGTAATCAATGACATACAGCAGTGTCATGCCGGTAGATACCAGTGCTCTGCTGTGAACGATATCAACTCCAGCCTGGCAGTATCACTGTCTACTATCAAGCTTACAGTGCTGGGTAGGTGAATGTTGAGCTCTCTGTTTGCTTGTTAACTCTTGATTGCATTCTTTCCGTAGAGAGCTTTTTTTGCTGATCAGATATACGCTTGTATATAGACAAACCTGGCGTATGTGTCAGTCATGCCCTTTCATATATTCACACATGTGTTGTGTGTTACACCTGCACTCTCCTGCTGGTTGGTCATACTCTCTGATGTAGCAATGCATTTCCTGTGTGTTTCCCATGTCCTCTCTGGTGGGTCAGTCCCACTTTTTCCTATGGGTCTGCAGCGCCCACTCCTCTCGATCAGTAATATTCCCTACTCTAGTGTAGTTAAATTCTTTCCAGACGATCAGTAGCCACCTCTTCTGTGTATCATGACATCAATTGGATAGGCAACACCCTTTCTATTGGGTTAGTCATACCGCTCTTGTTGGTCAGTCATAACCCACTCCTGCTGGTCAGCATACCCTTCCTGTCGGGCAAACTTCCCCTGTTGGTCAGTCATATCCCTCCAGTCGATACTCCTCCTGCGAATAAGTCACACCCTCCTGTAGATCATTCACACTACCTTCTGTGGGTCCGTAATGCATAGGTGCTCTTCTCTGTGAGCCAGTACTACCCCTTCTGTGCACCAGAAATACCAGCACCTGTGGATTAGTCAGGACCTTGCCGGTTTGTCAGTCACACCTTGTTCTGGGCCTATCGTTTATTCATTGCCCTCAAGAAGGATCACCTCTCTCCAGAACAAGTCCCACTTAGTGCATTGAACCCAAATGTACATGACAGGGAAGTACAAGATGGCATTTACCCAGACTCTGGATCTATGTTCCTTCCGTCATGCATATTTGTGAGACATGGGAAATCCTGCTCAGCACATGCACGTTCACGTGGACACAGAATATATCCCTAGTGGGTGAGTGTTGATGTATTTTTCCCTGTGCTGCACCTGCCATCTTGTTGCTGTTGATGCTCAGATGCAAGTCAGTTTGAGGTGACTGCACGGTTCGTTGGATCGCAGCTGGCTGTAGGGATCAGCACGTCTGCTGCAAAGGACTTAGTGGCACAAACGGTATGGACAATGTTGAACAGCAAGGCAGGCATATATGAATGGCATGGCTGTCTCTCTAATGTCTGTACAATTCACCATACACTTACACCCTAGCAATCTGGGTATTCCCCTATTGTGTGAACTTTATGACTGTATGATCGTCATGTGCGATTATGTTGTTCACAGCTGAAGTCCCTGGTGTCAAGCAGTGGCCACAAATCACAAGTCGAGTCTAGTGATATCACCATCCTGTAAGTTCTGTAATCTCTCATCTCTACTTTGGACACTGGAATGTATGCAGATTCCACCAGTGCTGAGTGAGAGCTTCAGTACAGGTTTGCACCGAGCACTGGCCTATATACAGTCAGTATCGCCTATAGCGTTGGTGTTTGATTTTGAGCATTTTATCACTATAAGCGATATATTACTATGACCGATACTGCATGCAATGTATGCGAGTTGGGTGTCAAACGACTCAGCACGCCGTGCACATATGCACTACATACAATGTACAATGTCATGTAGCTGGCTGTAGCTCCTGACACACAAAAATCAGCATTTCCTCATGATGGAGGCATATTTTGGCAACTTGTACGAGCTAAACTCACCAAACAACACTCACTGGATAAGTTATTCACGAAGAAGTAACACCCTGTTCTCCTCTGCCATCACTTGATTTTACATCAATCACTATAACCGATGCAATAATAATGTAATAAAGGTCTTTTGAAATATGAATTTGATCACTATAGGCGATATATGACTAGGCGATATATTACTATAGACGATTATTACTATACGCGATAACTGTGTATACTTAGTTATGGCAAATGAAAATGAATTTGAGAAATTGATCTCTATATCCGGTCTATTACTATAGCCGCCAACCTTATAGGCGATACGGACTGTATTCTGCACTCTCTCTTGTTTAAACAAAAGCGAAAGGACCAAGGAACTGCAAGTTACTCTATACTGTCCACTAACACCACCAGTTACTAAACAATCCTTCTCTCATAATATTATATTCGTACTTAACAGGAACTGGGAAGGCAGAATTGCCTGTGCTCTAAACGTATTCAAGTAAAGGAAACAAACAAAGAAACAAACAGTCAGCTCATGCGATAACATTGCACGACACTGACCGAAGGTACTAACGTTCCACAACTAACTGGTTAGTGGACAGTATAGCGTAACTTGTAGTTCCTTGGTCCTTTCTCTTTTGTATAAATCAATTCTTGGCTCTCCATCCGTGTCTCTGATTGGTTCATGTATTCTACAAAACTTCACACCTTGCTACTCTGCTCATTGTACACTGTGTTAATTGCGAAGTATGTTTCTGCCATATTTTCTCCACAAATGTAATATTCTCTTCAATCCCAAGGCAAACATCAGCATCAAGGGTCAAGGCCAAGGCAGAAATTACCTTGTCCTCGACACTCATCCAGGAGATCAAGGGCAACCAGTCACTTACGAATAGCCTGCGCCTGTATCTACTTCAAAATGTGAACAGTAGCAGAAGTCAGCCATTGATGATGCAAACGACTTCACTGAACGTCGTCAGCTTTGGTAGGTTCACATTCTGGAAATCTCTTTCGAAGTCATGGCTAATGAAATACGACCCTTGGGGCAAAGACAGCAGCCCGTTTACAATATCCGATACGTAATGTGGTATCCAAAACCCCATCCAGGGGCCACATGAGCCCCGGGGCTGCTTGCGGTACAGAGCTCGGATTTCTTTGACCTGAACTGTAGATGGACAGAGAGAGCAAGATGATAATTTTTTAAAGGTGCTAATTTTCTTGAACGGATGACACAGTCGCATGCACTAAGGGCGCGTTCGAATTGTCTTCATCAACTGTTCAAACAAATTTTATAAAGTGATTAGTTGAAGTGTCCCATTAGAACGATTTCTATTATTTTTAGAGCTTTTAAGTGGAATTGTCATGGTGATGATGGCGTTCGATCAGATCGACCATCTCCACGTAGTCTATTATATTAATTATTCATATCTTTTTGCATCTTTCCCTCGAGTAGGTCTATTGTTATTAAGCAATTGTCTGTTATAGTCACCACTATAAATAAAAATCCAATCCAAAAAATTAAAATCCACGTACTATGTGACGTAGCTATTCCAAACTCTTCGACACTAATCCACCTTCCCATCGGATGAGTTTCGAGGAGTTTCGAGGAGCTTCGTTTTTCTAAAGAGGCCAATAAGGCCACCTCTTCAGAAGAACGAAACTTCTTGAAAAGTCAAAGAGTGATTGTTAGTGGAATCTTAGATTTTGGTTTCGGATAGTAAACCTGAGCCTAGGTACCTTGATGGGAAATTGGAAAATATTTTAGAGTCTGTAACGTTTGTGTGTGTCCAACGTCAAAACACTCCATGCACGAATTGCACTCAACAGCTCCAGACAATGTTGGACAAAAGCAAACTTTTCAGAATGCACTTCAAAGAAAGTGTGCCCTCGCTGGTCGTCTAAAGTGTCTGGGTTCTTTAGTTTATTTGGTGTGTCACTCCGAACATTCAACCCGCACACTGCAGCCTATCTGTATCCGTACTTATTTCCCTGTGTTCTACATAGATACCTGCCCCGAGGAATTAATGACAGGTTTTCAGGGCACTCTACTCTGGCCAGAGACTTTTGGTGGCACTAGTGCTTTGCTCGACTGCCCTGTCGCTCTGGACGATCGCAAGGTGGAGTTTGCAACGCGCGACTGTGTGGCTCATTCCCTTCCCGACTCTGCAGGAGGAACTATTCCCAGGTGGAGCAGTCCCAACACCACAACATGCCCATCTCCTTTGACCAAGGAACTGCACAAGCTATCCAAGGTACAGCATCACTAGGCATCCTTGGATTATCCCAGACTCTTACTTGTTCAGTTGTAGTGCTTGTGAGGCTATATGACCCTTTCTACACCTGAATGTTGGATGGTCGCTGCTTGGATGACCACTACACCATAGATTGGTTATAGAGCATGGCTGGCTATAAGCTAGGGTCTGTGGTTCGAGTCCTGGTCGCGACAGTCCATATTCTCTTCAGACGTTTCCCAGTTACAACTTTCCCTCAAAGAAATGTATTGTGTTTCAGACTCTTTCATGATTGTACGTCACACAACCCTACCTATGAAATAAGAATGAGAACGAAGAAGAACAGAGCATGACAACTAATGGTAGGCGTGACACAAGATGGCTGTGCCAGTGGAATTGACTTGTTGTCATCAACAAGTTAAGGTGCTTTCAGGGTTCTGTTTCCCCAGCCAATTTCTTTAGCTAGGTGTCTTAATCTAATGTTCAAGGCTTATGAAAATTGCATAACCTCTTTTTTACCGTACTGTGGTTTGTAGCTTGATTTTAACAAAATTGACCTAGCAGAATTGGTGGACAGCACGACATTGATAGCCAACGTGACCCAGGATAGCACATTCCTGTCGGAAGATGACGTGGACTTTGCTGCTACTACACTCCTGAACCTGGTGACAGTAACGAGTGGAGATCAAAGACTGAATGCAACTGTCGAAATACAGGTAATGGTGACTTTCATACCTCTATAAGCTCCAACTATTTACTTCAACAGATAAAACTGGAAACGGATGAATGCAGGAATCATGACAGCTGACGGTACATAGTGGCAAAGCCACATAACACGAGTATACTGTACATTATAGTACAAATCTACTTATGTAGTATCCCTGCCCGACCACTATACTACAGTCGAGAACCTTGTAGTCGAAAACTAAACAACATGTCATGTGTTTTTAGGACTGTTTTATGACATGTATATTCCTTTTTCCTATTCTGCAATTGTACGCATGTGTTCACCTCATTTGCCTCGCTCGTTCCTCATTTCTTTAGTTCATTTGGATTATGCAAAGACTAGCCAAGCTTGCTTGGTGATTTCAACGCGGACAAGCGTATTATAATAATAAGCAACAAAGAATCTCTTTCCAAAAAATCCTGAACAAGCACCACGAAAACAAGCATTTTGGAGACAGCGGTTTCAATATAGCTACAAGTACAAGGAAGACTAATATTATTAATCATCGTATAACCTTTTACACGTACAGACAGCATGACAGCAAATCTGTGTTAGATTTGCTGTATTTGCACACTATCACTCCACCATTGCACTTGCGCAGAGCAAACATTAACAATAGGCTTCTCAGTATAAATGCTGACTCACACGTTCAGTGCTAAACTTCGTGATTTCATAGTGCACTCAAATACCTCTACTTTCGTCAACTACCAGTTCATTTGGAGGCTGGGACTTTTAAAAGCGGAAGTGGAAATCGCCTTATTCTTTCGGTAGATATCTCCTTTAAAGCACAGAATCAGTATTTCATCATGTGGTCATTTGCGGTGCACTTTTTTTCACTCTCAAGAAGACTGTTGCCAACTCAGCTTGATGGAAGGCTGTGCTCAGCTTTGAAATTGTGAAGTGTCTTCAATTCCGCAAAAGAGTTTTCTCATTGGTTTTTAGTAGCCATGTTTTGTACCAACAAGAAATATACTTTGCTGTAAATCATTCATCGCCTGTTGTGTGCACTTAGGTTGCTGATGCCGTCCTGAAGTCCGTGGACAATATTCTGAATGTTCCTGCCGAGAAGATCGAAGCAGTATCGGCATCAAAGTAAGATGGCAGTCGTTGATGAGCAGGTTTTGTTCAGTGTGAGGAGGTTGAGCAATGGTGATATGTCATCAGTGTTGTCTTCTAGTTTCAGTGGGTAGTATGACTCATATTCTGCGACTCCCCTCCCCCGCCTCCACACACACACGCGTGACTTCATGAAACCAGTGCAACCCCGTCACTGACACATATCGTTAATAGCAAATTTCATAGCCGTGAAATATACTAACAAGGTCATAGTAGCCATACATCTTCATTCTCCAAACAGTCTCTGGGCTACACCAATCACTAAAAGAAAAAGAGTCAGCTTAAATTATTCCAAAAAATAATAATATTCGAAGTTTCGGGCAAGGCCCTTCTTCAGGATCTGAAGATGGGCCTTGCCCGAAAATTCGAATGATTTAAGTTAACTCTTTTTCTTTTAGTGATTGGTGTAGCCCACAGACCGTTTGGAGAATGAAGATGTATGGGTATAGTGGATGGCTACAGTGGAGTCTTCGCATTTTGAGAAAAGATCATAGTAGGTGGCAACTAACCACGCAAAGACACACATCCAGTCAAATTATGCACTTGTCGTAAAATATCCGAACGTTTTCGGTCCTTTCTCATCAAGTATTGTACAGGGATTGGCTCGGGTTTGAATAACTAAAACTTATATAGCGTAACGATAATGAGATACCAACACTCGTGACAATGGGGAAAATTATCAAGTTCAGAACAAAACAAATCTCGAAGGAAAGTATTACTAGAGACAAAAACATAGTGAGCAAATTAAGTCTCATTGTTAACCGTTCGGCGAGGAGTAACACCAAACTATTGTAGCGACAGCACATTTTCTTTCTGTACACAAAGTTAAGTAACGTATATACAAAGCTTCTAACACAGGCAAATGCAACGCCTTGTCACGATTGTTGGTACCTCATAATCTTTTTGCGCTATAATTATAAGTTTTAGTCTTTCCAGCTTGAGCCATTCCCTGGACAATCCTTGATGAGAAGGGACCGAAAACGTTCGTATACTTTATGACAATTACCTTACTGGATGGGTGTGTTTTCGTGGATACTTGCGACCTAATACTTACCTTCGCTTTTTAAGTAGTATCAGCCTCAAACCTCTTTCAAAAAAACATTATTACGTTGTTTTATTCCAATTTACCGTCTTTTGCACCTGTGTATTTGGCAGAATTGCACACTCAATGGAGAAGTTGGTGACTAGTTTGAACGTCGAGGATGGCACCACCTTACAGCGAGTCACTGACAATGTTGGATTTGCAATTTCCTGTCCGCTAAACCTGACAACACAAGGATTTCGCACAGCAGAAGAAAATGGGACTGAAACCTTCCTTGTGGGGACACCAGCAAAGCCAGCTCTGGGTATGTGGCATGAATAGTAATGTTAGAAGCATGCAACGCTCAGCTGTTGAGCCAATAATAAATGTTGTGGTTAAAACAGGAAAGGGACATATGGAGGCATGCATGATTTGTTTCGGGTATGCATACTGATACTTTCCCCATTTTGTTTCTGTGTGCTTTGCGCATGTGCGTTGGACTTTGCCAGGGAGTATTTATATGCACGTGCCGTCGTGTGTCTTCGGGGCTGTGGGGCTTTTGTAAACTGAGCCTAGCATGTGTAGGCCGAGGCTGGAAATGATTGTATATTTGCTGTTGATCAAAGATAAGAATACTTCCAAAACTGACCTGGTGAACCTGATGAGCTCGTTTTTAATGTAGCATTGATGCTTTTTGATGGGCGAACTATTGTAAATGCGTTTCAATCATTTTGTGCGGCCAAGAGCCTGTTAGTTGAAGGGGGAATAGATGCGCATACGAAGCTAATTATTGCTACCGATTGGAAAAATGTTGTCACCTGATGAATGATGGACATTGTGTTTGAGAAGGCCCACTGACTGACACACCAGCTTGTTTGTGATGTTTATGAGGATACAATGGCCATCATCGTCGAACAGTCCTGGGATATGCTAGTCCTCATTGGCATTTTCGGGAAACCTAGAGATAATCCGTTTTAAAAGACCTCAGTGATACGACAGTTTAGAAAGAGGTCCTGCTGCCCACTGTCATTGCTAAATCAGAAAACATGGCTAGATCACGTGTTGTGCTTCGCGACTGCCTTTCTTCAGAAAATGACTTGGACGTGGCAATCGACATTCCCTCTCAGGCATTGCTTTTGGCCAAAGAAAGCAAGGAGGGAGTAGGAAATGACATGACAGCCTGCTCTCTGACCCAATCCCAGTTCATTCTCTATCAGACTTCCAGCCTCTTCCAAGACAGCAGTATAGGCGATAACACATCCATCGGATCACTGATCATTTCCGCTCAGGCGGGTGACTCTCCGCTAGAGAACCTCAGCCAGCCTGTTCTCATGTCGTTCAACGTGTCCAAGGCAAAGACCGGTGGTGAATATGAATACAATTTGACCTGTGCATTCTGGGACTTCAGTTTGGGTAAGTGCAGCAGGCAAAGCGACGAGTGCGGGAAGTGGCAGAATGTTTATTGGGAATGATTCATGTTTATGTCGGGTCACGTTTTGCTATTATTGTGTTTTTACAGTACTGCATGCTTTCTTTTCTTATACAGGTATTACCAGAATTTGAAAACTAAAATTTAATGCATCCTTCTCCCGAGACCATTTCCCCCTGAATGTAGTCCCTAAATTCACAACCAATCCATTTGACCGGTGAAATCAAATCCATTTTTGCCGACAAAGATGGTATGAAAAAATGTTCTTGCAGATTCAACGAAAACCATGGGATTTATGTTTTGCTTCCTATGTGAGCCCTTGCACCTTTCCTGCTGACTTGACTTGGCAAGAAGTCAAATTGGGGCGAAGAAAGAGTAGATCTACATGGAAGCGCAGAGTGTCACGGATGTATTCTCTATCTCAATGTATTACTTCAACCACTTCGTTCTTTCCTCTATTACTCTTAGCATACGGTGAAGGTGGCTGGAGCGGTGAGGGATGTGATCTGCTCAATGCGTCCGGAGACCATGCCGTCTGCCAGTGCAATCATCTGACAAGCTTTGCTGTTTTGGTGGTAAGGATAGCACTGTCATGAGAGTTTTATTAGTAGATGCATGTGACTGGTATTGCAGGCAGTGTCGGTAAGTGTATGCAGAGGTACAATAAGAACTGTGTGGATCAGTAGTATGAAGATTGCCATCTGGAATGAAGCTATAAGTTACAACAAACCAGAAGCGTGTCACTATGTGTCTCGTATGGAGAGCTGCATGTATGTAACTAGGACCAACTACAAGACAATGGGGAAATGGATCTGATGAAACCTTTCCGCTAGTTACAAAGAGACATTGATCACAATCTCGTCATTTTGAGGGGCCAATAATACTGTCATTTCAAATGTAATAACTTCAGACGCTCTTCCTAGTGATTTCCAAGTCCCCAACAAGCCATTAGAATCGCAAGCAGGGATGGTTGCGTGTGCCAGTAAGTGCCCTGGTAGCACCTCATGGAGCTAGTGGTGCTAGAGGTCGTGCTAAGGGTCGTGCTAGGGGTCGCGCGTAAAGAGTTTTAAAACCATTATCTCTTATTGTGGCGGGTGAATTTCATCTAAAACATCCATGGTTCTAGTGAGACTCGGCTGGAAGCCAAGTGTTCCGCATCCGTAGGAACGCCACCTCCAGGATCAAGGCGCTGATGCAGCTATTAAACGGTGGGAGGCGAGAAGATCAGACCCACCACAAAGTGGTCGACATCTAATCCCTTGGTAAATCATCGCTTCGTTTAAAACTACTTGACAGACAGAAAATATAAAGTGACGATGCATATCATCCCTTCGTTTAAAACTACTTGACTGACAGAAATATAAAGTGACGATGTAGGCAGAGCGCAATGAGGCACTGTATAGTCAGAATCGTTTGTATCCGTTTTCGTTCGTGAATTGCGATGGCAGACCGTTTGCACCTGCAAACGTTTGCAATTGGAGTCAATTTGATGATTGACTCGAGCCAACAGTTTCGATTTTCGCGCCCACCTATTTTCCCTTTTGCACACCCATCGCGAAAATGCCGAACGTTTCATGATCGCAAGAAAACAGGTTTCTGGGTTTCCGATATCTCGAAGTTCGCTGGTTTGAGTCCTGGTAACCTGGTATTGGAAAGTAAAGTATAGTCAAACTTTTCCCCTTCTCCATTCCTGAAACGAATATTGATGGTATTACTGCGCTTTGGGTCATGTGATGTTGTCTGATCACGGTGCAGTCTCGACGGGCACTGCATTCCCCTCTGCCACCCAGCAGCACAGCTGAGCGGAGCCTCAGCATCATATCGTACATTGGCTGTGGATTGTCCATGATAGGTCTGCTTGGGACCATAGTCGTAATTTTACGACTCAAGTAAGTCTTGCACCGATTCCTCTAGCACTGCTCCGAATGTAGTATATTGATGAAAAATGCGACATGTTTATGACAGTTATTATTCAACAGCAACACTGCACATAGTACCTGCTGTAGCAAGCTGCCTACATCAGGTAACAACCGAAGTTACAAGATGAGTACCTCCAACGATCTGCACAGAAGAAATGGGGTTTGGAAATTGGCTATAAATTTCAATGCTACGACTATAGGCAGCAGTCAGACAATCATCTGCTGGAAATCAACTAATTTTCGCTGGTGATTTAATTTCGCTGATTCCGCCGCTTTGTGTCAACCAGCCAAAGTAAATCGCAGGCCAAAGTTTGTCCCAGAGGCAAATTAATTTTTTTTTACAATGCAACACAATTATTGTGGAAAGGTCACAACAATAAGAGACAAGATCAAAAGGAAAGCTTTACAATAATAATAATTGTGGAAGAGAAAAGGACATATGGATACGAGTTAAGAGTAACTCTCCATCACTGTAACATGATACTATATACAGTCAGAAAGTGCAATAACTAGGCACAAAACTGACAGAGTACTGAAACATTCGACGTCCTGACACCTAGCTTCAACACATCTCCGTAGCGCTAACCGACAGCCTTCCAACTTGGAAGGTTCAAGGTTATGGAAAAGACCAAAGAGGGGAAGGCAAGCGCAACGAAAACGAGCAAAAGCTACAGTCCCAACGGAACAAAGAATGTCGATTGTTACTGGACGATGACGAGACCAGTACGATATCTGACAAAGCGGTCTAACTACAATTCGAAGCAGCAAAGCAGCACACCACCCAACTTGGGTGGGTCATAAATATCAAAGATAAGTAAAGAAAGGGAAGCTTTGCGAAAACGAATTGTACAAGCCGAAAGCCAAACTCCTGCAGTACTCCTCATGCATGACATTGTGATGGACTAGTTGACTACAAAACAAGTTGTTTCACACGACGTACGTTTCGCCGTATGGTTCGTGACGGCTCATCAGGTGTGCAATTTGAAACTCGGATGTTGAGCCATAAATAAATGTGGAAGAGAAAAGGACATATGGATACGTGTTAAGAGTAACTCTCCATCACTGTAACATGATACTATATACAGTCAGAAAGTGCAATAACTAGGCACAAAACTGACAGAGTACTGAAACATTCGACGTCCTGACACCTAGCTTCAACACATCTCCGTAGCGCTAACCGACAGCCTTCCAACTTGGAAGGTTCAAGGTTATGGAAAAGACCAAAGAGGGGAAGGCAAGCGCAACGAAAACGAGCAAAAGCTACAGTCCCAACGGAACAAAGAATGTCGATTGTTACTGGACGATGACGAGACCAGTACGATATCTGACAAAGCGGTCTAACTACAATAGTTAGACCGCTTTGTCAGATATCGTACTGGTCTCGTCATCGTCCAGTAACAATCGACATTCTTTGTTCCGTTGGGACTGTAGCTTTTGCTCGTTTTCGTTGCGCTTGCCTTCCCCTCTTTGGTCTTTTCCATAACCTTGAACCTTCCAAGTTGGAAGGCTGTCGGTTAGCGCTACGGAGATGTGTTGAAGCTAGGTGTCAGGACGTCGAATGTTTCAGTACTCTGTCAGTTTTGTGCCTAGTTATTGCACTTTCTGACTGTATATAGTATCATGTTACAGTGATGGAGAGTTACTCTTAACTCGTATCCATATGTCCTTTTCTCTTCCACATTTATTTATGGCTCAACATCCGAGTTTCAAATAATAATAATAATAATAATAAAACGTAGCCTGTAAAATGTAAAAAGTCACTGAGTACTGTTTAATTCACTATCCATGTCCAGTATTTATAATAAAATGATCTGCTGCAATTTATAGATTCTTACATGCAAGCAACCTGGGCCTCAGCAACAACCAGCTCAGCAGACTCCGGATGCCGAACCGATCGCTCACGGAAAAGACCCCGTGAACCCCGCAAACACATGATGCATGATCGCAACAGAGCAAATGAGAGACGGCATCTGATGTAAGATATTACGTGGGAGTACTGCTCCTTCCTCCTTTCCGCTCTCAATAACGTGATTCGGCGATAGAGTGATGTCGCAGCTCTTCCCATGCCACCACTTGCCGACAGCACAACAGGCATGAACGTCGCATGCTCCACCTCTCTCACTCTCTCTTCATAACATCGTCCCTTTTCTTTTTCATGGCGCCGATAGACAGTGGTGCGCGGTGCAGATCGATTTGAGCGTGCATGAGGATTAACGAGAGAGCTTGGAAGCTCAGGGCCCTACGCTATGCTTTTATGCTTTTTTGCCTAGCTCATCGTACAAGTTATAAGAACTGATGGAAATTTCTTTTTCCGTTGATTGGCCACATCACTGTATTGCAAAAACGTTTCAATCGGTTTGAATATTATGAGGTAGACAAAAGTATTTGCAGAATTTATTGCGGATTTTTATTTCTCTAATAATCATCTACTTTTGGTTTGCTCCCTCTTTTCTTTTTATCTCATTATACTGTAAATCAACAAATTTTGGCCGATGAGAAATTCACTATAGTCAGCCTCTTGTTTTTCAATGGTAACATAATCTGTGTGGAATATACTTGCTTCACTTTTGGAATATTTGTGGTGTGCTTGTATTGTTAGCAAGATGAATTCGCTAGAGTGAAGCAATCATACCTTTACAACAATCTTTGCATTCTACACAATCAGGGTTATGAAGCTGAAACCTGGATTATGTATTCTTTTCTGTTGTGTTTCATGTGGTGTTCTTGTGTTCTTTCATCCAACGCAGGAAACTTCGCTCCCGCAACCACCAAAAGCTGATGTTTGGACTCTGCATCACTCTCTTCCTCGCACTGTTGCTGTTTGTGTCGGCAGTAGCACCGGCCGCTTGGAGCAAGGGCTTGTGTCAGGCTGTGGCTTTAGTTCTCCATGCACTCCTGCTGATGGCGTTCATGTGGATGTCAGCAGATGCAACTCTTCTCTACACCCAGCTGGTGATTGTCTTCGGCGGACAAGCTGCAACTCTGCTCCGCAACCTATTGATTCTGATTTTCTGTAAGGTCAAGAACTGTCTGGCACGCTATGCGTATGGCATGCCATAGCAGAAGTAGAAAGGTTAACATGAGTATCGCAGATCTCTATGAGCTCGATGCTTTCATGTGATTTGTTTTACATCTGGCACCATTTATCATTTTACAACCTGGAATGGCCAGGGGTGCTTGGCCAAGGGGTGTATACAGGAGAGGTTGTGTCGATGAATAGACTGCATCTGAAGTAAGTCTTGTCAATGCCTTAGAGGAATCTGGTTTGCTTGGGTATGGATGGCTGATACCATTATCTAAGGCTATTATAGAGAACGGGGGGGGGGGGAAGAGAGGCGGGAAGTTTCAATTGTTGATCTTCTACGTATTATACGACGTTGAAAATGTGCATCCATTGAAGTTGATATGACACTGTCAACTTAGCACAGATTATTCCACTTGTTTCCCTATGTGTAGCTGTACCGGTGTTAGTGGTGCTGGTGACAGCTGCATCTACACACATGACGGCGTATGGTAACGAAAACTTGTGAGTTATGGTTTGTAGGAATATGACTGTTTTTGTGTCCTGTTTTCTAGATATGCGCATGATCAATGATTTCACAGACGTTTGCATGAGACCAAGTCAATTGTACCCAAGAAGGGAAAGAAGGTCTTCTGCAGAATCGATTATTCCCAAATTGAATTCTTCTTTTCCTGCCTGTATCTCCTTCCTAATATCACCCCTTTGCACTTCAAAAAATAAGTGCAACAGCTAAAACCATCTGCTTAAAAAAGCATTGCCCTTGTTGCCTTCCAGTCAACTGGCTTGCCTTGTTCCTTTCAGTAATTACAAATTCAATCGTTTTTTGAGAGTCAATATCTATAATGACCAAAATATTATATCACTGGACATGGCCAAATTTCCGATTTTGCTCCAAGTTGGCTCCTTTTATGATAAGTGTTATTCCTAGGCGGACCTCATTCACCCACTGTGAAAGTTTGTTCCGGAAACGCTGCGTTCCTTAAAAAAGGTTTTCCGCATCCGTCGTGGGAACGCCACCACCCTCTAGGATCAAAGGCGCAGATGCAGCGCCTAAACGGTGGGAGGTGAGTAGATCAGACGCAACACCAAGTGGTAAAAGACCGAAATCCCATTAGCTGCATCCATGTTACCCTCGTGCCAGGCCACAAGTTCCCAAAAACTGTGGGTCGCAGCACGGCTGGAAAAATTCCTTCCGCTTCCGAGCAGGACTTGAATCTGGTACCCTCGGTTTCTCAATCATGGTCTTAGACCATCCCAATATGCCTGCCTGCATGCGTTCCTTAGATATGCCTAAAAAAAAAATCGGAAAGTTATCGCTCTCGAGCAACTTCAAACAAGATCCATCAGCAAGGACTGCAACAGCAGCGCAAGATGGCCCAGAGGGTTCTGGAGTACTGGGCAGCTAGTGCACGTGAGTTTCACATGTGCGTCGATGTCTTGTCGTACAAGTAGAAAATTACGACGTGGCAGTTTTGTACTCGAGGATTTCAGGTTCGCATTCCAGCTGGAAAATGAAAAATCTAAAAAGGAGGCTCTCTTTGAGGCACAGCCGTGGCCCCCCGGTACCTACAAAATGCACGATGTAACCACGCATAAATCGAACGTAGGTGGGCTCATTGCAAACTGAGAGAAATGCAGATTTTTTGATGGGAGGGTGCCACACGCATAATAATAATATAAATTATGGCACTCGTCTCTGGACTAAACCATCATTGTGGGCGAACAAGGCCACCCCTAGAATAAAAGGAGTCAACCTTGAACAAAATCCGAAATTTTGCCAAATCCAGTGATATTGTGTGGTTACAGCCTTTGATTCTTATAAGGCAGTATCTGACTCCGGTATAGAAGTATACTCATCCTTTTGTACTAAGGATATAGCTTAGGAGTGTGGTCACCGAACTCTACAAATATTTGCTATTGTGGCACTACTGTGCTGGTGAAACATAGATTATATGACCCACTGTTTAAGCACCAAGTGGCATGTGCTGTTGCCATCTTGCTCTCTTTGTCCTGTACAGCTGTTGGATATCGAATGACGCAGCATTCTACGGTGCTTTCATAGCTCCGATGACACTAACGCTCATCTACAATGCCGTCGTTCTCTTCGCAGTTATCAGATCACTGAAGAAACGCTCGCAAAACGTGAAGACAGCTCGCCGAAAGCAAGAGACGTCCGGGAAACTCTACCTGCTTCGCATCACCGTGTCTCTATCCTTGATGCTAGGTCTTACTTGGGTGTTTGGAGTGCTGACTGTGGTCGTTGATCATATCTCTGTGCAGTATATCTTCGCCATCCTGAACACACTGCAGGGTTTGTTTATCTTTGTGCACACAGTTCGCTCGAAAGATGTGCGAAAGGAATGGAGCGAGAGCATGTCAAGAAAGTCGGGACGCGACGGAAGCACGATGTTCTCCAGCTCGTTCAGATTCCAAGGTACACTCCAGCGCATTGCAGATTTCGGAGACAGCACCCTTGGCAAGGTTCGCAGCGTATACCGCTCCGGTTTTGGCAGGCAGGAACCCCAGTACGGGAGTGGAGCGCCGACGCTAGGCACTACGTCGTTCAAAGGCTCCACACTAGAGTCGTGCACCATGCATGAGAGCTCAGCAGACACCAGCGCTGTCATTCCGAATACAATTTTGGACCACTCCATGTCGTTTATGGCTGATAACACACCTGCGGCTGTCTGTGCACCCTTGGAGTCGAATCCTGTACACCAGACTGAGGACTCAGCCACCACATCTTTCTCATTAAACGAAAATCAGAAAAAAGGATGAGGTTGATGATGAACAGACCAAACTAGCGGAGGAGTGAATCTTCGTCCTGGGTACAGAGTTGTGATCCTGCAGTGATAATGCTGCATTGAGTTTTGCGTCTACCCTGATTTAATTGTAGTCGGATGGCCGACTTCAGGCACATCGTTATGAGTCACGTGATTCGCAATATCAGTTGGGTTATTAATTTTATGCTTTTGCTTGATTTGTTTGATTCCGGTCACATTATTGATACACCAATTTCCTAATAATGATACGTGAACACGTCTTGCATTGGGGTAGCGGTGATGACTTCCGCATAATCTGAAGCAATGGTGCAGCCCGTGAACTCCAGTTCCATTCGTGATGGAGTAGACTATCACATCCGCATAACTGTTCAAATTGCCACATTGTGTTCATCTATGACCATTGAATCTGTGCATCTGATACCCTTGTCAGCTTTATACCTGTACGATTGTGTGTCGTTGTGTTTTCATTTTTTAATAATCTGGCTCAGGAATATTCTGGTGTTTGCTTCTTTGATTCCTTATTTTTATAGCACCTGACCCACACAGGAATTCAATTTTAATCGCAATTGTTAATTGCAAGGCAACCAAATGACGTTTTTACAATCATGTATGCTACCAGCCAGTGCATGCGCAGCGCGTTTCTAATTGACATCTTTCTTGCTTACACCCATTACTCATAAATTATACATGACTCGGGAATTGTGTGTTGTATCGCTGAAGTCGCACCAACCTCTTCTTTACATTGGACATGAGTGTGGTACAGATGCGCTCACTGAAATCCGACCCGAAGTGCAAAGCTGACGCCCACCAGTTCCGATTACATCATTGCATGCGTACATGTGTAGGCCCAGCCGCATTCGTTCCACTTCCAGGGCGTCAAGGGCCGTGGAAGTTGAGGGCGCCAGGATTGCACGTTGGGTCGGATTACATTGAGCGCAACTGTAGTTAACCTTCTGGATTAGAGTGTTTTCATCACTGGTCCAGTAATCGCCTGGCGGACAGTACACGTTCGTAACGAACTTGTGAATTTCACTGCGCAAAACATGCGAGCATGCATGTACAGTGGACAGGTACTTTGGTGTGCAATGCTAACGCCAAGTCGCCTAAAATAGACCAGGAAATTTGTTGCTGGCTGCACATGAGCACCTTTGAACTGAGTGGCTGACTACAACGTCCAGTTAAGAATTTGACCACTTTGGGCAGCTTTCCATGCGAATGGTGTTGTTAGATGGAAGCGATGCGCTTTTGAAAAAAACGAACAATACCATGCCATTCTCTACATCAGTAAAGGCGCTAGCGCAGGCTATACCTGGAGCTCATTCACTCGTGAAACTTCACAGCAGGACAGTTTGATATCAGTGAGAATGTCGAGCCTGTAGGAAATATAACCAGCATATGAAGTTCGTTAGTTGCGGAGCTACACTGTACTAGTCGGGTGCTTACATGCGTGCCTGGGTGTTGGCTAGCTTATCCCTTTATGTACCGCGCATCTAATGTATGCGTAGGGTACTCCTCGTCAATGATGGACCTAATAGGGTAAAATCTAGTCGCATATTGTAGGTGCAAGTTATGTTTTTCTGAATGTATAGTAATGAATGGGTCCATTTATCAACGTACTGTAATCTAGCATGCAGCTATTAGTAGAGGGCATACACGGAATACCCAATTATGAGCCAATTGTGCGTAATTCTGACAATTGAGATCGCTACCTTTGAAATAAAGTATAGACGTATCAGGGACGGCCATTGGGACGCACAGTGACAAAAGGATACCACAGGCACTTGTTGCATGCATGAACAGCAACAGAAGGGGCGGAAAACGGATGTATCGTCTAATTACCAGACGCAAACAATTGCGTCAAATATTCAAATTATTGCAATTATTTCAGATTTGAGATATGCAGTTTTTGCTGATCTACTCACGTCGAGCGAGGATTGGTGATTGAGAAGACAAGAAATAGTTACTAGGGGATGACCTCCGCCTGCCGTGGTGATTTTATGCCATCGCTGCCCTCCCTCTCGCTGCTACTTGGTGAGCGAATGCTGTGATGGCTTCAGCGATGAAAATTGGCAGTTTCGATTCAGATCCTGAGGAGATATCGCTGCTTCAGCTCTCTCCAGGTGTCTACCACGACTAGAGGATGTCGACATTAGCTGCAGAAGGCTATATCTCTATTAGCAGCAGCGTGACGGAACGAAAACACGATCGAAATTGGCAAAATATATCGCTGAGCGTAGAAACGTGGCCACAGTTGGCCGTAGTCTGACTCGCCTGTTAGGACCACTGCTCGCATGAAGACCATGTTTTTGTCTAGGGTACTACTGCTATTCTGCTAGTTAGCGCGCTGCTGGTGTCAGGCAATGAGTGTCTGTTCAGGGTCATCATACTACATTCTTTGCAGCAGAAACACATGGTTCCTGCTGGGTGTCACCTCGGAGCTTGCCATGCGTGAGACAGTTTAAAAGTCTCAGAACTTCAGCTTAGAAAGTTTGCCTCGTTTACATGATGTTCTTATCCCTTTCGTGACATTGTCTCACAACATAACACACTTACTTCGAAGTACTTCTAAAAGGTAGGTACACATGATTTTTGAGTTTGTTATTCGGTTGCATCAGTGATCGTGAAGTATAAAAAACGTCATTTATTGAGTATTCAGTACTTGCGTGGTTCTCCCAAATTATATGTTAGGACCCTCTCATAAGCCGTTTCACAAAGGCGGCTGGCCGCTGGTATGTCAAGTAATAGTACTGTTAGTTCTGAGCACTAAGTGGGGTAGCTGAAATCGTCGTTCATTTGCCTGTTTGACTGAACTATTAGCGATCTTGTCCTTTTGACATTGAGCGTAGCCATGGAATACTTAGGGATCTCTTACTCGATCAGCGGAATGATCACCCAAGTGCGGAATAGGTGACGCCGTCTTAGACTTTGCGGCACACAAATGTAAGAGATGGTTTCCTGAATAGGAGTTCCTTGGCACAGAACAATGCCTGAATCATTGACGACAGGCTCCCGTTCCGACTAGAGTTCCAAAATTTACTGCTCTGAATCAGCACGGCGAAACTTGTGGAGAGATGTTGGTACTTTTCGAGAAGCATGTAGTTCAGGAGTAGCGTCTGGGACACCGACACTCCCGATCCGACACAGTGAATGCACATGTACGAGTCTGAGTATCAGCGGAATAGAGACAGGCTGGTAAAGGTAGACAAGCATTATGAGAAGAAATGCAACATAGGGTGTTTCAGAGAGCCTGAGCAGCGATTCAATGTTAGATGGCCGCGGACCCGTCTTGGATACATTTACTTTGGAGAGGAGCAAAACTGGCGACAAGCGGTCTTGTCCAAAGCAGTAAGGTGCTTGCCCTTTTCAAAGTTCCAGGCTTGGCGAAATTGACTTGCGACGCATCCGCCACGTCAGCATTGGACCCTAGCGTCCCGCCTCAGATGGAATTGCGAAGATCACATATTTTCCGAAACTGACATCAGTAAATTGGACCCTTTGGTTGCCGACATATCACTCGGTCTGATTGGACAGTATTAGGCTTCCTAGACTAAGAAATGAACGGAAGGCAAAGCTGAGCGAGCGTTGGCTTTTCCCAGAACCAGGCAATGCGCTGTTATTGTGCAAGACAAGAACGATAAGTCCATAGCCTGTCTCAGTATAAGGCTGCTCAATCGAACAATCTCTCCTCATTTACTGGCTCATCAGCTGCCAGAGCATTCGCATATCCCCTTGGAGTCGTACGGGAAGCCAGGAACTCCCGATAATCGCAGTTCGGGCAGGGAAGGCAGGAGCGCAACGCCAGGGATGGCAGCCATGTTTCAAGCCCTTGGGACTGTCCTGCTGATTGTGCTCCTTGCAATATCACTATCCACTGCAGGTAGGTACTGTTTGAATAGGAAGATAAGGAGAATCATAGCGGCGAGATCGAGAGATCGAGAGATAGAGAGATAGAGATAGAGGGAGAGAGATAGAGAGATAGAGAGATAGATAGATAGAGATAGAGAGAGAGAGATAGAGAGATAGAGAGATAGAGAGAGAGAGAGAGGTAGATGGAGATAGATAGATAGATAGAGAGAGAGAGAGAAAGAGAAAGGGTGCAGACAGGCAGGTGGATATAATTGAAAAGAAAAGAGACCTCTTCTAGCATGATATTTTGAACTTGATTTGGCTTAGCCTCTACGTTTCGACCCAGTACAGTTCCATTCCACTGGAACGGTTGGTGATTTTTTTGGGCGAGGATTAGCACCGATCACTGGGCAGTATTCACTTGAAGCGGCTTAAGATCACGTTGTGTTTTAATGTATGTTCGACAATATATTTAAATTACTATCTATCAGAGTGTAAATTGAATGGACGGACCACAGTGAAGTTGTTTCCACATTACATCTGATTGTTCGTGTTCACGGAGTTCCAGAACACGTGTGTGGATTGACTGTACATGTACCCGGCAGAACCATTGTCAAACAGTTGCTACGAACATTGTGAGGAATGCATGCGACGTCCAATGGGCACACTAGTGCTGCATCCCATTCCAGATGAAAGTGTCAATAGGGTGGATGACACTGAACAGTGTCAACGATTTTTAAACACCAATAAAATCAAATGGTTTGTCGGGAAGTAAGACGACACTGAACAGTTCTGCGTCAACGATTTTCGAAATCCGACAAAATCAAATGGTTTGGCCGGAAATAAGATGACACAAAACCGCAATCTGTTAGGTCGCCGAGTAATGTTTTATGGAATGGCATCGCGAATCTGCTCCAACTGCTCAAGGCCACACCTAGCCACTAGACGTGGACAGCAGGTTACCCGTTGTTTGACAGACAGCATATTGCATTTACTTCCTCCGTATACAAAAACTTCGTGACCTTTTTTTGAAAGCTACGCACAGCTCTGGAATTGTTCCGTTTGACTCGGAATAACACTTGTGGCATTGTCTAACCTGTTTACAAGCTATATACAAAGAAAAAAGAAACTCAGACGAATGAGATTGAGTTTGTTCACAGTCTTGGTCGCGCATGTCATTGTCACCTGACGACGCCGACTCCGCATCGCCAACAGTCGCTGCTTCCGCTCGCATTTCGTTCATATTCTTGTCACCTGCAGTGATGATCCGACGCTGGACTTTGGCTACGTCCTCTTCATCTCTAGAGCTGTGTACGACCCGGTGTCGACTATATTCAGTTGTTCCAACCCGCGACCTCCATTATGCCGTGAAACGAGTCGTACAAGCACATCAACACGCTTCGCATTTTCTCGCCAGGATAATCCTCCCAAGCATTCTACTATGGCTTCGAGGAGGTCCCTGCGATTCCCCTTGGCGACAAAGGAGACGTCTGACTGGAGACAGGCGAAGAAAGCCAGGCCATCGACATTCTGATCCTGAGTCTGCACTGGTTGCACGACGACTGAAATGTTTCATCTTGCTGTGGGAGCGAAACAAATCATTCTATATTCTCACGCTGCGTAGATCTATGGGGCTGCGCACTGCATGTACGAGCCTGGCCAGTTTCAGGGCAGTGAGTGCCGCGTGACTCCGTGTTCCAGCCACGAGCTACACTTCGTCACTGTGTCAGTTTCGAGCAAGTAAGTGTTAGTTTTTTTCATTTGACTCTTGAGTTTCTGTCGGCAACGTCCTCACACGCATGGCGTCCGTGGAGAATTTGTTCGGGATCAACCAAACTAACCTCGACATGGACGTGGTTTGTCGATGACAGCCTTTGGCGCCGTTCGTTGAACAGGTTCTTGCTCAAAAACACCGTTCAAAAAAGTCACGAAGTTTTGTATACGGAGGAAGTAGGTAAAATGGAAAACGGAAATAATTGAAATGGTTCACGTCAGAATCAGTGAAGTCGATTACAACTTTCTTGCCTCCATGTACAGATAGTGGTGGCGGTGAAGGATCGCAATTAGCTCGTAAGTAAAGGATTTAATTTAACTTTCGTCCAGGGGCTCCGCTGGTGGGAGGGGGTGACCAAAGCCCTGAGGGATTTTCAAATGGTGCCTAAGGACAGAAAACAGTCAGACACTGCAACGAACGTATTCAAGAGAGTGAGAGGAGGTGAGGATGGGGGGGGGTGGACTAGATATAGCAAGCTTCAAGAAACTGCACAGAGAGTTAGGCATTGTGAATGTATTTCGTTCCAGCCCTGGTGACAGCTGATGTGTTCTTCAGATGTTTTCCTTTTCCATTTCCTCAGCTTATGACTTATTTTCAGGGACTCTTCCCGCTGATGATGGTCATGAAGCCCGAAATGTCGAGACGATACTTCTAATGGATTTGTCTGAACTGCAGTGCTCTCTTGAGTGTAGCCTAGGCAGGTTGGGTGCAAACTTATGACTAGTTTTATTAAAATGTAATCATGGCGAATTATGCCGCATCTGCGCCTTTGATCCTAGAGGGTGGTGGTGTTCCCACAGCGGATGCTGAAAACTCAGCTTCCAGCGGAGTCTCACGCGAAACATGAAATGTATTTTTATTTATGGCGACTTAGTGATGATGGCACAAGAGCGTTGAAGATTCCCGTCTCACATCCCTTGATGCTGTAGCCAGATACCAAAAGCACGCGCTGCATACTAGCTACCTTGGGCCCAAGTACAATGCATGGGAGCTGCACCAGGCCAGGAAAGTCGAACATCACCAACTCTGGCCGAGCTGGACAAATCTGTAATGGTATTATGCAGTAGCTGCATATACACACAGAGAACCTTTTAAGGTCATGAACATGTCAGACTCAACTGAAGAAGGACACATTATTGTTGTATTGTTTTGAATAGAAAAAGTGACTGAGGAATGTCTGAAGGGAACCCACAATTGTTCTAAACATGCTACTTGCGAATACAACTACTCGCCCAACAACTACTCCTGCAGGTGCGATCGGGAACAAGGTGAGATCTTGTCGCTGACCATTTTAGCTATCTAAGCGCATCGTAAGCGACGCAATAACCATAATTTTAATTTTATGAATCTATGTATATGTATTACTTGATAGCCGCCAATATGCTCTCCCAGTGTCTAAAGAATTGATGGATTCCCTTCCCCGGGGCGAAGAGCCCAGCATGAATTAAAATCCTCAATCGCTCTATTCCAATATATGCCGCGTCAAAAGTATCAAGTCGAACGACGATGGAAACTCGTTTGAAGACGGGCGAAAAATACTAATAGTGGGAAGTGAAATAATATTATTTGGAAATGCCCTCCACCCTGTCCTTTCATTTTGCTCTCTTTTGGCATGAAGTTGCACGGAAGAAGGCATAAAGCGAGTTGTGCATTCAATAAACAGGTTAGGTATCCTTGTACTTTGCATTGAGATGAGAATTGTGTGTGCAGCTATAATATCGTATTCCTCCACACTGCTCAATGATGCATGCTCGTGTTTCCTTTTTTGCTGTAGCTGACTGCGTTGCAAACGTGTTCGACTCTCAGGTCTTTGACCACTGTGCTAAAGTCGGGGAGGTGGTGAAAGTCGACTGCATAGATGACTACATTCCTACCAAATCACCGTACATGTTGTGCAAGCACTCTAAGTTGGACAATGTTACACAGTACAATGTTACAGGTGTCTTCTGCTTACGTGAGTTGTAAAAATTTAATACTGCGAAATAGTTGGGTGGATCAAGGTAAATAAATTTATGTTTCGCGTTTTACACAGTTAAACTGAGACTTCGGCATCCGCAGAGACGCCACCACACTGCAAAAATCAAAGTCCTAGTGCAGCTCCAAGCGTTCGTTGAGTTTGAGTAGATCAGAACCACCACCAATTTGGTTAAAAACCCGAAAATTCCATTCGATTTTCATGACGAAACGAAATAGGAAGAAGCTAGGTGCCGGATAGTTCAATGTCTTTGGATCCTGTTGATTTTGTGAGTCTATGTTGCCGTGTTGGTGAGTATATGATCTGTGTACATCAGTGTTGGTGTTATTAGTCTGATAATATAGCTTGTCTTTTTCCATGAATAAGATTGGCTCACTATCCGACTTCAATAGAGTGCTTTGTACACAAGTGATTGGAGCGGTGTCTTTAGGAGGTGCTTGAAGAGACAATAGAAAGGCTAAGCTGACCTTGTAGGCGATGGTGCCATGGCGAGAATAAAGAATTCAAGCTGCAAGATAATTTGACGTGATGCGAAGTTTCCTCTCACGTTATTTGGCTCGCGCTTTGGAAACCAACGCTAGCCTGCTGCATCTCACGGCTGGGCGTAACCTGTTATTATGCTAAATTCGACCCATTTGACGTGCAATTGCGCATCACGGTTTAAAAATCAGGCGCATCTTTATCTCTGAAATTATATCATCGGCAGGAATTTCGATAATTTTCGCAATCTTGCAATCTTTCGCAATCTTGCAAAGTGATATTGCTAAACTCTGTTTACATGTATTCCAACGGAAAGTGGAATATCTTTTGGCAGTGCAGAGCTCAGAAAGATAGCAGTCCTAACTTCCTCCCTGTGAAAACCTGATACTTTGCTTACAGGGGATTCACACGACGGGCAAACTCATGTGTGTGGTACTCGTTTTACTCGTGTGACCCAAGCGCGTGCAAAATCGTGATAAACTTGCTCGTGGGTCCTAGGCCCAAGTTTGTGCTTTGCGCGCGTTAAAAACAGCGAACGTATTTTAGTATGGTATTCAAGTACATTTATTTTATTTATTTATTTCTGCACCTCGTGGCATGTCAAGACAGCCAATTGAATTGAGGAGAGGGTGAGACCAACCACTGATTGTTCGCAAATCGGCTGCAAAATTGGAAATTAAGGGAAAATCCGTTAAAATAATTGTTGGCATGCTATCTTCAAAATTGGTGAGATATTGGAAGATTTGGTACATTTTCGGCGAATCTCACAGGAATACTTCAAAATCGGCGAAAAGCTGAGCGATTTTTCGATAAGTCTACTTTTCGGCGAATTTAATAGTAATGATCTTCCTAATAGCTAATGTGTGTTTGAGAGGAGGTCAAAGGACACGAGTCACACGACTTTGCAACAACATCATTCTGGTTGATTTCGGCTATGCTCAAAGAAACCCTCCAAAATCTGTGACTTTTGGGCCGGTCAATTTGGGGAAAGCCTAGAGCTGAAGTTTAGGCGACAGTATCAGTGTAGCACCTTTTAGATTCTGTGTTGACATTCACCACAACCATTGCGCTCTGTGGACGACCACATACATGTACATACACTCTCACTCACTTGCTCACAACAGCACCAAGAGGTTCCTTCGATCAGTGAAGTTTAATACCTGATGAAAGAAAGATGAGTTGTTGATTGACTGGAAAAGAAATTAATCACCTATTTTTATAGTGAAAATAAAAGGTTTTTTTTCAAGTGACAGCTAGGTGTTGGCGGATAATGCTTGGTAATATGGGATATAATGCTCTCAGTAATGCTCGACAAAAGACCATATAAAGCTCCAAATAATGCTGATAATGCTCCGCCGGATGGAATATAAACACCTGAAAATTGCGGTATTGGGCTAAGAAAAACGCTATAATATTGCACCCATGCTATGATAAACACACAATACAACACCAGGTAAACATGTACGCTAGGTACAAACACATACACTAGTCATATTGAGTCATACCGGTGCCAGCTAGAGCCTTCCCAAGTGGTTTCTGATACGCCAAGAAGGACTCCTTGACCAGTTTCTGACTCTGAGTTTCCCTCTCCAAACGGGAATTTCCTTGTTTGTGTCCCGCGGTAGCAATATGTGACTTGATTATACTCTTCTTGCCTGACAATGTTGTATGGCATGCGAGGCACACTAACTTGCCACAGTCGCTTTTGAGCGGCTCATCTGGGAACTCCCGCACCCGTGTTTCGGCACTGATGGCCACTTCATGAGCTACTCGCGTCCTTTTGGAAACATTTTCAGACTTGGTAATAGCTGTTTTCTGAAAACACCGCTTCCTCGCTATCGCGGCAGGATCTGCAGTTTCCAACTCGACGACGTCACTATCAACAGAGGACTCCGCCAAAAGCTCATCTGGAGAAAGCCCAGCTTCCTCCCAATCCCAAGAACGGCATCGCGGCGAGTCAGCCATCAGCGTTGGCTGCTAGTTAGCTGGTCTTACGGAATGGTCAATGTCCCGTGAAAGGCCAGCGTTACTCTTCGACAAAGACATGGACTCTCGCTTCGATGAAGAATTTTTTTTGTAACATTGTGCAATTTGTGGACGGTAACCGGGTTAGGTCTGGGATGTGTGCGTGTACGTGTGCGCACCTCCACCGTTCCATGATGGCACACATTTGTTTCCTTGGTTCACCTGGATCTTCAAAAAGTTGCTGGCCGAAGATAGACTTCTGGGACTGGAAGTTTCTGCGAGAGTTTCCACTCTGCATGCATGCAGTGTACTGGGCCTGGCACTGCGTGCCACGATCTGTTTGGTACCATGCATGATGTGTACGGTGGTCTATCGCTTGTAGTAGTAGTAATTAATACATCGCGTATAGTAATAAATGTTGCCAATCAAAGATCATCGACCAACGGCTAGCCGATACGAATCTGTACATGACGATGTGTGTAGATCTACTAGTACTATGCAGTCATGTAGAAAGTCGTATAATGCCATTTTTGGCCTCGTAAGGCTGTACTCACACTACTTGAAAAACCGCATACAAGTGACTTACGTGTGAATGTTGCCACGGTGACGGTTGCGAAAATGAAAAAAGCCCTTGAAAGCCGCTTGAAAGGTTTCAGCGGAAACGGAACCCTCTTCTACGAGGTTTTTGCTTTCAAGCCGTTTGGAAAGCTGTGTGAGGTCAGGAGGCCGGAGTACTATTGTACGTTGAAAGGCTCCAGAATATTTTTCATGCTTTGTTTCCTCGTGGTCGTACTGCTCCTGTACATATACTTGTAGTTTCCTTTTTTGCCTGTCATTTCTGAATTCTGTGGTGTTTTTCCGAGTATTTTCCGTCTTCTTTCTTCTAGTAGCTTCCCGTAGTTTTGATTGCCGTTTCTGTCGCATTTCTTTTGTACCATTGCTTTTGTACCAACATCATGCCTCGCGTAGTGTTTTCTGACGACTTGGAGAAGAAGCTCATTGAGCTTTGGAGAGAAACCTCTTCATCCGTCGACGTCGACGATGTCCTACTTCTTCGCGAGGCATGGCGAAAGAAATCCACGACTCTGACCCAAGCAAGATATATCTGTTTCCATTTTTCTCATGAATTGAAAATTTCAAATAAGTTCATCGAGCGCAAAAAAATTGAAGGAACGCAGCCTCGGGATTTGCAAAACTACCACATGACAATCATGTTTCTCCATGGTAATTTGCTGACAAAAATGTTTCAAGTCGTCACTGGAGTGCAGTGTGCTTGGAAACTCTTTTTGAAGTACTTTTGTCTAGTTTTGAACGCGACATTCGCGTCAAACTTTCAAGTAGTGTGAGTACAGCGTAATGCTTTATAATGCTCGTAATGCTCCGGGTGGTGTATAATGCTCGATATAATGCCGGAATTATCCGCCAACACCTAGTGACAGCCGCTCTATTTAGTTGCTATTCACTCTTAAGATGAAAACTCATTAACCCTTTGGAGTCCATAGCTTTTTTGCATCCTCCGAATTTGTGGCAGTGACGGTTCTACCTCACCGATTTTGAAGATCTTGGGCTCGTTGTAAAGCTCTTGATTCGAGAAATACAATGCGCCGCCCAAACTCGCCAAGAGCAATACTCATTGTCCGCCACAACGCGCTCCAAATGTGAGTCCAGCTCCAGATCTGATACGAAATCGGTCTCCTGTGGCCATTTCACTGAATCTAGCTCGGAACGGTTCAAATAATTTCAAATATTTTCGAGTATATCACTCAAATTTCATCGGTGAGACTTCGGACCTGTTCAGGGCAATAACGGAGAGTTTTCTAGACCCTTCGATTGTTGAATTTGGTCAAGATTTGGCCGAGAATTGAAAGTTTGACTGCACCCACATGCATACAAAATGCCCATGGTTTGAAATCGAACCATGGACGCCAAAGGGTTAATTAATGATGCGTCGGAGAAATCTACAAGGAGGATTGCGTATCTAATATTGACTGAGTACGAATTCAATATAGGAAAAAAGTTGAGTAAAAGGCCGAGGCGAAGCCGAGGTCTTTTACGAGGTCTTTTATTTCCTATACTGACGAAGTATAAAGTCAATATTAGATATATCAAGACTAACCAAAGCATGTGTTCAATTGCTAAAATGGAGTCTAATATAAGCGGTCAATCTAGCCCTAAGGAGTCAAATATGCAGGAATTTTTGACTGCTTAGGTATGGCAAAAATCTATGTGAGTCAATACCAAGGGAGTGATAAATGTAACACACACATGTCACGTGAGTGTTTCCTTGGATCGGGCCAATCACTGGTCTGTATGAGCGGGCAATAAATCAGTCCAACGCCCGGGTCCAAAGCCCGTCGTCAGTGACAACCCTGACTGAGACTGTACGCGTGAAATCTACGGGATGTGAACATGGTGGGCATGGTGACTGTACGGCGCAGTGTGACATGTGAACGCGTGGTCGAAAGTGGCGATCTCAGCTTTCCTTTTTCTTTCCTTTCAAGTGTTGTGGCACACGAGGTCGACTTTCTCCTTTTGATTCTTTCAGGTTCTGTTTTGAAAATGGCAGAACGTTTTGTACCAGTTTCGAACTCTGAAGTCCAAAAAGTGGTGGCTGGTAGCACCCCCGCAGCAACTACCGCAGCTACCAATAGTTGGGTGGAAGTTTTTCGTCGTTTCAACGCAGCTCAGGAGTCTCCCCTCGGCGAAAAAGTGTGTTCGAAAGAGGATTTGTGTATTTTGTTGTCCAAGCTGTATGTTGGGGCAAAGCGCGTGGATGGAGCGCCTTACCAAAGGAGTAGTATGTTGTGTCTGAGAGCGGCAGTTGCTCGGAATTTCGGTGACCTGAGGACCTGGGACATCGTCAAAGATGCAGCGTTCTGAGCTTCGAACAAAGCCATTGACGCTGTTTTGAAGAAAAACAAAAGGGAAGGTCATCTGCGACAGGTGCAACACAAGGATTTTATTTGCGATGCGGACTTTGCGAAGATGTTGGACCTCTTCATGAGGTGCAAGGAGCCAGATGTTCTCAACCAGCAAGTATTGTTCTTCATCTCGCTTCATTTCTCTTTCCGTGGGCGAGAGCTGCAGCGGAGCATCAAGAAAACCGACTTGGTACTTCGTGAAGACGAGAAAAAGAAGGAGTACTTTGAAATGGCCGTTGATTTTGCAACGAAGAATCATGCTGGTGGCCTTGCTGACAAGCACGACGCTCCAACGGCTGGGCGAATTCAAGACGGTGATCAAGTGTTCTCCATCAAATTCCTGCTGGAGCGTCTGAATCCCGATTGTAATGCGCTCTTTCAGCGGCCCAAGGCAAATTTGAACAAGGGTGAGAAAATCTGGTTTGTCAATAGTCCCCTTGGGAAGAACACGCTCGGCAGCATGATGCAAACCATTTCCAAGCGGTGTGAGCTGTCTCGTGTGTACACAAACCATTCTGTCCGTGCCTCTGCTGTTCAGCGGCTCTCCGCTATGGGAGTTTCGGAGCGGCACATCATGTCTGTCACGGGACACCGCAATCCGATGAGCCTCAGGAACTATTCCCGGACCACAGACCAACAGAAGGACGCCATGGCTGCCATCCTGGATGGATATACCAGTAAGTGGTGTGGCACTGGATCTTCGATTAGTGTAATGCCTGCAACGCCGGCGAGTGCTGATGCTGCTTCTCAGTCTGCGACAACAGCGCACGCATCTTCCCTGCCTGCAGTGCCGACTGGCGAACCTCCACGTCTACCACTGCAACCTGTTCAATTCAACGGTGCAGTGAACAGCGTTGTCATCCAGTATGTCACGCGCCCATGAATGATTGTTGTGGGTTGCTATAGTGACACAAGCGCATCATTGCTTGAACAATTTTTGTATGTACAACATACCCAATGCTGTAGACAGCAAGCTGTTTCGGCCATAAAGGCCTCATCAGTACGGCTACGAGCTAAATAGGCCGAGTTACCAGCCATGGTGCAAAGGAGGCACCACAGTGCAATGCTCGAAAGCGCCCGGACTTTCCACCAACCACTTTTGCCGGCGAGATTATTCCGGACTCGGACCACCTAAAGCTGCTTGGAGTTAAGTTCGACTCTAAGGTTGGGTTCCAGCGCCATATTCATGCTGTCGCTGTCAATGCCAGCCAGCGTCTGGGATTCTTGCGCCGTGCCGCTTGGCTTCTGGGTCATGAGGGCCGCCTTGCCGTGTATAAGGGGTTCATTCGGCCCTTCCTGGAGTACGCTCCCCTAGCCACCATGTGTGCAGCCCAATCCCACCTAGCACGCTATGACAGGGTGCAGGAGAAGACAATGCGCATCATCGGACCTGGCATGGTCCTTCAGAGCCTGCAGCTCAGGAGGGCAGTCTCAGGGCTTGCATATGTGTACAAGTTGCACTACATTAAGGGTCCACCCCAGCTGACAGCCCTCCTCCCGCCACCGTCGGCGCATGCACCTACTCCAAGAACCAGCCGACAACTAGCTTCTCGCCACCCTTTCCAGTTGCAATGGCCACTTGCTCGGACAGCACCGAACTACCTACTGAGGTCATTCCCCTACACCCTCATTGCGGCATGAAACGACATTCCTGAGCAAGCCATCCCGGAACCTCCGGCATCGAAGGGAATGCAGGCCTTCAAGTCTCGCATTTGTCAGCACCTAATGCGCCAAGATTGGTCGTGGGCGACAGCATTCCATGGCTAAATTTGACGAAGTTCCATTCTCCAGTCCCACAACGATCACCTTGTCTTCACCCCACTGAACTGTACCTTGCTCCCTAGACCTCTCGAATCACCTCAGTGCAGAATGTGTTTGCGTTAATGTTTATTTCTTCTCTTCTTTCCTTTTCACTGCTTTTCGTGGCTCCTTTCTCGCTGATCCAGTGCCTGCACACTACTCTGCGTGGCAGCAGCTCCGATCTAACTTCTCCGTATTCCCCCTCACTGAAAGCAACGCAGCTGCTGGTCCATTGCCATAGTTTCCTGAACCAATCTGGCACTCACTCACTCACCCTCACTCACCCGCCCCCGCCCCCCTCTCTTCCTCTATCTCTCTCTTTCTCTCTCTTTCTCTCTCTCTCTCTCTCTCTCTTTCTCTCTCTCTCTCCCTCTCCCTCTCCCTCTCTCTCTCTCTCTCTCTCTCTCTCTCTCTCTTTCTCTCTTTCTCTCTCTCTCTCTCTCTCTCTCTCTCTCTCTCTCTCTCTCTCTCTCTCTCTTTCTCTCTCTCTCTCTCTCTCTCTCTCTCTCTCTCTCTCTCCATCATTGTGTGGCTCTCAGGTTCTCACTCTTCCCACACAGTCTTTCTTCTCTCCCTTTCCCCCATGGTGCGTGATGTGCGCCTTGATCCCGAGACCATTGTTCGGGGGAGCGCACTTCACTTCACCGGCACAGCTCAATAGCACCTACACGCCCATTGTAGTCCCCTATGTTCTCTTGATGTTGTTGTTGTTTTTCTCTTCCATTCTATATGTAGGCATGTGCACTTTCATAAAAAAAATAAAAAAAGACATTAAGGTAGCTCGTCGCTCTAGCGCCAACATACAAATGTACAACATACATGCCCATGTATTTGTTCTGACAGTTCATATTGATGACTATCTGGCACTTTCCGAATTGATTGTTTGTACGTTTGCTTGCGTTGCCATGGTTACTATTGTTCAGCACGGAGTATAGTTTGGATTTTTCTCTTTTGTAGATTGTAGTTGCATGAGCACCATTGAGTGATGATAAAGCTACACGATGTTAGCTGATTGATTCATTTTATTTTAAATTGTTTCAAAGCAACTATGTCCACTGTTGGGAAAAATTAATCAAAAAGATGCCATTGATGTGCTGTTAGATGCACAGTGCCTTCAGTAATGTTCGGCTGAAAGTGATAAATCCATTATGGCATGGTTGGGCGGGCAATAATCTGTAGCAAAGTCAGTAAAGCTGTTGGCTACCTCGTGTCTCACTGCTCCCACCTACCGCTTGAATGCATTCGCCTTTTTTACCATTGCTATATTCTCCCCATTTTTCTCTATTGCTCAACCGCCTGGTCATCCCTACTAAGTAAATCGTTAATGAGTACCCTGGAAGTCCACAATAGGAGGATACTGAAAGTCCTTTTCCGAAAACCATCATACTTTCCTTCTGCCGAGCTGTACGATATGTTTAACACCTTCCCTATCTCTAGTCAAGCGGATCGAAAACTGTGTATCGTTGTTCATTCTATTCGTCTTGACAAAGCCCCGCCACACTTGCGTAAATATAACTGGTTTCTTCCCACTCGTCCTACGCGCAATCCCTGCACTTTACCTAAAGCCCGAACCTCAGATCATACCAGATCTCCGTTTTTCGCTGCCTATTCTCTCTGGCTGGCCCTGCCTCTATCAGTAAAATCGTCTTGTACGCTAAAGGATTTCAAGGCCAACATGAAGCTCGTGTTCTAATAACTCCTAATTCTTCATCCAGATTTGTTTCTCTTTGCCTCCAGTAATGTGTAATATTTATTTATTTTTGCTTTGTTTTTGTTTACAGCCATGGCTGGCTACCGCCCCCTCCCTCCATATTGGCCTATATTCTCTGGCCACGGGAAGGTGAAATAAATAAATAAATGGATTTTCAGTGCCCTCCAAGTGAGCCCACGGGCCTAGGGCCTCAGGCTCACTTGTCGGGCACTGAAGATCCATTATTGCCCTCCCAACCATGCCATAATAGATACATACTGACTCTTGAAATATGAGATGGCGCACTAATGAGCCGCGCTTGTTAGGGCCGATTCCCACTACGGTACCGTGAGTGCCGTGCCGTGAGTACCCATGGTGATTTGCTCACGTAAGGGGCAGTTTTGGCGCGAGTTCATTCCGTGGCTCCTGCCGTACTGCGCCGTGGACATTCCGGTGCCGAGGGCCTCTGGGGGGTGGAAATGGCATGCCGTGGTATTCCGCAAGGTCGAATGCAGTGAGTAGTAGGTATATTACTATTCCCTGGAAGGAAGTTTTTTCTTTCTTTTGTATTTGTGGTGCGAAGTTTTTTCTTGGCTTTTGGCTTTTCGATTGGTTGATTCTTGAGCTTTCTCCAGTCATCTCCCCGGCCCCCGCTATTTTCCCTCAGGATCAAAGTCAGAAATTGATTAAAAAAAATGGTGATCCGGCCTGCCGACAGAATGCACGGAATGACTGTGCGAGGGTGTAAACCACTCTCAGCTTCAAGCTCGTACCGTGGGGTACACTACACTGTTTTTATATGACATTATCTTTCTTTACGGAGTTGTTGTTGCTGTTCGTTTTGCTACTCTTTCTTTTTCCCTCCCCTTATTTCTATTTATCGCCGTGGTTGGCAATCACCCACTCTCGTAACATTGGCCGGTGTTTCCGCCGAGTCTAGAGATGTTGTAATAAATAATAATAATAAGGCCAAAACAAAAAATAGGCTTGTTTCCGGTCGGCAACCCCTCAAAAAGGAGACTCGGTCGGCCGGAATGAAACTTTTTTTGGATACTTTTTTTGGTTCCTCAATCATTGTGGTATTGATGGACAAGAGCACCTACACATGTACATTGTACATTATATCATGGCAAGGATCAATGTCAAAGTTAGTTGACTGACTCACTGTTCTTGTACAGCATGTGGTGTATTCCTGTTTTCGTACACCCTGAGAAATCAAGCAAACAGTTCGAGTCCCTCCAGCTCCGTTATTCTGGCTCGTATCGACCCCGGAGGTTTTCGAACCGACAGCTGAGAAGCTCCGCTACCTTGTAGGTGTTTCGATTGTGGAATTCGGTTGAGATTTGACTGAGTTATGACTCGTTGAATGCACTTGCACACATGGCATTGCCACCGTTTGCATACATTTGGGACCAAAAAAAAAGTTTCAGAATTTGGGAAAAAGTGGCCCGGTCGGGCGACCGGAAACAAGGTCATTATTTGTTTTGGCCTAATAATACATGTTCAATGGATCAGTTGGGGAAGTGAACTGCCTGAAAATAGAAAAAAATCGCCAGACCCACCAGGACCCGAACCCGGGACCTTGCTTGTCATGAGCAAAGCTCTAACCACTGAGCTATGGGACCGGGCTGAACCTAGAAGGCGCTGACAAGATTTTCACTCCAAAGGCAGCTCACAACACGTGCCACACATACTGATGGCACTTGGGTCTTTCTCCCTCCCCCAGGGGACCAACCACGGTCAGTTTCTGGACCCTACCAGAAGTGAAAGAGAGTGATAAATTTTGGACGGATTGGGAGAACTTCAAATTCAATGGATCAGTTGGGGAAGTGAACTGCCTGAAAATAGAAAAAATCGCCAGACCCACCAGGACTCGAACCCGGGACCTTGCTTGTCATGAGCAAAGCTGTAACCACTGAGCTATGGGACCGGGCTGAACCTAGAAGGCGCTGACAAGATTTTCACTCCAAAGGCAGCTCACAACACGTGCCACACATACTGATGGCACTTGGGTCTTTCTCCCTCCCCCAGGGGACCAACCACGGTCAGTTTCTGGACCCTACCAGAAGTGAAAGAGAGTGATAAATTTTGGACGGATTGGGAGAACTTCAAATTCAATGGATCAGTTGGGGAAGTGAACTGCCTGAAAAGAGAAAAAATCGCCAGACCCACCAGGACTCGAACCCGGGACCTTGCTTGTCATGAGCAAAGCTCTAACCACTGAGCTATGGGACCGGGCTGAACCTAGAAGGCGCTGACAAGATTTTCACTCCAAAGGCAGCTCACAACACGTGCCACACATACTGATGGCACTTGGGTCTTTCTCCCTCCCCCAGGGGACCAACCACGGTCAGTTTCTGGACCCTACCAGAAGTGAAAGAGAGTGATAAATTTTGGACGGATTGGGAGAACTTCAAATTCAATGGATCAGTTGGGGAAGTGAACTGCCTGAAAAGGGAAAAAATCGCCAGACCCACCAGGACTCGAACCCGGGACCATCAGACCCAAGTGCCATCAGTATGTGTGGCACGTGTTGTGAGCTGCCTTTGGAATGAAAATCTTTACAGCGCCTTCTAGGTTCAGCCCGGTCCCATAGCTCAGTGGTTAGAGCTTTGCTCATGACAAGCAAGGTCCCGGGTTCGAGTCCTGGTGGGTCTGGCGATTTTTTCTCTTTTCAGGCAGTTCACTTCCCCAACTGATCCATTGAATTTGAAGTTCTCCCAATCCGTCCAAAATAATACATGTAATAATAATAATAATAATAATAATACACGTGACCTACCCAAATCGTCGGCACGGCACTCACGGTACTGTAGTTGGAATCGGCCCTTACTCGAAGTGCACTTACCTCTGGTTCTTCTAGAAGACAGGGGAATTGGATGAAACCCAGAAGTAGGACATAAGCAATGTGCACAGTATCACCTGTGAAAGTAATACTTTCATGACACTAACATTCAGTGACTCTCTTCTTTGTTTGTGTCATCAGCTGAATGTTCTGTAGACTCTGGTTTGCGGGTGTTTATGTCCACCAACGCAATGGCCGGATCTCTTCTAGCCAAGCTCCCTACAAATTTCTCTAGTACTACCAAGACCATCCAAGACTTTGATCATCTCAACCTCACTTCAACATTGACGATAAGGACGTATACCAAAGATGAAAAAGGCCTATTCATCAACACAGTTTCCGAAAGGGCACTTAACTTCACAGGTGCGCACCGATTGTTAACCAAGGCTGTCGATAGCAATGGTCACAACTGTTCGTACTACATCGATATCCGGCGACATTCGGCTCCTCAAATCAACGCAGCACCAGCCAGCATCGAGCTGACAGACAATGGTGCGATCCTAAATGTTACAAAAGTCGATGTGGTAACGACAAAGCCAGCCACTGGTCTTTCAAATTTGAGCATCTGCAATGCATCCGAGCTAACCCTGAAGGCGATGTTTGATTTTCAGAATGTCGGCGAATTGAAGTACATGCTAATAGCAAACGCGTCTGGCATATATGACTCGATCACGGGTGATCATACTATCAATTTGACAATCTGCGCTGTGGATAACATCATGAACGAAACGCAAAGTGTTGAGACCGATTCTGGCTACAAAGCTTGGCACAATGGTGCAGCAAACATCTCGATTTCAATTCTCCTCAAGAAAGTCGAGTCACTAGCACCTTATACAACAACCACGTCCAAAATTTACACTGGATCACCTTTAACCCCCAACGACACGGTCACTATGAACACACCCACAGCGCTCCGACGCTCCCAGTCTAGTTCACCGACAATTCTCCGATCCACCCATGTACCTCGCATCACATCATCGGTTACTGAGAGCATTGTAAATTCAACTGCAAGTGAATTCGGTTCAACTACCATAACGGAACAAGATTCGTGGCCCAGCAACCAGGGTGAGTGGGGATATTGTGTCGCCTGATATATTGGCCCAAAGGATTATGGAAACCGCTGTTATCAGTGACAATTTATTCATTATTTTCCTGTTCGCCTGCATCGGAAATTGGAATGATATTACCGTCGAAGATGCAGGTCATATCATTATCCGTTTGAACTTTAGATGAGCCTCAGACGTATTGTTGTTGGCTAAGCTAAAGATTGTATTAATATGATTGTGGTCTTTCTATTTATTTGCAGCTTCTATCTCGTCTACAGCGACAACGCTAGGTGAGTACAGATACTGTGGTATATATTGGTGGATATTTTGATAATTATAAGCTATTGTGAGACAAGAAGCGCTGTGTCACCTCTCTACATGCTTCGTTTTGCCTTATCATTTGTAGGAAAGGGTTTGCTCCCCCGCTGGAGATAGCGCTTTTCCACCGACTTGACTGTTAACTTGACTGACTCATGACGGCAATAACGAGCACACGAGAAATCCATTGTACCTTCGTCTCTGCAAACCTGCAAGAACGTTGCGTAGCTTTCACTATAGAACCTCGCACTAAAGTACGTATTCTAATCTTCACTATCGATAAGTCGCGAAAATGGTATAGTTTATTTGGGCGTGGGAGGCGATGGTTCTCGGATAGCTTCTGTTTATATCTGCTGTAATTGCGCGCTGAATGTTAGCATGTCTTTATTATTATTGTTGTGCTTTCTAATGCAGGAAGTGGTGCTAGTGGTGAAGGATTGCCTCTACAGACTGTGACCGGTTAGTGCGATGGTGTGTGTGCGTGTGACATCAGTTGGCCATTCTATTTTAGGACTTTCGTATTAAAAAAAAAGAAGAAGAAGACAAAAGAGAGCAAAGTCAGAATTCGTATCACAGTGCGAAGACACAAGCTTGTTGGTGATTATTAGGCCGAGGCTTAGCACCGATCACTGCACAGTATTTGAAGTGGCTTTACGTCGCGTATTGTGAAGATAATTTACCTTGCAGCTTATCACAATGCAAATTGAATGGACGGACCATGGTGAAGTTGTTTCAACATTAAAACTGTGTACAAACGACATGAGCAGGAGAAGCGTCGCCGATAGGAGGAACGGATCTCCAACGTAGAGCACGCTTCCTTCTCACCAGTTGCCCTGTCCTGCACTGGAGGGTATGGCAAAGCTGCGACAGCACTCTATGCTCGCCGACAAGAAGCAGGAGCCGTACTCTGCCACAATCTTCTACATCCGATGTAAGCTCAGCTTTGCCCTCATCCGTGCTGCTGTAGGCAGTCTGCGAGGCCATCGGCACCGAGTGCCCTCTGAATTCAATTGACTCGTCCCAATTGGGGGTTTCTATGAGCAGCATCGGTTAAAGCTCCCTCCCGAGGCTCCTTACTAGGCTGTTTTCACAGTCATTTTTGCTCTCTCGACCGTTTTCGTAGCCATTTTTGTCGTTTTTCTTCCTGTGCTGTTGAGGGTGCACTCGCAATTGTGCTTAATTTGCCCGTACAAGATACTTGGGCCATTTATTTCACAAAAAAATGATGTTTCAAGAACATAGACAACGGGTTCCGGAACACGTGTCTGGACTGACTGTACATATACCCGACAGAACCATTGCCAAACAGTTGTTATGATATTTTGAGCAATGCACGCGACGTCCAATGGGCACACCAGTGCTGCATCCCATTCCAGATGAAAGTGTCAATAGGGTGGATGACACTGAACTGTGTCAACGATTTTCGAACACCGACAAAATCAAATGGTCTGTCCGGAAGTAAGATGTCACAATACCGCAATCTGTTAGATCGCCAAGTAATGGTTCATGGAACGGCATCGCGAATCAATTCCAACTGTTAAAGGCCATACCAAGCTACTAGACGTGGACCTCCGATTACTGGTTTTTGACAGACAGGGTTTTGAAGTTTGGTAAAATGGAAAACGGAAATAATTGTCATGGTTCACGTCAGAATCAGTGAAATCGATAACAACTGTCTTGCCTTCATGTACAGATAGTGGTGGCGGTGAAGGATCGCAATTAGCTGGTTAGTATAGAATGTATTCTAATTTTCGTCCAGGAACTCCACTGGTGGGAGGGAGGCGAACAAAGCCCTGAGGGATTTTCAAAATGGTGCCTAAGGACAAAAAACAATCAGACAATGCAACGAACGTGTGCAAGGGAGTGAGAGGGGGGGGGACTAGATGTAGCAAGCTTCAAAAAACTGCACAGAAAGTTAGCCATTGAGAATGTGATTCGTTCCAGACCTGATGACAATCGATCTGTCCTTCAGACGTTTTCTTTTTCCATTTCCTCAGCCTATGACTTATTTTCAGGGACTCTTCACGCAGATGATGGTCATGAAGCCCGAAATGTCGAGACGATACTTCTAATGGATTCGTCTGAACTGCAGTGCTCTCTTGAGTGTAGCCTAGGCAAGTTGGCGGCAAACGTATGACTAGATTTGGGTCGTCGCTACTTCTTCTCAACTTCAAATGCGCCGTAAAGCGACAATGGAATTACGAGACAAGCGGGATAGATAATGCTAGATAAAACTTTAGAAAGATCGGAAGCAGCACAGCCCTGACTGGAGTGAATGCCCCAAGGGCCTCTTGGTGTGTCAAGTGGCTGTTTTGCGGCGGAAGATGCTGACTGAAGGCGCAGGCAACATCAGTGTATGTGTTCAACGGGTATGGCAACTTCGTGTGGCTGTGTGCGACGGGCTGGCAGGACAGTGATTGCCTCAGGGGCCTCTGGGTCTGCCGCGTCGGCCAGTTCGCTTCGTCGTCCTTTCCCCGTCACGTCACTATGGGACAAGTACAATCAGCCGCAGTATACCGTACTGGCAATATAATTTGGTCACAGTGAGGCCATGAAGCGTTACATCGGCACATGTTTACCGCACGCAGGGCGTTACATGCAAAGTCGCACAGGAGCCGTTACACAGGTTTCTATATTGCCGCAGTCCATTTTTTTGCTATTGCAGGACTTCCTGCTGCGTCCAGTTTTGAACTTTTCACCACGCGGTACACGTGCTTTCACAGTATTCAGCCTTTTTTGCAATGAAAGGATCGCCGCACCCCGCCGGACGCGCATTACGAACGCAACGAAAATTTGTCGCACTAGCCTGGTCGCGCGTTACGCCGCACCCCCATGCGTTACGCGTTACGCGGCAACATATATTGCCAGTACGGTAATTATTTGTTTTGTGGCACATGCAATAACTAACCTTTCTGATGTTAGACTGACTGCTGTTTGTTGCGCCCCCCTTTTCACATTTGGTACATGTTACTGTCCCAGACATGAGCGCGTGTTGTTATCAACTGGCCTTGTTATCACTTTTGTCACTTTGGCACTTAGGGTCTGCCTCGTTTTTCTAATCAGAATGAGCGCAAATGCGCCAATTTAGCCTTATAAAGATCAGTCTATTTTATTATCCTTTCATTCAACATCATATGCCTCCACTGATGAGCTCAGGAGGAGCGAAACAGCTGTCTGGAGGGTCATTGACTCATTGTCAATATCAATCTATAATTATTATACCGGAATTATCCTCGGTAATTACCTTGATAATGGAATTTGATCATAGGAGATAGGACAGAAGCGGAACGTATAATTATACCCACATAATTATATTATTACGCGTGCTGTGGTATTATTATTATTATTATTATTATGACTTGGGGCTCCCCGCGTGCTAGTTTGTACGTGAAGTGTGTGGGTTACAGTGAGGGCTGCGTCCCACCCGCCTGTGTGGATTCACAGGAAGTGTGAGTTACGAAGTCTGAAGAAAATGTTGAACGGCCTCTGCTGGGATGACGACTACACCATAGCTCAGTGGTTAGAGCATCGCTGGCTACAAGCGAGGGTCCCTGGTTCGAGTCCTGGTGGTGACAGTCAATTTTTTCTTCAGACTTTTCCCGTTTGTCTCTTTCCCTCAAACTAGTTAATATTTTATGACTTGGGGCTCCCCGCGTGCTAGTTTGTACGTGAAGTGTGTGGGTTACAGTGAGGGCTGCGTCCCACCCGCCTGTGTGGATTCACAGGAAGTGTGAGTTACGAAGTCTGAAGAAAATGTTGAACGGCCTCTGCTGGGATGACGACTACACCATAGCTCAGTGGTTAGAGCATCGCTGGCTACAAGCGAGGGTCCCTGGTTCGAGTCCTGGTGGTGACAGTCAATTTTTTCTTCAGACTTTTCCCGTTTGTCTCTTTCCCTCAAACCAGTTAATATTATTATTATTATTATTATTAATTATCCTCGCTGTGGTGATGGTGATGTGAGTGCAGAGTTTAGATCGGCCAGGAGCGCAATGTGGTGGTGTGGTGTATTGGATTACATAATGGCCGGGTCGCCGCTACTTCTTCTCAACTTAGTTTCATTAAAAATTATAATTATGGCGATTTAGGCTGCATCTGCGCCTTTGATCCAAGAGGGTGGTGGCGTTCCCACGGCGGATGCGGAAAACTCGGCTTCCGGCCGAGTCTCACGCGAACCGTGAAATTTAGTTTTACTGATGGCGAATTAGTGATGATGGCACAAGAGCATTGAAGATTCCCTTGATGCCGGAACCAGCTACCAAAAGCGCGCGCTGAATACTAGCCACTTTCGGCCCAAGCACAATGCGTGGGAGCTGCACCAGGCGAGGAAACTCGATCATCACAAACTCTGGCCGAGCTGGGCAAATCTGTAATGGTATTACGCAGTAGCTGCATATACATACAGAGAAATTGTTAAGGTCATGAACATGTCAGATTCAACTGAAGAAGGACACATTATTGTTGTATTGTTTTGAATAGAAAAAGTGACTGAGGAATGTCTGAACGGAACCCACAATTGTTCTAAACATGCTACTTGCGAATACAACGACTACTCGCCCAACAACTACTCCTGCAGGTGCGATCGAGGAAAAGGTGAGATCTGGTCCCCCACCCTCTCCTTTGGTTTCGCTCTATATTGGCATGAAGTTGCACGGAAGGAGGCATAAAGCGAGTTGCGCAATCAATAAACAGGTAAGGTATCTTTGTACAGAGCATTTAGATGGGACTTGTGTGTGCAGCTATATCGTATTCTTCCACACTGCTCAATGATGTATGCTCGTGTTTCCGTTTTTGCTTTAGCTGACTGCTTTGCAACCGTGTTCGACTCTCAGGTCTTGGGCCACTGTGCTAAAGTCGGGGAGGTGGTGAAGGTCGACTGCATAGATGACTACATTCCTACTAAATCACCGTACATGCTATGCAAGCACTCTAAGTTGGACAATGTTACACAGTACAATGTTACAGCTGTCTTCTGTCAACGTGAGTTGTAAAAATTTAATAAATCGTTGGGTGGAAATCGCTGGGTGGATCAAGGTAAAAAAATTTATGTTTCGCGTTTTACACAGTTAAACTGAGACTTTGACATCCGCAGGGACGCCACCACACTGCAAAAATCAAAGTCCTAGTGCAGCTCCAAGCGTTCGTTGAGTTTGAGTAGATCAGAACCACTGTAACAAGTAGCCGAGTGGTAGGCGCGGTGAAATCAACAAGAATTAGTTTTATTCTACTTCTCTCAGGTACATACCTGAGATAATTATTAGTGAAAGAAGAAGCGGCAAAATAATAACTTTCTCTCCGGTGCTCACCTAGAGGTTGACTACTTCTTCTTCGAGTTAGCTTTGTCGTTGCTATCTAATCTAATCAAAACAGAAATGCGCAGCAGCTTTTATGCAGCAGACGCCGTACGCTTACATACGTAGAGAAACTAAAGCTCCGTATTAGTTCCGTACTACTTCCGTATTGTTTGGGCAGGGATACTACACCCTCCCTTCCTACAGATAATCACGCCCTCGTGATTTTCAAAAAAATAGTGAAGAGTTATGAACACAGCGTCAACCGGAAGATGGCAAATTATATCGGAAATGATAACGTTTAGAGTAGACAGAAGAAATGAACTGATAACAAATCATAACATAGAAGTTAGAGCACACCAGGTTCACACGATATCTCGGGGTCAAAAGGGAAAGAATGGTCCTCCAAACAGGACGTGAAAGACAGCCACATTCCTGTACATCGCGGGCTCAAACTGCCAGGAAATTCACAATTTCAAAAAAATGCACTGCATCGTGGGAACTTACTCCGGTACACACCTGGAGTGTAAAAGGGGATTCTCACACACTTCTCTCACCAGGTTATTTAGGTAAACCATGGCTCGCCATGATCAGACGCCTACCAAACTAAACTGGATTCACACACTCGCATAAAGGAAGACTGAAGAGAACAGGGAGACTGAAGGAAGGCAGGAAAGAAAATGCCATAACTGGAATCAGCGTTAGTAACCACGGCGGCGGCTGAAGCTACGACGGAGGGCAAGCCAGGTTTTATCTTCATCTTGGTTTAGAGCGGCTAGCTCGGCGTCAGACAAATGACCTCCCTCCTCCTCTTGAATCGTGGTCTTCACATTGTCGACAGCATCGCTGTGCGCGACGTAAAGAGTGATGGTCTAGCCAGGAAGAGTGTTGACGAAAATCTGCATCCCACCACGGAGGCGAAGTACCAAGTGAAGAGTGGGCTCCTGCTTCCGACTGCGTGCCGGCGAAAATCAAACGCTGCTGGTCTTGGGGAATACCCGCCTTGTCTTGGGCAGCAGCCTGCCTGTTGTCGTCCTCATCAGCTTCGCCATCACCACTAGTAGTTAACATGTAGGTAGCGGGTCGCTTGGAATCGCCATCGGAGTCTCCAGTGGATGCCATGCGGAGGGAGGGGTGATCCACGCTAGCACCCTGACTGTGCTGCAAGCTAATAAGTAGAGCCAAGCCCAGGACGGGTAGAAACACGATTCTCATCTTAATTCGTCGCACGGAGCTGCAGCGGGTTGAGCCATGGGGGTCTGGGGTCGAATCACGTTGTTTTATTTCAAAAATACACCGCTGCCACCAATGTAACAGGTAGCCGAGTGGTAGGCGCGGTGCAATTAACAAGAATTACTTTTATTCTACTTCTTTCAGGTACACACCTGAGATATAATTAGTAGTGAAAGAAGAAGCGGCAAAATAAATAACTTTCTCTCCGGTGCTCACCTAGAGGTTGACTACTTCTTCTTCGAGTTAGCTTTGTCGTTGCTATCTAATCTAATCTTCCTCAAAACAGAAATGCGCAGCCGCTTTAATGCAGCAGACGCCGTACGCTTACATACGGAGATACACTAAATACTACTTCCGTATTGGTCGGGCAGGGATACTACACCACCACCACCAGTTTGGTTAAAAACCCGAAAATCCCATTAGCTCCATCCATGTTTCTCTCTCGCCATAGATGTCACTAAGATTTCATGACGAAACGAAACAGGGTGGAGCTAGGTGCCGGATAGTTCTTTGGATCCTGTTGATTTGTGAGTCTCTTTTGCCGTGTTGGGGAGCATATAATCTGGGTACATCAGTGTTGGTGTTATTATTCTGATACTATATATGGGCATCAACCAGCGAAAACAGCCCTTAGGGTCAACATTTTCAAAATTCCTTTTTGGTTAGAAATGAACCACATCTACTGAAGGACCTCAGCCAAGAAAAAGTTCAATATTCCGATTCAAAACGGGTGTTTACACCAATATACAAGGTGTACTCCAAATTGGTGCAATGCATGTATACGATGTATGTGTACAATGAATATTCAGCATTCAAAGGTGGGTGGGCAGCTTGAATACTTTTGAAATAGTGTAATGGGTAGCCGAGTGGTAGGCGCGGTGAAATCAACAAGAATTACTTTTATTCTACTTCTTTCAGGTACACACCTGAGATATAATTATTAGTGAAAGAAGAAGCGGCAAAATACCTTTCTCTCCGGTGCAAACCTGGAGGTTGAATAGCTCGTTATTATCAAAATCTCATCTAAACAGAAATGCGCAGCAGCTTTTATGCAGCAGACGCCGTACGCTTACATACGGAGATACACTAACTATACATCAGGCAAAGCTCCATATTAGTTCCGTACTACTTCCGTATTGGTCGGGCAGGGATACTACACCCTCCCTTCCTACAGATTATCACGCCCTCGTGATTTTCAAAAAAATAGTGAAGAGTTACGAACACAGCGTCAACCGGAAGATGGCAAATTATATCGGAAATGATAGCGTTTAGAGTAGACAGAAGAAATGAACTGATAACAAATCATAAAATAGAAGTAAAAGCACACCAGGTTCACACGATCTCACGGGGTCAAAAGGGAAAGAACTGTCCTCAAACAGGACCTGAAACCACAGCACTCTTGCTGCACTACGCTGGCACAACCCGCCAGGAACATCGCAGTTCAAAAACCGAACTGAATACACTATAACTATAAGGGGCGTTGTCACACACATTGTCCCACGTTAGCTGGGTAAACCGTGGCTCACCATGATCAGACGCCTACCAAACTAAACTGGATTCACACACTCGCATAAAGGAAGACTGAAGAGAACAGGGAGACTGAAGGAAGAGAGGAAAGAAAATGCCATACCTGGAATCAGAGTTAGTAACCATGGCGGCGGCTGGAGCTACGGCGGAGGGCAAACCAGGTTTTATCTTCATCTTGGTTGAGCCGGTCACTCAGAGCGGCTAGCTCGGCGTCAGACAGATCATCCCCCCTCCTCGTCTTGAAACGTGGTCTTCACATTGTTGATAGCATAGCTTGGCGCGACGTAAAGAGTGATGGTGTGGCCAGAAAGAGTGTTGACGAAAATCTGCATCCCACCACGGAAGCGAAGTACCAAAGTGAAGAGTGGGCTCCTGCTTCCGACTGCGTGCCGACGAAAATCAAACGCTGCTGGTCTTGGGGAATACCCTCCTTGTCTTGGGCAGCAGCCTGCCTGTTGTCGTCCTCATCAGCTTCGCCATAACCACCAGTAGTTAACATGTAGGTAGCGGGTCGCTTGGAATCGCCATCGGAGTCTCCAGTGGATGCCATGCGGAGGGAAGGGTGATCTACGCTAGCACTCTGACTGTGCTGCAAGCTAATAAGTAGGGCCACGCCCAGGACGGGTAGAAACATGATTCTCATCTTAATTCGTCGCACGGAGCTGCAGCGGGTTGAGCCATGGGGGTCTGGGGTCGAATCACGTTGTTTTATTTCAAAATACACCGCTGCCACCAATGTAACAGGTAGCCGAGTGGTAGGCGCGGTGCAATTAACAAGAAATACTTTTATTCTACTTCTTTCAGGTACACACCTGAGATATAATTATTAGTGACAGAAGAAGCGGCAAAATAACTTTCTTTCCGGTGCAAACCTGGAGGTTGAATAGCTCGTTATTATCAAAATCTCATCTAAACAGAAATGCGCAGCAGCTTTTATGCAGCAGACGCCGTACGCTTACATACGGAGATACACTAACTATACATCAGGCAAAGCTCCATATTAGTTCCGTACTACTTCCGTATTGGTCGGGCAGAGATACTACAATAGTTAAGTAAGCAGCTATAATGACAAAGAATAGCTGATGACAGCGGAGAAATGATCGACATATTCGCAGCTGCATCCTGCGTGGAGTCGTTCCGCAATCTCGTCTTCCATTTCTTCCTCCGCAGCTGAAGACACGGCGTCGCTGCCGTCACTAGCCCCAGACTCAGAATTTATCTCAGGTGACGACTCCTCATCTTCCGACTCTGACGAGTCATCGGCCAGCTTGAGCCGCATCGGAGCAGGAGATGACGGCTGCGATTCCGCCTCGCTGTCGACATCGATGTCGGAACCAAAGAACGTTTCATCCTCATTCTGAACTTCAGCGGCTACTTCAGCACTCCCCACCAGGCTCGAGCTAGCTGTAGACAATGACTGCTGTGTGTGCTCTGCGAACAGCTCTGGTGTCCGCAGCCATCGCAACAAGATCAAGGAACACTGGAGTTGCCACTCGACACCACTTCAACTTCAAAAAAAATTACTTGAAGCAAGGAGTTCAAGAAGTCGTCGCGCTGTTCGCATCGCGATCAAAAATCGTTGAACGTCACAAATCGATCTTTTTCTCGAAAAAATTACGAAATCTCTAAGGGTCGTTTTCGCTGATTCCGGCTCATATACTATTGTCTTTTTCCATAAATAAGCTCACTATCCGACTTTAATAGAGTGCTTTGCATACAGGTGATTGGAGCGGTGTCTTTAGGAGGTGCTTGAAGAGACAATAGGCTGACCTTGTAGGCGATGGTGCCATCGTGATAATAAAGAATTCAAGCTGCAAGATAATTTGACGTGACGCGAAGGTTTCTCTCATGTTATTTGGCTCGCGCTTTGGAAACCAACGCTAGCCTGCTGCATATCACGGCTTGGCGTAGCTTGTTATTATGCCAAATTCGACCCATTTGACGGGCAATAGCGCATCACGTTTTAATAAAAGTCATGCACAGCTTTATCTCTGTAATATTCTATCCTCGGCAGGAATTTCGATAATGGTCGCAATCTTGTAAAGTGATATTAATTTTACTAAACTCTGTTAACATGTATTTCAAGGAAAAGTGGAATCTCTTTTGGACCTGCAGGGCTCAGAAAGATAGCACCCGTAAGTCCCTCGAAGTGAAAACCTGTTACTTTGCTTATAGGGGATTCACATGACGGACAAACTCACGTGTGTGGTACTCTTTTTACTCATGAGACCCAAGCGCGTGCAAAATAAACTTGCTCGGGGGTCCTAGGCACACGTTTGTCCTTTGCGCGCGTGTAAAAACAGAGAACGTACTTGAGTGCGGTACTCAAGTACATGAGTACACACAGACGCATGCGAGATTTGAACGCGTCTGTTTTCCGTGTAAATCCGATGGGCAGCTTGCCCACTTTTACACAAACGTGTTTCCGTTCATTATCACATCGTGTGAAAACCCTATAAGGGCGCGCTCACACTGCAACCATGAGCACGCGTCCATGCGTCAGCAAAACGCAGAAACGTGGCAGTCGTGCTCACACTAGGCCTCGTACACGCGTAAACGTGAAGCTGTCACACAAACTAGTTACTTTACGAATTGCAGTTCGTATCCAAAAGAGTTCGGGCGTTTCCTAATAAAGTTGTGGCCCGTTTTGGGTGCAATTTTCGCATGTTGCATGTTGGAGGAAGTGCCTCGTGGCTTGTATTCTTGAAGTCGACGAAAATAATTATTAAAATCATGTAAGTTTGGATTATTGATCGTTTAAGGGGCTGCCGCGGTCATCCAAGCGTTTTCACTTTCTTGCCCTCGTGGTCAGAGCAGGTGCCATTGCAGTAGAAATTCCAGTAGTGGTTTCTTTTGCCTGTTGCCGAGATGAGAACTGTGTTTTCCGATGATATGTAACTGAAATGTTTTGAGGTATGGCATTCCATGATCGCAGAAAAGTAGAGAAAGATGATATCCCCAACCGAAAATCCAGATGAAGCTGCCATCGTATTGAACGAGTTGACTGTAGAAATTGGTCACTGAACCGATCAACTGACAGCGAAGCAACTACAAAAACAAAAAGGACATCGTCCAAAAAGGGCAAAGAATGCATACCGTAATTCTGCGCATGTAAGCCCACGGGCCTTTATCCGGATATAAGCCCACCTCCGTTTATAAGCCCATGGGCTAATAAACAGACACAAATGCAACTCACGTGTCAAGTAGAATTTTTCACAATATAAACTCTTTCTACCATGGTACAGCAGGTCAGTGCAGTTTAGCAGTAGAGTATGGTAGACACAGTCATTATGAGCACGGACTTGTACTTTTTTGCGAACCTTCAAATTTGCCCATGGGCTAAAAAACGAACATGTCTTACTGGATATTTTATCCTAAAACTACATTATTTCACATATAAGCCGATGCGCTAGTATGCGGGGAATACGGTATATGGCGGTGCGTGCGTGCAGGACCACAAATACCAATTTTGTTAAATGTGCAAATAGTAGTCGTATTTATTTAACATCGAACAACTCAACAGTGTTGACACACAAATTCAAAGAGCGCCGATGAGGCAAAAAGGAAAAAAAAAGTTAAAATATGAGGCTATAGACAATGTGAAGACCCAATAAAGGTAAAGATAATGAAGAACATACATGGAGTGTGACTTGCACCAAGGAAAAAGAAGTCAATAAGGATTTACAACGGTCACTCAAGGATACACAACGTTTACTACACATTCGTGGCCAAAAAGGAAGTTCAGAAAGCGGTTGACCTGCTTTGGGTCCTTCAAAATGTTGTTGAATTTCTGCATGAAATGCTGACTGTTTGAAGAACTGCGGAGTTCAGAGGGTAGTGCATTAAAGAACAATGCAGCAGGGATAGAAAAAGAATTGACACCATCGGAAGTACGAAATTTGTTCACTGCAATGGATGGGGTGGTTTGGCTCCTCGTACAACGGGCAGTTCGAGGCTTGGGGAAGAGGGAGGAGAGCGAAGGTAGAGGGTGAGAGACAAAACTGCGATGTAGAAATCTAGCAAAGGACATTAGCACATTATTATACGCATTTCTGCGGCAGCGTCAACCAAGCAGTTATGCTTGATCCACACGTTCGCTTATGCTGGACATTGAAAGAGAGCAGATGTACATATCTCCTAGAGAATGGGGCTCTACAAAGCAATGACCAAAGTTAGTACTTCAGTAACATAGAAGAACATGGAGCGTCATTAAATTGGTGTCATTGGGGAAAGCACATATTGATCAAAAGGAAACAGCGATAACCTGCGTAATAATGTACCAGGGTCATCAAGGTGGTAAGCGCCACATATTGCGCGAACAGCGTGCCGAAACAGTGATTATAATCCGTTCCTATCCTGAGCAGACAACTTCGTGAGAAAATGTGAGGATGATATCGACAACCGCCGAGTTTCATGAAGCAACACACCGGAATTTGAGAAATCGAACATACTTTAGGCCAGGTTGTACACAAATACGCTTCACGTCGACGATCATGTGGCCGCCAAGTCGTGGCACCGCCTCCGGAGGTCGCGGTCACGATTTGAAACGTGGCCGCGACGTTTTGTTCCAGTTCATGACGTTGCCATGCAACTTGGCCGCATGGCCACCTGGACGCTGGTTTTGGTCGCAGTATGAGCGCACCCTAAGGCTGTCATCACACCACGGTACAAAGCGCTGCGTCTACGTCCACGTTAGGAGTTTTTGGTCGGTTGTCATGGTTATCGGTATACAGGGTGAAAAGAAGAGGAAAAGGGAGACGTAGACGTGGTATGGAGAGGGGGGGGGCATACGACTTTTTGTATGAATATGCTTATCTCCCCCAGTCTTTTTCACAGCGACCCTATACTTCGATGTACGTGCGATCAAATTTCTTGCAACACCTGGCTGTGTAATAGTTTTACCTTGACACTTCTTGCTTGTCTTATGGTAACACCTTGTGTTCCTACTATTCTCACTCCTGCGGTTCTCACCTTTCTTTTGCTTTATAACCTCTGGTTTGAACATCATTCGACGAATTCTCCAATCAATCAAGTCTATACTGTTACACTGGTAGCTTGAGGATGGTTGAGATCATCGTTTGCCCTTTGACGTGCCTTGTGCTCCTGGCCACTACTGCTCTGCTATACGCCGCTTTCCGTGAGATCCGCCGCGCTCGGGACAACGTGGCTGCTACAGTTGGACGACATCAATTACCTGCTACATCAAGCTCAAGTCCTCCGGATCTAGCCCAGTGTCGATCGCGTTCTCTCTCCCAGACAAGCCCGAGCGTCAAACGTGTTACCAGAGAACCGAATGTTTTCCATGGCAACCCTTCCGAGTTCAAAGAATGGGTATTTACGGTCGAGTTAGCCTTGAAGTGCTCACCTCAAGGTGACCCGGAGAGCCAAGTTAACTTTGCGGCTAGCTACCTCGCTGGGAATGCGCGTCTTTGGCTAATTTCTTCTCTGGAAGCAGGTGAGCAATTTTCGGATTGGCATTCTTTGAAAAGCGCCCTAGCGCGAGTGTATGGCCCGCACTATGATGGGGAAAGAGTGCGGTTGGATATGTTCTCTATCCAACAGCGTGGGTCAATTGAATCGTACGTAACGGAGTTTTCTCGGCTAAGTTTACAGGTGCCGGAACTTGACGAACTCTCCAGAGCCTTGCTATTTGTCAACGGCCTGCACGGTAACATGCGGACCTTGGTAGTGAAGGAACACCCCACTACACTGTCAGCCGCCGTTCAGTCAGCGCTAGCAGTCGCCTCAGACAGCCGATTTCAGCGCAGACCACCACTGGCGACCGCGCCGGGATTCGCACCACCATCAGGTAGCAAAAAGCTAACAAAACTAAGCCCCGAGGAACGTGAGACATTACGAGCCCAGGGGGGCTGCTTCGCATGTCGTCGACCAGGCCATATGGCCCAGAATTGCCCGCAGCATCGAGATCACCCAAACGGTGGACGTCAGTAAGGCCGATGCGATTACTGACGCAGCAAGAAAAGGCATCACCTGCGTGTAGTGTGTGCTCCGTCTCTACCCGTAACCGATTCAGTAGCCTCGCTGTGGAGGATGTTGACGATGATGCTGAATGCTCCGAAGCCAATTTCAAGCGAGATGTTACACCAACTATTGAGGCCCAGGTTACCAGCGTCAATGTGGAAACGGAACATGAGCTCCTGCGTGTAGAAGGCAAAATCAACGGTCGTCGCGCACTGATGTTAATAGATTCGGGCTCGACCCATGATTTCATTGCCGAACAGTTTGCCAGGAGAGTTAACCTGCCAACCGAAATTGGCTCGGAAAACCTGAATGTCACGCTGGCTGATGGAGCATCAAGCTCGTTTCCCATGGAGACGACCCATGAATTGAAGGTTATCGTAGGCGACTTCAGCGATAACCAAACCTTCACGGTGTTCCCCCTTCATCGCTATGACGCTATATTGGGGAAACCTTGGTTAACGCGTAACAATCCAGACATAAACTTCCGGACGAATGAAGTCAGGTTGAACTCGAATGGTTTGCCTTGTGCGTCGCCCAGTCAAAGCGAACCGACCGCTCCTGTGGAGGCGATGTTCATATCTGGTCGTCAGGCTAGGCATGCCCTTAGGAGTGGAGACGAAGGTGTTCTGGCGTGGGTCAGCGTAGAAGACGGCATTGGCAAGGAACCTCCCGACAAATCCACTCAGAACGAGCACCCAGATCTCAAGGCCATGTTCCGTGACTATGACGATCTTTTCCCGGATGATCTGCCAGCTAGACTCCCACCAGAGAGGTCTGTAGACCACGAAATCCGCCTGGAGGAAGGCTCATCACCCCCATCGCGACCTGCCTATCGCCTGCCCAGGCCAGAAATGGAGGAATTGAAGAAACAGCTCACAGAACTCTTGAAAAAGGGTTTCGTAGAACCAAGTAAGTCCCCCTTTGGTGCACCGGTGTTTTTTGTCAAGAAAGCTGATGGTTCGTTACGCATGGTCTGCGATTGGAGGGAGCTAAACAAGATAACTGTTAAGAACAAGGCGTGCTTGCCCAATGTGGATGATTTATTCGATACCGTACAGGGCGCTAGGTACTTCACGAAACTAGACCTCCGATCAGGGTATAATCAGATTCGCATTCAAGCTGAGGACGTGCCCAAAACCGCGATTAACACTCCCTTTGGGCATTACCAATTTAGGGTCATGGGATTTGGTCTCACCAATGCACCGGCAACATTTCAATCCATGATGAATACGATTCTTCAACCATATCTAAGGGAGTTCGTAGTCGTGTTCCTAGATGACATACTCATCTTCAGCAAAACGTGGTCGGAGCATATGCAGCATGTCCGGTCGGTATTGAGCGTGCTCCGGGACAACCAGTTATTTTGCAAACGGTCAAAATGTGAATTTGGCGTGGAGAGTGTGCGGTTCCTGGGACATTGCATCGATGGACTGCACATCGCCCCTGACCCAGACAAGATTGCCGCAGTAAAGGTCTGGCCCGCTCCGACTTCCGTCACAGAGGTGAGGCAATTTCTTGGATTTACGAATTATTTTAGGCGATTCATAGATCAATACTCATCGCTCTCTAAGAACTTAGAGGAGATAACGGGAAAACATGCACGATTCGAGTGGAACAGCTCTCGGCAACATGCCTTTGAATCGCTAAAGCATGCCTTGTTGAATGCGCCCCTATTGCGGCTGGCTGATGTGAACCGACCATTCAGAGTGGTAACAGATGCAAGCGATTTCGCCTTGGGATGTGTTCTTCTCCAAGAACTAGAGGAAGATGCCTGGCATCCAGTGGCTTATGCTAGCCGAAAATTGTCTGCTGCGGAACAGAATTATACAGCTACAGAAAGAGAAACATTGGCCGTAGTGTTTGCGCTAAAGACCTGGCGCATCTACCTCTTTCAACACTTTGAGGTCATTACAGACAACATGGCGGTAGTTTATCTGAAAACAAAACCAAGCATTACAAAGAGAGAGGCGCGATGGGTTGAATTCCTAGCTGACTATAACTACACAGTCCGTCACAGACCCGGCAGAGAGAACCCTGCAGATCCCCCTTCGCGTCGCCCAGATCTCCATGAGAGTAACCTCGTGGAGAATGCAGTACCACGTTTGAATGCTATTGAGTATGCTTTAGCAATGAATGATGACGTGTCCAATACAATATCAGATGCCTACCAGAGAGACAAAGAGCTAACTCCCATCATAGAAAGATTGAAGCATTCTCTCCGAGATAATTTGCATGATCGCTATTATTGGGACGAATCCACTGATCGCTTGTACCTCAAGGCATCCCCCAATAACCGGTTGTGCATACCACAGTGCGGTGTCCGATTAAAGCTCATTCAAGAACACCATGAGTGTGCAACGGCTGGCCACCCGGGTCGTGATCGAACGTACTTCCGCCTAGCACGTTTTTTCTACTGGCCCCGAATGGGTCTCGATATCAAGAGATTTGTCAAAACCTGTGATCTCTGCCAGCGAACGAAGGGAGGTCAGCCACGAACAGGGCTTCTCCAGTCACTTCCAATACCTAATAGTCCTTGGCAGGATATCTCAATGGATTTTATTGTTGGATTGCCCCTTACTTCTCGTGGCTTCGACGCAATTTACACCTTTGTGGACCGACTTACGAAATGCGTACATCTTGTTCCAACAAACTCGAAGATTGATGCTAAGGGCAGCGCTCAACTGTACATTCAAAACGTGTTTCGTCTGCACGGGCTGAGCTCAACCATTGTTTCCGATCGCGATCCACGATTCACTGCAGCTTTTTTCAAAGAAGTATTCTCTCAGCTAGGAACTAAATTGGCATTCAGCACTGCTAACCACCCTCAAACGGATGGTTTGACAGAGAGAGTTAACCGGCAAGTGGGAGATGTTCTAAGAGCATTTGTGAACTTGAGACAGGACAATTGGGATTCGCTTCTACCACTCTGCGAGTTTGCAATAAATAGTTCACAACAGTCATCTGTAGCTAATACACCGTTCTATCTGAACTATGGGTTTGACCCTAAGTCCCCGCCCGAATTCATTCTTACGGGAGGGGAAAGGAGTGATTCGGTCGATTGGCTTCATGAGCAGGAAGCCGCACTAAGGATAGCTCGAGATGCTATGCTCGACGCCCAGGCAAGGCAAGCTCTATACGCAGACCAGACGAGAACGCCCAGTGATTTGAAGGTTGGTGATAGCGTTCTTGTCTACAGAGACTTTCTACTGACCCCGGAAGCTCGTGGCCAGCCCTCTCGGAAGTTGCAACCCAAGTGGTTTGGTCCGTATCGTATCCAGGCTAAGATTGGAGCGAATGCTTTTCGCTTGGAACTACCCCGTGAACTTCGCTGCCATCCCGTGTTTAATGTCACTGCTCTTAAACGCTACGAAGAGAACACGATTCCTGGAAGACACCAACCCCCGCCTCCGCCCTTCACAGATCTAGATGGACACACACGCTATGTTGTCGAAGCCGTTTTGAATCACCGACACCGCAGTGGTGAGCAACACTTCCTGGTGCATTGGAAGGGTTACCCCAGCAGCGAAGCTACGTGGGAGCCCGCTGGCAACCTATGTGATGAGTCTGGTCGGAATATTAAACCGCTGCAGAACTATCTAGCCTCACAACGACAGCAGCCTTGATCTAACTGGACTGAGCCATATGCATCTCTTACTGAGATAGTTAATAATTATGTTATAGACTGATATAGTTTTGCGTCATCTCCTTGTGAGAGTGATGAAGTTGAGTTGGATTACACTTCAATGTGGTTATGCATGTGCATGAGTGATAATTTAATATTCCCCTTTCCACAATTGCATCTCCTAACTGGATTGTGTTATCTAATAGAACCTTGGGCTTCCTATGGGGCCGGGAGAGTGTAATAGTTTTACCTTGACACTTCTTGCTTGTCTTATGGTAACACCTTGTGTTCCTACTATTCTCACTCCTGCGGTTCTCACCTTTCTTTTGCTTTATAACCTCTGGTTTGAACATCATTCGACGAATTCTCCAATCAATCAAGTCTATACTGTTACAGGCTGCGTGTACGCGTCAAGAACAGTGCCTGTCTTATGCCACGACCACCCGTTTTGGTTTTTTCACCGTAGACGTAAACGGGAGTCGGAGAACGTAGTGTGATGACGTCCTAACTAAAGTAGAGAGAAATGATTAGGCTTTCCCCAAATCGACCCGTTTCTTCGCCTATTCGGTTTTGCACTCGGCTCAAAAATACATCAGATTCGGTTACAAAATAAACTGATTGTTCGCAAATCGGCTGCAAAATTAGACTGTAATGGAAAATCCGCAAACATATTTGTTGGCATGCTATCTTCGAAATTGGTGAGATATTCGAAGATTTGGTACATTTTCGGCGAATCTCACAGGAACACTCCAAAATCGGCGAAAAGCTGAGCGATTTTTCGATAAGTCTCGTTTGCGGCGAATTTTTCGGCCGGCCGATATCGGGATTTTACTAGTAATGATCTTCCTGATACTAGTAGGTAATGTTTGTTTGAGAGGAGTTCAAAGGACACGAGTCACATGACCTCAACGCACTAGTACTACAAGTACTGAGCGAGAACACATGAGAGAATGAAGAAGGCGGCGTATGGTGCCAGAGTCAACCAGGTGGAGAGAGCATCACCATTCACCCCACTGGTGTTTTCGACCTCCAGTGTGGCGGGCAATAAAAATTACTATATTTCTGAAGTCGCTAGCCGCTCTCGTTGTAGACAAAGAACAATACTTGGTATATTCTGCCGTGACGGGTGAGTTATGCACCAATGTTTCATTTTGCCTGCTGCGATGGGCAGTCACATGCTTTAGGGGCTGCAGGGCCTCCTACATTCGCCGCAAGGTTGGGAGCCCCTTTGCAGGTTATTGCCGCCGGCTCTGCTGACACGGGCAGAGGCGTGACCGTTCGCCTTTGCATGCCGGTAGGCATTTTTATTAGGTAACAATTTCTGGTGAAGCTTTTGCGTTCAATTTTATTTTTCAATTGAGTGTTCTATTTATATCCGAAATTGGGTTTTCTTCTTGCTTTGACTCTTAATTGATGGTGTTGTGAATAAAACAGTACTCAAGGCACTAGTACCACAAGTACTGAAGTAGAGAGCTCGAGCGGTCATGCTCGCAGAAACACCATTCGTTCGTAACGGAACTTTGCAATAACATCTGGTTGATTTCGGCTATTCTCTAAGAAACCCTCCATAACCGGCGAATTTTTCGGCCGGTCGATTAGGGGAAAGCCTCGAGCTGATGTGTAGGCAACAGTATCAGTGTTGCACCTTTTAGATTCTGTGTTGACATTCACCAGAACAATTGCGCTCTGTGGACGACCACATACATACATACATACACTCACTCACTTGCTCAAAACAGCACCAAGAGGTTCCTTGGGGCAGTGAAGTTTAATACCTCATCAGAGGAGGCTGAGTTGTTGATTGACTGGAAAAGAAATAATCACCTATTTGATATTAGAAATAACAGGGGGTTTGTCAAGTGACAACCGCTCTATTTAGTTGCTATTCACTCTTTAGATGAAAATTCTTTGTTTGATGATGCGGAAAAAAAGGATTGACGTTTCGGGCCAGTCATCCATCGTCAGAACAATCTACAAGGAGTATTACATGTATATACTGACTCTTGAAATAGGAGATGGCGCGATAATGAGCGCGCGCTTGTTACTCGAAGTGTACTTACATCTGGGTCTTCTAGACGAGAGAGGAAGGAGATGAAACCCAGAGGTAGGACACAAGCAATGTGCACAGCATAACCTGTGAAAGTAATACTTTTTTGACACTAACATTCAGTGACTCTCTTCTTTGTTTGTGTCATCAGCTGAATGTTCTGTAGACTCCGGTTTGCGGGTGTATATGTCATCCAACGCAATGGAAGGATCTCTTCTAGCCAAGCTCCCTACAAATTTCTCCAGTACTACCAAGGACATCAAAGACTTTGATCATTCCAATCTCGCTTCAACATTGACGATAAGGACGTATACCGTGGATGAAAAAGGCCTATTCATCAACACAGTTTCCGAAAGGGCACTTAACTTCACATTGTTAGCCAAGGCTGTCGATAGCAATGGTCGTAACTGTGCGTACTACATCGATATCCGGCGACATTTCGCTCCTCAAATCAACGCAGCACCAGCCAGCATCGAGCTGACAGACATTGGTGGGATCCTAAATGTTACAAAAGTCGATGTGGTAACGACAAAGCCAGCCACTGGTCTTTCAAATTTGAGCATCTGCAATGCATCCGATCTAACCCTGAAGGCGATGTTTGATTTTCAGAATGTCGGCGAATTGAAGTACATGCTAATAGCAAACGCGTCTGGCATATATGACTCGATCACGGGTAATATTACTATCAATTTGACCATCTGCGCTTTGGATAACATCATGAACGAAACGCAAAGTGTTGAGACCGATTCTGGCTACAAGGCTTGGCACAATGGTGCAGCAAACATCTCCATTTCAATTCTTTTCAAGAAAGTCGAGTCACTAGCACCTTATACAACAACCCCGTCCAAAATTTACACTGGATCACCTTTAACCCCCAACGACACGGTCACTATGAACACACTCACAGCGCTCGGACGCTCCGAGTCTAGTGCACTGACAACTCCCCGATCCACCCATGTACCTCGCATCACATCATCATCCGTTACTGAGCGCGTTGTAAATTCAACTGCAAGAGAATTTGGTTCAACTACCATAATGGAACAGGATGCGGCGCCCAGCAACCCGGGTGAGTAGGGATGTTATGTCGCCTGATGTATATTGGCCGAAAGGATTATGGAAACGGCTGTTGTCAATGACAATTGATTCAGATGTTCATGTTCACCTACATAGGAATTTGGAACGATACTTATTACCGTCTAAGATGCAGGTCATAATTATCATTATTGGGTTGAAATTCAGATGAGCTTCAGATGTATTGATCCTCGTTAGGCTAGGCTAAAGAGTGCAATTAAGATTAGTATGATTGTGGTCTTTCTTTTTATGTGCAGCCCCTATCTCATCTATGGCGACAACGCTAGGTGAGTACAGATACAGCGGTGTAGTACGTGACAATTATATGCTAATTTGAGATACAATGCGCCGTGCTACATATTTGCTTTTGCCTTATCACTTGTAGGAAAGGGTTTGCTGCTCACGCTGGAGATCGCCCCTTTCCACCGACTTGACGTTTAACTTGACTGACTCATAACTGTCACACAGATGACACGAGAAGTTCAGTGAACCTCGGACTCTGCAAACTTGCAAGAAAGTACCCCTATTCGCTGGTTTGAGGGAAAGAAACAAACGGGAAATGTCTAAAGAAGAAATGGACTGTCACCGTCAGGATCCGAACCAGGGACCCTCACCTAAGGCCAGCGTTGCTACAACCACTGAGCTAATGTGTAGCCGTCATCCCAGCAGAGTCCATTCAAGATTATCTTCAGACATTGTAACGCACACTTCCTGTGAATCCACACAGGCGGGTGGGACGCAGCCCTCACTGTAACCCACACACTTCACGTACAAACTAGCACGCGGGGAGCCCCAAGTCATAACATATTCACTGGTTTGAGGAAAAGAAGCAAACGGGAAATGTCAAAGTGCCACTAGATGCTGAATACACAACCCTTCGGAGAATTCACCCCTCATCAGACGTGCTTGCGTTATTATCTCCGAAGGCGCTACCACTATGTCGTATTATCCTGTGTAAACTTAAAAAATTCGTGTAAACGTTCCCTTTGCAACATGGTCACCCATTGATGTTCTGCATAGTGTAGCAATGTAGACTTGCATGGGGTTACATGGCCACCGTTCCGTAACGCTACGTAGCTTTCACTTTAGAACTTCGCACTCAAGTACGTATTCTGATCTTTACTATCGATAAGTCGCGAAAAATGGTATAATTTATTTGGGCGTGGGAAGCGATGGTTCTCGGATAGCTTCTGTTTATATCTGCTGTAATTGCGCACTGAATGTTAGCATGCCTTTATTATTATTGTTGTGCTTTCTAATGCAGGAAGTGGTGCTAGTGGTGAAGGATCGCCTCCACAGACTGTAATCGGTTAGTGCGAGTGTGTCTGTGTGCCATCAGTTAGCCTATGAAAAAAGAAGAAGCTAAAATCAGAATTCGTATCACAGTACGAAGACGCAGGCTTACATTGGATTTCTCAACATGTCTCTTACACACTCTCTCTCTCTCTCTCTCTCTTTCTCTCTCTCTCCCTCTCTCTCTCTCTCTCTCTCTCTCTCTCTCTCTCTCTCTCTCTCTCTCTCTCTCTCTCTCTCTCTCTCTCTCTCTCTCTCTCTCTCTCTCTGTTGTTGTTGTTGTTGTTGTTGTTGTTGTTGTTGTTGTTGTTGTTGTTGTTGTTGTTGTTGTTGTTGTTGTTGTTGTTGTTGTTGTTGTTGTTGTTGTTGTTGTTGTTGTTGTTGTTGTTGTTGTTGTTGTTGTTGTTGTTGTTGTTGTTGTTGTTGTTGTTGTTGTTGTTGTTGTTGTTGTTGTTGTTGTTGTTGTTGTTGATGTTGATGTTGATGTTGTTGTTGTTGTTGTTGTTGTTGTTGTTGTTGTTGTTGTTGTTGTTGTTGTTGTTGTTGTTGTTGTTGTTGTTGTTGTTGTTGTTGTTGTTGTTGTTGTTGTTGTTGTTGTTGTTGTTGTTGTTGTTGTTGTTGTTGTTGTTGTTGTTGTTGTTGTTGTTGTTGTTGTTGTTGTTGTTGTTGTTGTTGTTGTTGTTGTTGTTGTTGTTGTTGTTGTTGTTGTTGTTGTTGTTGTTGTTGTTGTTGTTGTTGTTGTTGTTGTTGTTGTTGTTGTTGTTGTTGTTGTTGTTGTTGTTGTTGTTGTTGTTGTTGTTGTTGTTGTTGTTGTTGTTGTTGTTGGTTGTTGTTGTTGTTGTTGTTGTTGTTGTTGTTGTTGTTGTTGTTGTTGTTGTTGTTGTTGTTGTTGTTGTTGTTGTTGTTGTTGTTGTTGTTGTTGTTGTTGTTGTTGTTGTTGTTGTTGTTGTTGTTGTTGTTGTTGTTGTTGTTGTTGTTGTTGTTGTTGTTGTTGTTGTTGTTGCTGCTGCTGCTGTTGCTGTTGTTGTTGTTGTTGTTGTTGTTGTTGTTGTTGTTGTTGTTGTTGTTGTTGTTGTTGTTGTTGTTGTTATTGTTTTTGTTGTTGTTGTTGTTGTTGCTGATGTTGGCCATTTTGTGACAGCTTGTTCAATTCCCTTGTCCAGGTAGTAAAGCCGCCCCTCTCTCTCTATCTCTCTCTCTCTCTATTGTTGTTGCTGTTGTTGTTGATGCTGCTGTGTTGTTGGCGTTGCTGTTGTTGTGGTCTGTTGTTGCTGTTGCTGTCGTCGTTGTTGTTGCTGTTGTTGTTGCCGTTACTATTGTTGTTGGTCATTTTGTGAGAGCTTGGACAATTCACTTGTCAGGCAATAAATCAGTCTCTCTGGATCTCTCCTCTTTCTCTCTCTCTCTCTTCCCCTCTCTCTTCCTCTCTCTCTCTCTATCTCTCTCTCTCTATCTATCTCTCTCTCTCTCTCGATCTATCTATCTCTCCTCTCTCTTCATGCATGCGTCACACTCTCATGGAATATTCTCTTGTAAGATTGAATGCTTCACACTCTCATGTAATATTTCTCTTTTTCTTCGTCTTTTTGTGAGAGCTTCGACAATCCACTTGTCCAGGCAACAAGGCAGCAATGCCTGTTCATTCTGGCGAAGTAAAATAAAACATACGAAGCAACCAACCAACATGCGTCGTTTCCTGGTATTTACTATGACAACTGTTCACGTTTCTCCACCCGTGCACAGGTTGCGCTTACACGACGTCCAAAATGATGGGCAAGGGAAAGGTACCATGGTAATTGTGTAGCGTGCCACGAAAATCGTAATTGCACCCAGAAAAACAGGAAGGCTTGGTCGGAACCTCCAGAGAGGGTTATCAAAGATAAAAGTATAATCACTGAGCGTTTATGCTTGATATTTGATGCACATACTGTTTAACTGCTTTGTCTGCTGGAGCGCCAGTCAGTTTGTTGTAGTTAAGAACTCAGATCGCTGAGTGGTGGAGAACTCCGGGGATACCTAGAATCCGCCGAAGCAAACAACTTCTAGAATGCTTGGATGGCCTTTCTAGCATCGTGGTCAAGTAGTGAGTGTTGTCATTGTTGCGTGAGCGAGATGAAATCACTGTGCAGCCAGAGCTTGAAGTCCTGACCATTCTGTCAACGCAAAGAAAAACGGGAGTCGAGTCGATCTCTCCTTCACCACATGAGGTACATGTACAGCGAAGTCCCCCAAAACACACCAGAGCAGCATGTCCACCATCCATCAGGAGCCGTCTTCCCCACAACGAAGAAAAAACTTGGGGCGATCCACGACCCGCATGCACTCTGCGTGCGGAGGATATCACCAGAGAGTATTAGTAATGAAAAAGATAATTTACTACTCCATGATATGTGTGCGCATCGTAATCGCGCACGTAAACGTGTCGTGTGGGCGTGCTCGTACTTTTCTCGCTTGCCGTGCAAACTTTCTCGTGTGTTTTATCGTCGTGTGAGTGCCACCTTACTCAAATTTTCACTGCATTGGCGCAAATACGGGGAAGAAAAAGTGAAAATTAACGCATCCTTCCACGTGGGTCACTTCGGCTTGATGGCTTGCAACTCATGGAAAGTAAATCCTGGATCTAAAGACCACCGTGACTAGCGACCAGTCTGGTATTACAGACCACGTCCCCAGGCACGTATACGGTGTTGTATGCCATATTTATAGTGGAAATCAAAACAGGCAAAACGGCTAATAACATTGGATCCACTGCGAATAAAATTTTAAAGGATATTTTGGTAAAGTAGAGATAGGAAAAAAAAGAAAGAAAAGAAAACGGACGGTTGATTGTAACGAACAGATATCAATCCAGTGAGCTATGGAAAACCTACGTAGCTACAATAATAACAATATAATAATAATATAATTATACTGCAAGGCTTGAGATTAGAAATCGAACTACCTGTTTGAACATTTTGCCGCTGACGGCAATCTATTCCCCATACTGGCTTCTGCGTGTGTTAGGCGAAATGGTTCTGCGGTGCAAAACCTCTAACTAAGGACGACCTGCCACTAAAGACTTCTTTATCTGGCCACAAGGGGTAGTCGTAAGTCACAAGTTCTACTCTTCATGTAAATTCCATGACTTACCCTGAAGTAGTGCAGGCCTATCAACATATCGCCTGGATTGAGTTGTGTTTTGTATGAATGAATGTTGTGAACCTTGAACGCATTTTTGTTGTATTCATAGAGCCTGATGTGAACGAATGCGTGGAAGGAGCGCACAGCTGTTCCGACCTTGAAGCTTGTGATACCACCACCAGACCATTCACTTGTAAATGCAATCTAGAGAACGGTAAGACCATGTTGTGTGTAACTGTGTCGTTTAGTAAAATTAACGACGCACGGGGATGAGGTACGCCAATGTTATTGATACATTGGTTTGAGAGATCGACGAGAGCCGATGATTACCCGTGACGGAACTTGAAACGAAGTCCGCATACAACAAAAAAGCTACTGACCCTTTTAAGGCATACTCGCGTTAGTATGTAGAGGAGAGAAAGTCCCAGTTTCTTCATAAAGAATCACGGGTGCACATGTTCCACTTTATTTCTGCAGGAATCTGCAATTTGAACGTGTTCAACTCAACGATTATCAGCCACTGTGCTAGAAATGGTGAGCTGGTGAAAGTCGATTGCGTAGATGGCTTCATTCCTGACAGATCGCCGTACATCAAATGTTCAGCAAATGACGTCCTGTGCCGACGTGAGTACCCATCTGAGATCTACTCTTCTGTGTTGGGCTCGCTGCTGGCTGTAGTATGCTGTACTGTATTGATGGCGCTGCAAACGGAAGACATGATGCACTTATTGGGAAGTGTGAAATTGCTTTGAGGCCAATTTGGCCATTATCTATAATATCACGTGTCAAGTTTTTTTACCATTGAGTGATGAAGACTTCTTAAGTTGTTTGAGACTAGAACTGGGAGACTGAAAAGTTCAATAGGTGATGTTTTTTATGAATTGCTACTTTAGGAAAAAGGTTTCAGAGCAGGCTTGCTCTCTTCCCATTCACTGCGCAAACTCGAACTCATTTCTCAATTAATTATCACAACATTTCGGCAAAACTGGCCTCACCGTTATATGCAATGGAGTACAAGTTTGAAGCCTCGCCACTACTACTAAGTTAGTATTTTAGGTCAGTTTGAAATGCTTGAAGGAAGAGAAAAACCATGTACCCTGTGTCGCTCTCGAGCACAAGAATAACGCTCTAACGTTATTGTGGTGTTGGTGCATTATGTTGCCTCCAGCTGAATGTGATCCGGAATTTCCTCTGCGGGTGTATCTATCATCCAACGCAATGGTTGGTACTCTTCTAACCAAGCTCCCTCTGAATTTGTCCAGTGACATGGATGATATCAAAGACTTCAATCACACCAATCTCAGCTCAGGGTTGTCCACTAGGAAAGATGCAGGAGATGCGCTGGAACTAATTGTAATCAATACGTCTGAAGCCATACGGAGTTCAACGCATTTACACCAGTTGACCGTTAAGGCTCGCAAAAGCGACAGATACGACTGTTTGTATTACATCCTCATCCTGGTGCATAGTGCGCCTCGGATCGATAACGCACAACCTTTCCAAAATATTGCCTTGGAAGTGGAGCAGTATGGTGGTTACGTCAATGTCACACCATTCTCTGTGACCGTATTCGAGCCGGCAACTGATCTTTCAACTTTGACCATATGCAACGCCTCTGATCCCAATATGAAGGCAATGTTTGATATCGAAACTCTCGGCAACTGGGAATACATGCTCACTGCAAATCAGTCTGGCCTTTACGACTTGATGACTGAGAATCAGACAATAGCCTTGGGGATCTGTGCTGTAGATAATATCGTCAATGTGACGCAAAGTGACGAGAATAGTAACGGGACTAGCTATGTCGCGTGGCATGATGGCGCAACAAACCTCACAATCTCTATCGTTCTGATTAAGGTGACGTACACAGAACCCTTGGATAGCCCTGGGACAACACCTCAATCCACCAAAACATCGAATAGGCGCGTAACGACACAAAAACTGCCCATCACCTCTACCTGGCCCACAACAAAACACAATCCTCCAACAACTTCTATTCAGCGCGCCGCAACCAGTATACCACTTTCAATGTCCAGTAGGCTCGCAACGACCCACGCTCCAGCCACAACCTCTACTAAGTCGTTGACAACACATGCACCACCTACGACTTCTCCAGCAGCCACAACATACACAGTACAGAAAATGCTGCCGACGCCGGAAACAACACACGAGCCACCCACAACATCTATCAGATCCACAACCTCGCAGAATATACCTACACCTTTAACGAAACCCACAATACCACAGAACACGCCTATAGCTACAAGCAGGCTGACAACAGGCCAGAAGCCAACCACGACTGCTGCAAGGGCCACAACAGCGCAAACACTACCCGCAACTTCCACTATGCCCAGAACAACTACACCCAACATGCCCAGAACAACTACACCCAGTTCACCCACAACTTCTACAAAGCCCATCACGACACATATACCATCCACAGGGTCCATGTGGACTGCAACAGCACCCACCACGTTCAATTCGCCCCCAGTTACAACGAGACAAAGACCAGAAACAATGTCTACTAGGCGCGTAACAACACACAAGACTACCACAACGTTTACCATGCCTGGAACAACGCAAACGCCAACCTCAACTTTAGCAACTTCAGCCACAACACACAACGTACCCACGACTTCCGCTAGTCCCATTACAACACCCAATCCACCCACAACGTACATTCTGTCTACAACAACACCCACACCACCCACAACGTACATTTTACCGACAACAACACACATACCACCTTCAACCATGACAAGGCCAACAACAACACCCAATCCACCCACAACGAACATTCTGCCTACAACACCATACAAACCACCTTCAACCATGACCAGTCCAACAACAACACCCAATCCACCCACAGCGTACATTCTGCCTACAACAACACACATGCCACCTTCAACCATGACAAGTCCGACAACAACACCCAATCCACCCACAACGTACATTCTGTCTACAACAACACACATGCCACCTTCAACCATGACCAGTCCAACAACAACACCCAATCCACCCACAACGTACATTCTGCCTACAACAACACACAAACCGCCTTCAACCATGACCAGTCCAACAACAACACCCAATCCACCCACAACGTACATTCTGCCTACAACAACACACAAACCACCTTCAACCATGACCAGTCCAACAACAACACCCAATCCACCCACAACGAACATTCTGCCTACAACAACACACAAACCACCTTCAACCATGACCAGTCCAACAACAACACCCAATCCACCCACAACGTACATTCTGCCTACAACAACACACATGCCACCTTCAACCATGACAAGTCCAACAACAACACCCAATCCACCAACAACGTACAGTCTGCCTACAACAACATACATACCACCTTCAACCATGACAAGTCCAACAACAACAACACCCAATCCACCCACAACGTTCATTCCGCCTACAACAAAACACATACCACCTTCAACCATGACAAGTCCAACAACAACACCCAATCCACCCACAACGTACATTTCGCCTACAACAACACACATACCACCTACAACCATGACAAGTCCAACAACAACGCCCAATCCACCCACAACGTACATTCCGCCTACAACAACACACATACCACCTTCAACCATGACCAGTCCAACAACAACACCCAATCCCCCCACAACGTACAGTCTGCCTACAACAACATACATACCACCTTCAAGCATGACAAGTCCAACAACAACAACACCCAATCCACCCACAACGTACATTCCGCCTACAACAAAACACATACCACCTACAACCATGACAAGTCCACCAACAACACCCAATCCACCCACAACGTACATTCCGCCTACAACAAAACACATACCACCTACAACCATGACAAGTCCAACAACAACACCCAATCCACCCACAACGTACATTCCGCCTACAACAACACACATACCACCTTCAACCATGACAAGTCCAACAACAACACCCAATCCACCCACAACGTACATTCCGCCTACAACAACACACATACCACCTTCAACCATGACAAGTCCAACAACAACACCCAATCCACCCACAACGTACATTCCGCCTACAACAACACACATACCACCTACAACCATGACAAGTCCAACAACAACACCTAAACTACCCACAACGTTTGCTACATCCACAAAAGGACACGTGCCAATTACAACAAACCAACCACCAATTTCCTCCAGGCAAGCACCGTCTGCAAGGCCCACAACAATACATTTGCCACTCACAACTTCCGAAATGGCAGCAACGACACCCAAAGCAACCACAACCTCAGCTAGGCCCGAACCAACAAACACGCTACCAGCAACTCCTACCGCGCCCGAAACAACACAGCTGCCACCTACAACGTATGCTAGTACTGGTATACCTACAACACCACAAAAACCGGCCGAGGCGATTGCAACCGTTACCCTAACCGAACCGTTAACTGTTACACCAACCTTGACTTCCAGCATCAGTCGTCATCCTGGATCGCAGAGCACTGACGCATCGCCACACGCGAACGGTGAGATGTACTCAGGTGGTGAATTGTGCTTATTGTGCGTCGTGCCAAGGTAGAATTTGCGCTGAACGAGCACTTTGTGTAGGTACATAAAGACACACAATGGAGACATTGGGCAAATTACGTTGTGACTCCGAGTATTGATTATTGAGAGTATTGAGTATTGAGTTATTGAGCACTTTCGCAGAACCTAAGCATACTGCCTCTGGACCTTGTGTAGATAATTGTGTTCGCGAGAATGAATAGTGTACACACATATCAATTAGCTCGGCTTGGATTCACCGCAGCCACGTTACAATTCAAGTTATTATGACGATTTGGAAATTGTGGGCTCGACTGACATACGCCGTATTCCGCTGTATTTATTGTCGTATCATTGCAGTTCCACCGAAGGTTTACATCAGCCAGAGTATGACCGTCATGGAGGGTGATTCCGCAATAATACACTGCACCGTGAATACGACTCTTCCCTTCACTATACAATGGTTCAACCGACATGGCCACCCCATACGCCAAGGCATCAACTATAGAATCTATGGCAAGTTAAGCTGATTGTTAAATACCCCCTGAGGTGAAGAGAGCGCATGAACATTGCTCTTTTGGCATGGAAAGAATGTGTCAACACGTTTGGCGCACAGGAGTAACGATGATTCCGAGACCTTTGGTCGGATGAGTTAAATTTGCCCCGCCACCACTTCCATCCAATACCGGTATGCTTTAGCCCCCGCTGTGCAGCATCTGATGGTTCTGTGGTATTCAGTAAAAAAAAAACACAATACGGACCCGCAGCAAGTGTTCTGATTACTGCAATATGTTTCCAATGAATTGTTATGTTCATATTCATTATGGAATTCAATACACCACACCACCACATTGCGCTCTTGGCCCATCCAAACTCTACACTCACATCACCATCACCACAGCGAGGACAATTCCAGTATAAAGGTTGATATTGACAATGCCCCTCCAGACAGCTGTTTTGCTCCTCCTGAGCTCATCAGTGGAGGTATAATGTTAAATGAAATAATGATAGAATAGACTGATCTCGCTACTTCTTCTCATATTCATTATATTCATTTTTGTCTCCAGATAAAACTCAAACGCTGAAGATTATTTCAGTGCGGCATGACGTACACAATGGACACATCAAGTGTGTTGCAAGCGGTGAAAAATATCCGGCCAGCAATGCATCTACAACATTAGCAGTTCTAGGTAAGCAGGTAACTGTTGCGTTGATGTCTGAGAAATCTGGCAATTATTGCTTGTACCAAGGTAAGTCTTGACCAGTTAGCAGAAAGAAGTAAAGCCTTCCAACATAAATTTCCTTCAGCCGGCAGCCAAACAAGACAAACCGTCAGTAGTTTCCGTAACACACAGTATCCCTTTCAGAACACGACCTAGGACCTGGGAGTGTTAATAGGGTAATCATTGCACGGTTTAGTTATTGAGAAGACTTTTGCCATCGTTTGCAGAATCTAATTGTACATCTATTTCACACATTAGTATTAGCATCAGTTGATATAAGTATTGTTGTTTAGAAACATAAAGCAGCTTATGCTATTAGAGAATGTTCACTGGTGTCAGGTAAACACAAATTCTGTGTGTGAGAAATTCAGGTTACGAAACGCTTAGAAGCGAGAAGGGGAAGAATGCCTCACTAGTACCCGACAGGATGTGAAATTGTTACCTTTAATTGAATCCGGATACGTTTAAATGTTACAGGGACCCCATTAACCGTTGCTGTTGATGTGCTCTCAACTGAAGAGATCTGTACTGATAATTATCATAATACTACTCTGGTTCCCTGCAGTGAAACCTTTCATTTCGCCCAAGCCTCCAGCAAAACGAAGCGCTTTCGAAGGCACTAAGGTGGAAATCGGATGCTCCTATGGCGGATGGCCCAAGCCCAACGTTACCTGGCATCGCATTAAAAATGGAAGCAAGCTTGCAAGTTATCCAGGCTATTGCAAGCCGTTTTGGACCAAATCTGCAGCTAACAATGTGTTTCTCTTGGTGATAAATGATCTCCAGACCTGCAATGGGGGAGTCTATCGTTGTTCAGTGGCGACCGGAAACCAATCCGTTGCCTCTGATGTGAACCTTACAGTATTTGGTAAGTCCACCCACTGTCATTAAAAAAATATTTTTATTTTTACAAAGACCACTTAAATGCCAAACATGAGATGCAGCTAGTGGAAGCATGCACAACCTGAATCGTGGCAGTGGTGGTGAGGTTTAGGGAGCTAAGCCGACCTAGGGTATCGACTTCATGGCCACCTAGACGCACCAAATTGCCCTGGGTCATAAAGGTTGGCATGCAAAAATTGCACTCGTCCTCATTTCAATGATTGTTGACAATTCCAGGCCACAGTCACTGGCATTCTGTTTTGCTTTATTCCAATGATAATGTAGGTGGCAAGCAATGTGCAATTGTTTGTTCAATTCCTACGCTTACACCAAGGAGTCGTTGTGCTGGACAGGTTGATGAAACAAATGATATTGTTGCTCCATCGGTGGCCGAGGATGCTAATCAATCGTCCTGGATGAAATTAATCCAGGTAGTGGGCACTATCGATGTGCCAACACGCATTCGAAGAAAAAGAATGCCACCTGCATCACCATGATCCGCAAGCAGTGATGTGGTCATATTAGAGACCCTCATCTACACATAGAAATCTGGATCCAAACCACGTGACGCCAGAGACTCTAAACCAGGCCCAATCATGCAGTCGACGTGATTACTCTATGGTTCACGTATAAGTCTCACGTTTTTAGCATAACCTCACTAATATCCACTGAAATTTTACACCTGTACTGTTGTTACTCAACACAACGTGCATTGGCTGTATTTTCTATGTGCTGCGTTTCCTGTATCCAAACAGAGCCTTCTAACTTCGAATTGTCTGTGACCTTCAGCCAAACTAACATCAGTGCTGATAATTCGTTGGCCAACGAAGTGAAGAGAACAGTACGTAATGTGCGCTTATCATGCCTACGATTTAAAAAGAGGAAAAATTCTCATACTCTAGAGACTTGGAAATATCTGCACGAGAAATGTTGATGACAACTCTCTTGCAACTCGCCTTCACTCGATGCAAAATGATTTAGTCTCTCTTTGAGGAGTGCGGGAGAAGACGATTACAATACACAAGCGATGTATGGCTAATAGTGTGCCTTTCGAATTGTTCAATAGATTAGCTTGTCGTGTGTCAAATGCGACAGCTTGATGCAATGGCTCTACCACGATTGTGACACAATAATTATGGCTCAGGCGCTGACATGTGAATGAATGTACGCGTATGTGTCATGCCTGATTGTACACTTGCACAGGTGTATACGTGGCTTCAAGGCAGTCGCCCGAACATCACGAATATCACACTTGGGTACGTTATAAGTGTTACTTTGGATAGATGATATCCCGAAATAGAAACACACTTGTACAGGCAGATACTTCCTATGTCAATATTTGTTGCACCACTGCTTGTCGAATCAAATGTATGTGGATTTGGGGAAAAAAGAAGCAAAAAGATGTGCTAGATGCAGCATGGTCGAATCAAGCAAGACGTTATCGATCTACACAGCTTTGTTGGAGATGTAGTGATGGAACGGATACTGGGCATGATTGTGCCAGTTGACCAAAACACGAGAGTAGTACACCATCTTGCAAGAGAAGACATGATAATGAAGCATGATTATGTTCAGTTTCCTTCCTCGTTCCCTTTTCTCTACCTCTCTCACAAATGTACTCACCCAAACTCTCAACATTAATCCCTTATCTTCCCCTCTCTCTATCTGTTGATCTTCCTGGACAAACGTCCTGTTGAGGGTTCCTTTCACCATTGTATTACCTTCATTGAGGTACGTGATAATGAGGTGCACCAACGCAAACTATATTTGTTGTCAGGGTCTGTTTCACCTCTGCTCTTTTCCAGAGAACTGCCACAAAATATCGGGTATTCAGCTACTGTTCGGTTTTCGGTGTCCACAGTATTCAACGACTCTTTGGCCCGCGGAAACGTCTCACTTTCCGAAGGATTTCGTGCCTACATATTTGCACAAATAAAAAGAAACAAGGACCCAGAACTTTTGCAGCCTGTGCAAGACTCACTTTATGTGATCAGTTTTGGTAGGTATGGTGTGGTGTACTCTCTGAATGCATACATGCTCTGGTTCTAGCAGCATGGGCACCGTGACATGGTAGTATTAGCAGGTTGGACCATGCTACTTTGATTCATTGCCATTATCTGATGATGGCCAAGTGCCGATGCCTTGTGAAATACTGGAACTTGTTCGGATCTGCAGCGATATGGGAGAGGTGGTGGGGGGAGGGGGGGGGGGGGATCCACTGTTACGTTGTGCATCATATATGTACAGATACGTTGCTGAATGTAAACGGTACTAGTAGGGATATATTCAGATGGGACATGGAGTCCATTTCGGTGCAGGATTGGCGTGGCACCAGTCTCGCAAAGCCTTGTCGCCTCCCCAGATCTGCTAATGCATGTGGGAGCGCAGCTTGGTAGAGGTGCGTATGTGCGTTGGGGGGGGGGGGGGTAATGTAGATTGAGTATGGCGGAACATTGCTCTGTCAACCCAATTACTACAATCTTCTATCTATCTCTCCATGTACGTGGGGGGGGGAGGGGGGCGGCAGCGGTTGGGTGTGTTTGGGGGGGGGGGGGGTGTTGTGGTGGAGGCGGGGGTAGTGGTGGTTATTGAGCGATAATTCGGGTGCGGTGCCCATAGACTACTCCTTCTAAACCTATCTCTTTTCTACGACATGAGCTCGAATGGTCAGGTGACCTGTTCATCTGTCCATGTGGTGCTAAATAGATGTCTGCCCAAATGAAACCTTAGTGTCGAATACAGGCAGTGGCAGTTTCCTATGGCCAGAGACAACGGGAGCTAACACCGTCACACTGGAGTGCCCTGTTGGTTTACATGGTGTAGGCAAGGCAATTGCCACGAGAACTTGCTTGGCTCCTTCGAAGAAAGGCGAGAAGGCTGAATGGGAGGAAGCGAACATAACTGCCTGCCCTTCTCAAACTACCAAACTGCTTCAAGAACTTTCGCAGGTAGGCATGCGTATTGTTCAAGTTTCTGACCATTTTGGTTAACTTTATCCTGAATGAATTCTAGATATCATTTTCGCGCCGCACACTGGATAAAATGTACTATGTTAAAAGGCAGGTTTGCTACGCACCCTCCGTCTGTGTGAAATCCTCAAGAAATGTTTATTCATATTTTTTTTTCGAAGGTAGTGAACTGCCTGAAAAAGAATAAGAAATGCCAGACGCAACAGGACTCGATCCCGGCAGTTTGCTTGTCATGAGCAATACCCTGACCATCTGCGCTATGGGACCAGGCCGAACCTAGAAAGCACTGACATTTTTTCATTTTCATATTCTCTTTATTCTCTAAATTCAAACTTGTAAATTTCACTGCTGTTGTTCTTTGTGTTATTTCTCTAACTTAGGTTTTCTATAATCGTTCAAATTTTTTCAGCGTCCTTAGTACAACGACGATTCCTGATGAGTGTTGTACGAAAACTTGTTTGAAACTTTCTAAAAATTCGTACATTTACTTAGATTCGGTGAATGTACGAACAATCCAAAACTCTACAGCCTCATTTACTCCGGTGTGTCATGATTTCGCTCAACCTTGTGAGACAGAATGAATTCATGTTGGATTTAATGTTAACCCGTTGAAGCCCAAGGACGAGTATACTCGTCCCTGGCGATTTCCCAAGGACGAATAATTTATACTCATCCAAATCGGTACTGCCGTTGCCTTAGTGGCCGCGTATTCATACATGTATGTCCAATTGTTTCTTCAACACAGGAGATCAATATCACCGAACCAGACGTGCTTGTCACGACATCGACTGAGCTAGCTAACTTGACAGCAAGGGATGAGTTCTCATCAAAGGATGACGTCGGATTCGCGGCAACGATCCTGTTGGGGCTCAGCGATGCAGCCGATGGCGAAACACTGAATTTAAGCAGACAAGACAAGGAAAACGTAATGACTGTTCCTACTATACAGGGATTTCACCTATCAGAAGGCAAAGCATCTAGGCATCTTGCAATGGAAACTAGGTGTACATGTATTTGAAATCTATGTTGAACGGGGCATGATAGGTTTGTATTTCGGCACGTTTTACCCATGATTGCGTCACTAACAGAATTCAGATGCCGTCGGGGTCTTCTCTTCTTCTTGTTTTCGAGTTTCAATGCTGTAAAATTCATTTTTCACGGTTTGCGTGAGACTCGGCTGGAAACCGAGTTTTCCGATCCGTAGGAACGCCACCATCCTTTAAGGATCAAGGCGCAGATGCAGCTCCTATAGCGGTGGGAGGTGAGTAGATCAGCTCACCAGCAAGTGGTCAAAGACCGAAAATCCGATTCACTGCATCCATGTTCATTTTTTTTAATGCTGTGAGTGCGTAACAATTCTACTTTTTTGCTGCAGGTTGCAAGTACGGTACTAGTGACCGTTGATAACATTCTTAACGTTCCAGCTGACGTCATACAGTCCGAACCTGCAGCAGAGTAAGCACAGTAAAACCTGGTGTAAGCGACCTCTCGTTATAGCGACCACCTGCTCTTAACGACCGTTTGTCCATGCACGAACAGGTCTACACAGACACAGTGGGACCTGGTTCTAAAGAACACCTGATTTTAACGATCGCCTTTCCTTCCTCCGTTGAGTGGCCGCTTAAACAAGGTTTTACTGTAACTAGTAGCGGAACCTAACCAACCAAAAGAGATAAACTGCAGGTTGTCTATTGTGCATGTACTGGTCCCGCTGAGCTAGAAGAAATCCGAATTCATGTGAACAATTGACGCGTTGCACTTGCACGGGCCTTGCGCTTTGCACATCAAGATGACAGACTGTTTTTTGGTGAACATCGCAAATGTACTTCATATTCTCAATGAATGATATCTCGAAATTCAATAATGGCACCTGTTCCGAATGAACTCCGAAGAACATGTTCATGCGACGCTGTCTGAACGTGGTTTCATTGTGTTTATTCATGCTGCATACGACGCTGTCTGAACGTGGCTTCATTTTGTGTTCATGCATTGTAAGATGCTGGCTGAACGTGGTTTCATTGTTGTTGACTGAACCAGGATTATACAATCAGTGGAGAAACTGGTCAAAATACTGGATGTACAGGAAGATAAGCCATTTCTGCTAGATGAGGAGAACATCGGACTTGCCGTCAGCTGTCCAAGCAACCTTGCAGCGACACAGGGATTTCAAATGGATGGGTCGCTCCCATCTAGCAACTTCTCCGTCGGAGATCTTGATGTATTAGCGAAAGGCAAGTACTGCCAAGCAGGGAAAATAAATAAACCAACAAGGGATGACTGATCAAGAGGATGGCACAAAACTGGCAAGGAGTACTGAGACATTCTGCGACCTGACACCTAGCTCGAACACTTCTCCAAGGCGCAAAACAACAACCTTCCAACTTGGAACGCTCAGGTTCTGAATGGTTCAAGAGGAGAAGGACCTTGTTGCGCTTTCCTTTCACTCTTGGACCTTTCCGAACCTGTGCATTCCAAGTTGGAAGGTTGTTGGTTTTCGCCTTTGAGTAGTGTTGGAGCTAGGTGTCAGGTCGCCGAATGTGTCAGTACTCCTTGTCAATTTTGTGCCATCTTGTCCCACTCGCTGACTGTATAAGATCTGGTTACATTGGTGGACAGTTAGTCATAACTCGTAACATGTTGTCCTTCTCCTTTTTCACCATCCATTCGTATTCATATTTCTCCAGAGAGCCAAGGAGCTTTGGCGTTTGACATCCCACCCGCAGCCTTGGAGAAAGCTAAGGAGACCCTACCTAACACAAGTTCAGGATGTGCTAACCCAAAAGCCCAATTCATCCTGTATCGCACAGACAGTCTCTTCCAGGACAAAAGCCTGTCCAGTTCCACGCAGGTATTCTCCTCGGTCATTTCAGCACAAGCAGGGGAATCCAGTTTGAGCAATTTAAGCGACCCGGTCGTGATCGCGTTCAATGTTTCCACGTACAACAACGTAAGCTAACCTTGTTTTAGTTTGGTCTTCCGCGGTGACCATGCTCTGGGAAAATTGCATCTCATTCCTCTCACACACACATGCTCACAGTTAATTCTGCCGTCGTGAGTCCCATTCGGGGCGGATACGAGAATAATAATAATAATAATAATAATTCCTGTGCAAGGTGTTGATACACATAATAATACATGTACCATCGTTTACCCTATCAATCTGGCTGCACTGTAACTACCCAGGTAGGCGCATCGTGCTTTTCTAAGGTTATAATGATATTGACCAAGGTCGAGCGTGTTGGGATGCTAACTGGATGATGTGACAATTTTTGTGCGATCCTCACAAATTGAGAATATGTATTTCTAACCAAGGACTTATTTATAGCTCTGGTGTCTAGTGTAGGGAGAATGGACCGAGTTATTTGTTGTGAGTCTGCGTTTCACGCAAAAGGGCAAACCGTATGTATTATGTATATTTTTTATTTGAATCCGCAAGTACACACGGGCTAAAAGCCGAATTTCATGGGAGCGAATAGCTTGTACCAATCCGTTAAAATTTAGGTTTAGTGCGCGAAACCGGGGAATCAATTTGGTCAACATCTTTTGACACTGATTTTGTGTGTAATAGACTGACTTACCCCAGCCAATCCCGCCTGGCACGGACAGCAGTGGAGTACGGTTTAAATGTGTCTACTGGGATCGATCAACAAGTAAGCGCGTACGGTAAAACCTGGTTTAAGCGACCACCCCACGATGCAAGGAAAAGATGTCGTTAAAGCCAGGTGGTCTTTAGAACCAGGGTCCACAGTGTCTGTGTAGAACGGTCCGTGCATGGAAAACGGTCGTTAAGAGCAGGTGGTCCCTAAAACGAGAGGTCGCTTACTCCGGGTTTTTACTGTATTATCTTTTATTATTATTATTATAATGCATTCCCGCGGCGGCGTCAACAGTGCAAGTGCAAGCCACCCATGCACAAACACAGTCCACGCGTTCGCTTATGCTGGACATGGTAAGAGAAGCAGTTGATATATAATAGGAGACATAAAGAAAACAAGCACAAACGTAGCAGTGAATCATTCGTATATAGAATGTTTAAAGTATATGGAGCGATATTTCCGTGATACTGTATGCCCACTTGTATTCATTTTGTATTTGTAGTGTATTATTTTATTTGAGCATTCCCAAGAAAACCCTAACTGTGTCAATAGAACGTTTCGACACTCAAATGAATCAAATTGTATAAGATCAGTGCTCCGGCAAAGTGTTACAGTCACATTCATTGGACACTAGTGCACATAGTTGTAGATATCATGAAAACAGCAGTACATCCTGCATTGTGTGACCCACATATGAGGCCAGAAAAGTCGAAGAACAGGGAAAGATAAATTCAGCCAGGTTTTGCAAAATTAGGACAGGTATGCCATGGCAAAATGTATGGAAGAGCAGGTCCGAAAACCCAGATTTGTGAGATTTAAAGTGGGTTCTGATCCTCCATTCGGCCCAAATAGGACTTTCAAAAGCCAGAAGGACTGTTTCCGATGAACGGACTGTAGTGATTCGCATCGGAGTACATGTACGTGCACACCTTTCCCAAGCCATTCTCTAGACAGGTATGACCTACCGCTGATTTCTAAATTGCTTATCCCAGCATCAGAATTCAGTTTTCCTCCGTAAGCAATTTTGTGTACGCGCAACAACCCAGCGACAGTGATGCTATGATGCGAAATTTGGAATCATGAATCGTCTTTGTTGAGGTGGTATAAAGCGCCCAAAAAAATGCAGTCAGAATGTGCATACAGGCGTTTGTGTGGTTATTGTTCAGCCTTCGGCAGGTGGAGTACGGAGGGATGTAATTTGACGCGCAGTGAAGGCCGAGCTGTCTGCCAGTGCAATCATTTGACAAGTTTCGCGCTCTTAGTGGTGAGTACAAAACCAATAATTGGCCTTCCTCCCGCCCCCCCCCCCCCCCCCAAACACACAGCCCCAAAGTTCACATACTGTGTAATTACATGCTTTCTGTGAACAGCGGTCTCTAGCGCCACATGAACATGAAATCAAGCCTATACAGTACATGTAATTCACGGCCGGCATCAATGAGACCTGCACATCTGTGAGAATTGGTGGAAGGTAATGCTTGTCCTCCGTCAACCCCGCATGCTCTCATCATCCGCCCTTTATAAAATCGCTCACACAACCACGTTATCACATGAACGCAGTGCACACCTGACTTCTCTTGTCCATTCTATTAAGCTTGAGTTGTGCCCACCTCATCTCACGTGTTTTAATTGGTTCTCTTCTCTAAGAACTAGAAACTCGCTCTTACTCCCTAAGTGTAACTCATCCACTCTTTTGCGCTCCCCTCTCTTTATTGCTTATTCTGTTTGGCTCACTCTACCCAGAGAAGTTAAGGACCTGACCTCACTCCGCCTGTTTAAGATCCGTCCCACCCCTTATTTACTACGACATGCATAGCTCATTATCCACATGTCCTTTGCGTCTCTGTGTTTTTCACTGTTTTTATTTGACATTATCTTTCATTACGGAGTTGTTGTTGCTGTTCGTTTTGCTACTCTTTCTTTTTCCCTCCCCTTATTTCTATTTATCGCCGTGGTTGGCAATCACCCACTCTCGTAACATTTGCCGGTGTTTCCGCCGAGTCTTGAGATGTTGCAATAAATAATAACTAATAATAATAGAAATGGACCGGCTGCAGGTCGCACATACAGACACTAGGACACACACACACGCACGCACACACACTCATACACACCCGCCAACACACACGCATGCATTCACATGCACACACACACACACACACGCACATAAACCATCCTAAATATATACTGTCTGCACAGCAATCTCTGTGTTATTTTTTTTATCACAAATTTGACTCTTGCTGCAACTTCATATATTATATTGTTAACTGAAAAATGCAGGTGTGCCCAAAATTCGTTCTAAAAAGCACCTTGTAAGATAAAAGAATAATTATTTCATTGCTTGGGCATGCACTTGACGCCTTCATGTTCCTTACACCTTCTGAATTTGTGGCAGCCATGAGCTGATCTCTTTTACAGTGCACCTTTATGACCGTGTGCCTGTTATTGCGTCGTTGTGACTCCTTCCAGTCCCGCACCAGTTCAGTGGCTCAACCATCGGGCCCCAAAAGCGCCGCGCAAGTTGGGATCTCCGTTGTTTCCTATATTGGCTGTGCGTTATCTATGTGTGGCTTGCTGGCCACGATCATCATCATCTCCGTTCTAAAGTAAGTGAGCGGGATTTGCACGTTACGTATCGGGCAGTATTGAGGGGATCGAAATAATGTACCCGTCCTTTTTAAAGAACTCAGAAGTTGCCTATGGGCGGCATTAGTGTCTTCTACTTCGAAAGTACATCTTTCCACAAGACGTCCTCCTATTACTTAAGTTTTAACATTTTGCAGATCAGATAATTCTGCATGCCCTTTGACTCGAGTGACAGGCGAATCGCCGCAGGTCTATGACATCTCTATTCTTTACTGCTTCTGTGTGCAGAAAACAGCGCTCCCACAGTCACCAGAAGTTGATGATCGGTCTTTGCACCACCCTATTCTTAGTTCTGCTCCTGTTCGTATCGGCGGTGGAGCCGGCTGCCTGGAATCGAGGACTGTGTCAGACGATAGCCTTCCTCATGCACTATCTGTTGCTGATGGCGTTCATGTGGATGTCAGCCGATGCCACTCTTCTCTACACTCAGCTGGTGACGGTCTTTGGGGGACTGTCCATCGGCAACCTGCTAAATTATATGTTGCTCCTGATATTCGGTAACTACCAAAATGATCGTATCTTTTAATTTATTTAATTTTTTTTATTCTTATTTTACTAGGGAATTCCCAACAGGCGTCATCGCCTTCTCACAGGGAACCCTAAGAACGTCTTGATGGATTAGCGAAATACAGCAGGTGAATTAGAACGGCGGTAACTAAGCAGGTGGCAGTGCATTCCACTGGTCAGCGCCTACGTAAGAAATTGCACTGAAACCATAGCGTGTGCTAGCAGGGGTAAACAAGTGCGGCAGACACCTGACCACGGGTAATGGCAGCAGTGTGAGCACCGTGAGCATGAAGAGTAAAGGGGTCTTGTAGGAGAGAGCAAGCAAGGCCATTCAGGCAGCGATACACAAATACATAGGTCTTGAAATTGAGGCGTTCTTAATGGCATCGGTAACTAGTTATTTCAATGCTCTGATGGATTTGATAGGGAAAGGATCTGTGGAGATCACTGACTTCCACCTCCGGCTTCATGTAGACACGGTGAAAAACGTGTCCGCTCACTCCATCATCAATCACATTTTCTGCAGACTGCTTGAGTCGTGTGCCAAGAATGTGTTATGTGGCAAAGATGCCGAATGTCACGGCTGGATTCCGCAATGGGTTGAAATGCTTACACAGAAAATAGTAGTCTCCACCGCAGTTACATTTTTGCATATATACATACTGGTACGGAGCTCTGTTCATTTGTGCTGTGCTTTGTTTTGCCGCAGGTCTACCTCTCCTGATAGTGGTTGTCACTGCTGCGTCCACTCAGATGGAAGCTTACGGAAATGAACATCAGTAAGATGTTTCCCTTCGCGAATTTTCATGCTTTCGCCTTATTGTACTTCGAAGTACTAGAATTCTTTTGTGCCAAGATGATCAACTCTGATGCATTTCCGATTGCACAGTGATAATAATCGGGATAGACAACAAACATCCATGAAGGTGCGTTCCAAAGTAACAGCGAATCGCTATCGAACGCTGGACAATAATGCCGTATACCCATTTCCATAGCAAGCTTCGAAATATGCACTTCGATGTTATCACTTATCAGATTTTAACGAGTGTTATATTGGGCCTTTGGCCATGCAATCCTTTTTCTGTTTTAACTTTGCAGCTGCTGGATTGCTGACAATGCGGTCTTCTATGCTGCATTCTTTGCACCCATGTGCATCACACTTCTCTACAACATGATCATCTTGATCACGGTCATCAGATCATTGCATCACCGGTCCAAGAACGTCAAGACGGCGAGCCGGAAGAAGGATACCTCGGGGAAGGTCTATTTGCTGCGCATCAGCGTATCGTTGTCGCTGATGCTGGGATTGACCTGGCTGTTCGGCATGTTGACTGTGCTCACTGATCACATCGCCGTCCAGTACATATTCGCGCTGTTCAACACTCTCCAGGGTCTGTTCATATTTTTACACACAATACAGTCCAAGGATGTGCGCAAGGAGTGGACGGAGAGCTTCAGCAGCAGCTCCAGGCGTAGATCCACTCGGGATACCTTCGCGTCTGGTTCTTATCCACTGGTCACAATACGGCGATTGGTGGACATGGGCGACAGCAGGATTGGCAAGTTCCGCAACTCCTTCCGCAGCAGCCTCTCGAAGCGCGACTCCCAACGTCCGAAAACCAGCACAGCGGAAGCACAAACGACATCTGCTGCCACAACGCAAGACATCACCAGTAGCCGCTCAACAGACAGGCCTGTAGCCACAGACAGCAGCAGTACAGTGTACGCTTCCATAGCCCCAGCACGTAGCAGAGCCTCAACCTATACAGAACCAACATCCCAGACCACCTGCTCCCCAGGTGACACCGTTATAGTTGGTGCTCTACCACCAGAGAACACTCCAATCTCAAGTGACGATCATCAGATCATCTACACGCTCTTATCGTTTGATGACGTTCCCGTTAAGGGCAAGGTGACAGTGTTCGAGGAGAACCAACCTGTTGCTGCTGTCGAGGTACATGAGACTACGTGGAACCAAGGTACTGCCCAGGGTGTGGAGGAGACCATCGCGGAGTCCATTCCCGCCAAGAGGGAATGGATTTCGTCCAGCGTGTGATCTCCCTCTATCTGCCTCTCACGTGGATGTTTCTTTTCCTGTTATTTGTGCAATCCATTGGTCTACGATACACCCGTCTTTCCAAGAAAGATCTGCACTTTACTGTAGCGGGCATAGTGTGCACATAAGAATAATCGGACTGCGCTTTACTGCCAATACTGTTGCATTACCTTGATCTAGGTATTCTTAGAATGTCTCGCTCTAGGACACTGGCGTTTTACTCAGTAAGTCTTCATTCCCGGCCCTGATGCACAGTCCTAGGCACAGAGCATAATCATAGCATAATTACGATATCAGGTGTGCAGGACATTATAGCGTAACTTGTAGTTCCTTGGTCCTTTTTCTTCTATAAATTGCGATATCGATGATGATATTCTAAGCGATGATCAACAGCTTTCAATTGTCAATTTTTCGTCAGACTGTTTCCCATATTTCCCATTTCAACACCCTCAAATGAGGAATATGGCCTAGTACCTTTACGAATTCAGATATTGCCACTTGCGTACTTTAAGCGCTTCAATTCATTGAATTCATTGAATCCCAACGGTTACACGTCTCAAAAAGTAAGCTACACGTGTCACTGAACTAGCAGAGAACAATGAGTAACTAGCCTAGTTCGCAAATCTGACTTACTGCAAGCTCTCCAATCATGAACTTCTCAATTTCCCAATTCTGCGAACACCAACATACATGTATACTCACCCTAAAGGACATCTGAATATGCACAGCTCGTCTCCGCTTTCCCACGATTTGTACTAACTCTCCTTGTATATCCTGGAATTTGGATGTCTCCTTTGGTTTATGCCGTTGAGGCCAACCAGAATGGTGTCGTGAAGTTGATTGGTGGTACATGTATGCAGGGGTATGCAGGAAGCCGTGCTACGATCATTGGGTCAGGCAAACTCACACAGAAACACACACACACATTGTATTTTGTTCTACTTGCTGCCAGACAAAGGTCCGTTACGGACGTTACCGGGAACAGAAGAGAGAGATTTGGAAGGAATCTCCGAAAGATGAATCCATAGCACAACCATTGAAATGAGCCCCCGTGATTCGTACATATTATTTTAGAGTTTGATGGTTGACTCCATTTACACCCACCCACACCATACACATAGACGCACAACAACGTACCCAGACTGGATATACATGTACACAGACCATAGCACACACACACACGTCTACACACACATGTGATAACAGACGCCCAATTTTGAAAAAAAATGCACAAAGTGATCACAGATTTTATGTGGTATAGATGCTGGCATAACGGTTTCTGCCTAGGTACGCGTCTATAGTTTTGAAATGGACTGTAGAGCCACTGCCACAGGGGCACGGGGGGGGGTTGGGGGGGGGGCGGAGAGGCATCAGAGAGGAAGAAGGAGCACGCAGCCTGATGACGCCGGGGATGGTGGACACACACACACACACACACACACACACGCAGGCTTTAGAACGCTCGGATTGGAGTGAGATAGAGAGAAAGAGAGAGAGAGAGAGATTACTACGTCATCATCTCCGCTCTGTGTTCCATTGTGCGTGAGAGTCTACATGTTGCTTCCAGGAACACGTCCTGACTGAAGGCGTTGCAACCGGAATGATATCGGAACACGGGAAGAGTTTCCGACCAGTATCTGCAGAAAATGTGCACCAAAGCCATGAGAGAATGTCATCAAGTGACGGATTTGAGCCATCTCATCGAGAGGCAAGTGACACTTTCCTTTAGTATGTACGTGCGGGGTCTGCGGGGTCTATGATCAAAAGGTGGAGCTGTGGCAAGTGAAATGGTAACTCCGGACTGATCTTTTCTTGCAATGTGGATGGCCATACACCTGGTCTTCCGTCCAGGTGGAGGTCGCAATCGGGTCGCAGGCTTACAGTGTATATTGAACGGATTAGCCTGGATTTCAATTGCCACCACTGCACATGTAACGTAAATTCACCATGGATGGAGCTGCGCGGGCCGAGTGATGAGAGATCATAATGTTACTGGCTCTGTCTGTTTCCTACACGACCCGCTACTGGAACACAAGTATCGATCAGTATGGCCGTCAAGCGCTATACCTTTGCTGGAAACCTAATTGAATTTCCCTTTATGAAGCTTTACGCGTCTTGGAAACATTTCACTGTTTCAGAATCGCTACCCTGAGCAAACTGTATTGTGTCTCAATCCAGTCTGATCATACCAGGTATGCTGCTGAACGCGTGAGTGGGCTGCTAAGTCTCTGAGCGTTGGTGAACCTCCACGAGGAAACATAGTACTGGCTGGCGGAGTGTGGTGCATGTTCAGCAACATGACATTCGCTGGTTTTCTCCTGATCTGGCTAGTCGTGGCTGGGTGCACACGCACGTCTCTGGGCGTGCAAGGTGAGAACTCTAATGATCCATGCTACCGGCACGTCATAGATAAAAAAAACACGATATCCAGTGTTCCTTCGGACTAATAAATGCATGGTGCCGGACAAGGCGAGAAATAGCACAAATCGTCCTGTCCGCGGGAATATTCCACAACTTTCTTCACGTTTACTTGAGTCGTGTTTTCTCAAGCTGAAGTTTTGAAATCTTATCTGAAAACTAAGTATTAGCGCTGTGTTAGCTTTGCAATGTTTGTAACTGTGAGTGTGAATTTCATGTCCTGTGAACGCAACTTTAGGCTCTAAAATGTCTTGAAGAATATTTTACTGTACAGATTGAGGACCGTTCTGTATGTTCCTTCAGTGACGTGTCCCAGAATTTCTACGCAGAGCGGAGGCAGCAGTCCCGTGACACCGGGACAAAGAGTGGTGTTTCACTGCGCCTCGCCACGTCTGCCCGACAGGAGTCCCTACCTGACGTGCCAGAGCAACGGACGATACGATGCACCCTCTCCTGTATGCTTGGGTAAGAATGCACTGCACACGGACTTAAATATGACTATTGTGAGATAATAATTATTCCCTAGTTGAGGGAATGGAAATGGAAAAAAAACTGAAGAAAAAATCGACTGTCACCACCAGGACTCGATACAAGGACCATCGCTTGAGCCAAGCGATGCTCTATCAACCGAACTATGGTGCATCTATCTGGCATTTCAGCAGAGACCATTCAAAATTATGAGACAAAGTACGTGTTATCGCTACAAAACTGACACCATCACTTGGCCATATCGCGAAAAATTGAATCCTCTTGGTGCAAAGAAAGAACACGAACGGAGCCCTTTCATAGTTGAGGTACATTATTTTTCTTGCTTAGAGCCATTGGCTGCAACCCACCAAAAGTCTCTCTGAATTTTTACTGAAGAAGGCTTCAACATGATTTATACAATTCTATGTTTTGATAACATTTTGCCAACAAATTATTACCTCCTTTTTAAGTACAGATATCAAACCTTACACATCATGTGACATGTACAGCAATAGCGACGAATCTTCTTCCTTTTGTTCTGTTTCAGATCAATGCAACCCAGTAGAGAACAACGTTTACCTGGCTGAACACGCACCAGCAGGAACCTTGCTACTGACTCTGCCAACTGCACTAACAGCGCTTAGATCCATCTGGACAGTACACGATTATCCGTCTAAGATTGATGAGCTGAAGTTTAGTATTTCAGGCTACGTGCAATTTACATCCAACCCCGGGCATTTGGTGGCGGCTGTGGCGGATGCGAGTAAATTTCTGACACCCAACACGATCCAAAACGTGATGGTGTCCTACAAAGTGTGTGTCTTCAAGGTGAATGTACTGCTACGAAATGTACCGGACATAAACATCAAAAACAGGTCTGCCATACTGCAGATTAACGGCGGTGACGGGGGAGATGTTAATGTGTCAACGTTGTTCGTCACAGTATCTCAGCCAGCGAGTGACCTGACAGTGTTCTCCGTGTGTCGTGCTTCCAACGCAAGTCTTGCTGCGGTGTTCCGCGTACGCAGGCGCCACGGCATGGAGTTTGTTTTGACTGCGAACACGTCTGGTTTGGCAGCTGTGATACCATCCAGTCTGAACATCACTCTCACTCTGTGTGCCACGGACAACGCTAACGGAAGTTCCAGCTCCCCAGGCGGTATCGACACATACACAGCCTGGCATAATGCCTATGCTGAGATCAATGTCACAGTTGGGCTACGTAGAGGTAAGGAAATACTGCTTGCTGCTTTCATTGCATACATCTAAAGAAGGTATGTCTATGCACTAATGTCATGTTGGTGTGTCAGGGGAGCCACTTACGGGCGCAAGGTACGCCACGTGACCCAGCGGAACCGTTTATGACTCTAATATTATTATTTTCATACATGTCAGGTGCCCGTTGTCAGGTCGTTCCTAGCATTTGGCCAATCAGAGCACCACCGTACCTGGGCATTATCAGACCATAATGCACGGGTACGGCGTACCCATGCCCATTAGGAATGACCCCAGGCGTACTACGTACGCTGGTGCACTGAAAAATATGCACCAATGCCTTTTTGGGCAGTGACCTGGTACATACATATGCAGTACTCCAGCGCACATAGAACACATGGGACCATTCCTAAGGACACCACATGCACTCGCACACACCACCCAAAACGAAACTACTTACGTGCAAAGTCCAAAACAATTATATTTTACTAGCAAAGTCGACATAGGAGAAGTAATTTATAACAACGTGACAATAGCACACAGAATGTCATTACTATGCATTACTAAATTCAAGCCAATTGAGACGAACAAGTCGACAGGTGAACATGCATCACAAAGTTACCTATCTGGAATAGATCAGATTGTATTTCGAACTCCTACAAAATATACAGTTACATCTACACAAAGGCAGAAGAGAACAGAGACAGCCGACTAGGTCATTGTTGTAACGCTGCGTTTCATGCACATAGCAAAGCTAAGGCAATCCTCACACAACTGATAACCTGTAAATCATCTGGATCCAAATGTATACCCAGGCAGGTGGCTAAAAAAGAGCGCAAAGTGAGTGAAGCGCGAAAAAGCAGGTGGCATAGCGCGCAAAGGTGGTAAAAGCGCGACATTATTGTGACATTTCAAGTGATACGTTAGTTAGGGAGACATGGTGCGGATGGTGTCCAGTTACATCTACATGTACATGTACTTCAAATGTACCTAGCTACATGTCGAGTGTACATATGGACCTCAAGTAAACTGAAAGCAATGCGAACACATCTCAGATGTATGTGAAAAAGTATCATTGTTCCGGAAAAGAACCCTTTCAATGTACTCTCAAACCTAGTCTAATTACTAGTGCCACATGGTCAAGGATGTTTGCGTCGCACGTTAACTCCAAAGCAGCAGCGAATCAGCTAACTTCCGTAGCGCCCAATAGGCAACACTTAAACCAAAATGCAAAGGCATATTCCTGGAACTGCAAGTAAATCTGACACAAAACGTTCTATCATTCCACGGAGAAAGCTCCTTCCGATCTTGTTCGACCCTTCATTCATATGACAGCTGATTGGAACCTTCCTCCTCCCTTGAATTTTTTTGGGGTACAAATTTATTTATTTTTATTTTTATTAATTTTTTGGTCCAGCGGAATTTTTCCTCCCTTGACCATGTTTACCTTATTTGTCTACAACTAGGCACGTGGCATGTAGGAACTATAATAAACACATGGTGCGTCGTGCATTATGGCTGATTGTATGCCCTAGTGCGTAGCCCTCAGTCGTGCACCTTAGCCTGCGGGCCTAAGGCCCTTGGGCTACGGTGCACGACCTCGGGCTACGCACTAGGGCATAAATCAGCCATAATGCCCTCCGTACCATGTGTTATTATATACATAATTACTCAATCGGCGGACAGAACCGTTTCGTCCTTTTTGGACTCATCAGCGCAGCACAGAGATAATGAGGCCGAACCGGGTAGCAATGAAAAATATAATTTCCAAAGCCAAAATAAAACCAGACCCGAAAGCACCTTGCCAGAGTACTCAAACTGGCAAGTCGGTGATTATTTTTTATACACAGTACGAGTGTGTGGCTCCCATTGTTTAGCATCGCATAAACTCTATATCAGTGGGTTGTCCTTGCAATCTTTGAGTCGCCTGTTCACCAGCCTGGCTATAGAAAAATAATCAAGTCAAGAACATGACATAATGCTGAATGCAGTCGCACTGGGCTCAGTAAAAATACACCTGGATACAAAATACGCACCTGTGAGTCTACAAGCAAGATTATAGCAATAAAAACGGATTTATGGCAGCTTTCTAAAAAAACAGAATAATTGAAAAGCTGACATGATCGCTTTTCCAAATGAATGCAACTGTGGTCTCCTTTCTAGGGTCTCGATGCACGGCGCACTTCCTCCATATCATGCAGTTACGTCCATGCACTGTGTTTGTCGTTTAAACTCGAAGTAGTCAGGCAAAAGCTGGTGCGCTGTTTCGAGAGATTGCAGGTTTTGGTGCATTTCCTATAATTGTTTTTATTTACTTTTTTTCACGTGGAAGGCGAACATTCCGAACGTACCGGTTTTCAATGAAATGTTTTTGAGTTGTGCGTGTAGAAGAGGCAGTTCCAGACTAAAAGAAAAGGAAAAACGTTTTTGTGACTGATTACAGTGCACTATGCAGGCTGATTGTGTAATAAAGGCTGGGTGCCATATTGTTATTTATTACTCTAGTAGTCAGTCATGCTTTAGTTTAGGGACTATTGTTACTCAAGGATTTGTGTGTTGCTTCCTGCGTGAGAGCTCGCGCTTTTCCTGCCGACTCGAAATCTCAATTGACCGACTCTCGACTGCCATCCAGAGGGCGGTATATGAGAAGTCCATTGAACCCTCCACTCGGCCAACCTGCATGAAAGTACCACCCTCATTATTACTAAGGCGTCTGAAATACCACATTTGAGGACCCTATCTTATGTTCTGTCAGGTATCTTCCCACGGATATGGAGCGACTGCGTCATAAGTACAGATTTGGCTGTCCAGAGCATGGGGTACAAGTTGACATTATCGAGAACCACTATGGAGGCCTCTTCCATGGTGCCTTGTGCGCAGGAAGACCTCTACATAAAAACTTACATTTTGTGGAAAGCAGAATCGATTGTACACCAAGTAATGGACACTCATAACTTCGGAGATGTGTTGTAATGATTAGAATGGCAATGGTGAAAAGGCAGAGGAAATAAGTAGGGCTTGCACGCCTGTATTTTGAGCAATTATTCTGCATGAAACAAATACTGACATTTGCCCATATGTGTTGGAATTCGTCCTGAGCTCAGTTCGTCTCAAATTTTGTTTTTGGCATTGTATGGTACGCCCATTTCACTTCTGTAGCCACGGAATGTATAGTTCCAGAGGCTCCGAAGAACGGGTCATTCAACACCAACAACACTGCCTTGAGTGTTGGAGAATGGCTTAGTGTCACCTGTGCTGGTGGGTTCCTGCAATCCAACAACAACACTGCAGTTTCTTGCCTGGCGAATGGCTCATTGAGTGCCACCGTACCAATCTGCTTAGGTAAGCTTCAAAAATAAGAGGATTAAAAAAGGTGTCTTTACTGCGAGTCTCATGCACTAAGCGATTATCAGAAAACAGTAATGAGTAACAACAGTCGTGAAAGACTGCATCATGGCCTAAAGCTATTCTGATGCATTGCATCTTGCCTTAGAACCGTATCAACTGAGACAGAGCGACCATTTCAAAATGTTATCAGCTTAACCTGCAACAGCACTTGCTCACACAGACTCGATAGCCCAGCCCATACCTCTGCTCTCCAACATTGATTATCTGAGTCCAATTGTGGAGGGAGCCATACAATGTCAATTTTGTTTTTAACCAATTTGAAAGGCATTGGCTTGTAATATATTTTAAGATCTCAATTTGCACAGACTCACACGGAAAGTTCTCTGCTATCACCAAAGTGTTTACCGCTGTTCCTGGCTCTGTTTGTAGATGTGAACGAATGTCAACTTGTATTTAACATTTGTCATGCAAACGCTACATGCTACAACACAGCAGGCAGCCATGTGTGTCAATGCAATGCTGGTTTTGCTGGCAATGGAAGCTTTTGTGAAGGTATGTATGCTAGGATTATTTTATGCCTGTCAGTGAGCCATTACCGGTAATGCTTCTCTTCTGGTGCTCACTTGGCTTGCACACCTGTAATTTGAGCAATTATTCTGCATGCCACCAATAGTGCCATATGTCCATAATTATGTGTTGGAATTCATCATGGGATAATTTCATCTCAATCTTTGTTCTTGGTATTGTATGGTGTGCTCATTCCACTTCTGTAGCCACTGAATGTATAGTTCCAGAGGCTCCGCAGAACGGGTCATTCAACACCAACAACACTGCCTTGAGTGTTGGAGAATGGCTTAGTGTCACCTGTGCTAGTGGGTTCCTACAGTCCAACAACAACACTGCAGTTTTCTGCCTGGCGAATGGCTCATTGAGTGCCATCGTACCAATCTGCTTAGGTTAGCTTCAGTAAAGAGAGAGATTGCATCTTGCCTTAGAACCCAATCAGCTGGGACAGAGAAACCTTTTCAAAAGATTATCAGCATATCGTGCAAGAGCACTTGCTCACACAGACTCGATAGCCCAACCCACACCTCTGTTCTACAACATTGATTCTCTGATTCCAATTGTGCAGGCAGCCGTACAATGTTACTTTTGTTTGAACCAATTTGAAAGGTTTGTGATGTATTTTGGCATCTGAAAATGCGCACACTCAAACGAAAAGTTCTTCGCTATCACTAACCGCTGTTACTGGCTCTGTTTTTAGATGTGAACGAATGTCAACTTGACTTTAACATTTGTCATGCAAACGCTACATGCCACAACACAGCCGGCAGCCATGTGTGTCAATGCAATGCTGGTTTTTCCGGCAATGGAAGCTTTTGTGAAGGTAGGTGTGCTGGGATTATTTTGTGAACGCCACTAAGCCATTTTTACATGCTTCTCTTCTGTGGCTCACTCGTATTCTGATTGACCCAGCGATGGACGTTAGACATTATTTGGAGGTTCAGGCATGTGTCAATTACGTGGATCAAGTGTGATGATTAGTTCCTGAGTATAGTGCACAAACAATGGTATTAATGTACCATCACATTAAACGATTTTGCAGGGAAGATAGTATAGGCAAGATATGCCTCATTTCTTGTTGGATGAGAGCAACGAAGAAAACAAGAAATTCTGTTCTTTTCGAAACGCGAGTGCACAGTCCAGAGTTCACGGACTGTGCTGAGAGTGCGGTACGCACTGGCTGCACAGTGCGGAGTTGCAGTATGCACATGAAGGTGCATGCTGATCTGAAGATTGTTCTTGGAGCAGCTGTTGCTGCGACCCTGCAGTTCTATTGTCGTTGTTACGGTGTGTATGAGAGAGTCGAAAAGAAACTGGTATTTAGACTCCTGACAAAACACATTTGTGTGTGTGTCTTATTAGTGTGGAAAACAGAATTTATTGCAATCCAAATAATGAACACTCATAACTGGGGATATGTGTTGTATTGATTGGAATGGCAATGGCGAAAAGGCAAGGGAAATGAGTATGGTTTGCACGCCTGTATTTTAATTAGTGGTGTGCACGGGTAGTTGGGTAACTGTGCTGCCCATAATTATGTGTTGGAATTCACCATGAGCTGAGTTCTTATCAATTTTTGTTTTTGTATGGTATGCCCATTCCACTTCCATAGCTACTGAATGTATAGTTCCAGAGGCTCCGCAGAACGGGTCATTCAACACCAACAACACTGCTTTGAGTGTTGGAGAATGGCTGAATGTCACCTGCGCTAGTGGGTTCCTACAGTCCAACAACATCACTGCAGTTTCCTGCCTGGAGAATGGATCATTGAGTGCAACAGTACCAATCTGCTTAGGTAAGCAATTCAGTAAAGAGATACATTGCATCTTGCCTTAGAACCCAATCAGCTGGGACAGAGAGACCTTTTCAAAAGATTATCAGCATATCGTGCAAGAGCACTTGCTCACACAGACTCGATAGCTCAGCCCAAACCTCTGTTCTCCAACATTGATTCTCTGATTCCAATTGTGCAGGCAGCCCTTCAAAAATTGTCACTTTTGTTTGAACCAATTTGAAAGGCTTGTGATGTATTATTTTGGCATCTCAAAATGAGCACACTCAAACGAAAAGTTCTTCGCTATCACTAACCACTGTTCCTGGCTCTGTTTTTAGATGTGAACGAATGTCAACTTGACTTTAACATTTGTCACGCAAATGCTACATGCCACAACACAGCCGGCAGCCATGTGTGTCAATGCAATGCGGGTTTTGCCGGCAATGGAAGCTTTTGTGAAGGTGAGTACGCTGAGAATAGTTTATTTTTTTATTTTTTATTTTTTTATTGCAACATCTCAAGACTCGGCGGAAACACCGGCCAATATTACGAGAGTGGGTGATTGCCAACCACGGCGATAAATAGAAAGAAGGGGAGGGAAAAAGAAAGAGTAGCAAAACGAACAGCAACAACAACTCCGTAAAGAAAGATAATGTCAAATAAAAACAGTGAAAAACACAGAGACGCAAAGGACATGTGGATAACCCCCCCTACTTTTTTGTCTCAGTGACGTGTGGTAAAGCTTTTTTTAGCTCTGAAAAAAATCTCGTGGTTGGGCGTTTTAGCCCCTCATATGCCCGTTCCGGGATCATGGAGACCACTGATACATCTCGGGAACCAGCTGAAGTCGACCCATGGCGGAAAGTAAGCGCCAGGGACCTGATGGCCCGAACTGTGATATTTCCAGCTCCAAAGGATTTGAAACTCGCCGAGTACGTGAGCTGCCTCGAGCAACACGGAATAGGAGCTGAGCTCATCCTATCTATCCAGGTCAGTTCGGTAGGCCAATGCAGATTAACGTTCACAGATATCCAGCTTGCCCAGTTAGTCGTGAAGAATGGTTTCCATATCAATGGACAACATATCCTTCCAAAATCCTTGACAGAAAACACTCATGTTCAGTTGCACATTCACGATGTTCCTGTGTGGGTATCGGATGGCGCCATTACAGCCGCACTTGCTCCATACGGTACCGTGCAGGGCGCCATCCGCCACGGTAAACTTAAGGTACGGGACAACGTTGTTATTGCAACCGGAGTCCGTTTTGCAACCTTTGTATTGGGGTCGAATAAAGCCGTACCTTCGTACGTGAAATCTAGAGACGGGAAAGGCACTTTCCGCGTACATTATAGTGGCCAAAAGCCCACGTGTCGGATTTGCAGCAAGCCAGAGCACCTTGCCAAGGACTGCCCTGAGGCCCGCAGTACCACTGCCAGTACCGGTAGTACACAGCAGTCACGGCACTCAACGTCACCTACATGTACAGACACTGAACGCACACGTCGACTCCTGTCTGATGTGGTTGCAAACCCACCCCAGACAGAGCAGCAAAGTAAAGCCCAATCACAATGCCCAACATCCAAGTCTAAGCAGGATCTCCCAGCAGCTGACAAGAGCGACTCCAGCTCCTCTGAGTCTGAAGAGCTGCCTCTTTCTGCTGATACTGAATCATTGGTCGACAACGAAAGCTTATCCAAGCCAGAAAACCAGCAGCTGTCTAACTTGCCCTGCGACTCCGACAGAGAGGCCAAGAAGGCAGACAGCGATGCATGTACAGCTCTAGGCCCACAGCTGGGAGGCCACAGCGACGATGATCCTGATTCTGGCGGGTGGGAAGTCAACCGATCCAAGCGTTCACGCCATAGCGTCACACCTGATCGGGACCAGAGTGCCACCACCACTGGATCCAAGCAACGGAAAAAACGGAAACGAAAATCTCCTGAGAGTGGCCAACAAGTCCTGTAGTAAGTCACTTCAGAAACTTACCGCTTTAATACACATTTACCTTTCATTTTTACACCCATGCCTAGTTCTGTCATTCATCACAATACCGTTAAATGTTCACTCAGACTCCTTTGCACCAATGCATTTAGCTTAGGAAACAAGCTAGCTGAGTTCCAGCACACACTGCACCAACATAATCCCGACATAGCAGTAGTGACGGAAACAAAGTTTTCCTCTGAAACCGTTCCACCATCCGACTCCACATTCCCTGGCTACACCACCTTCCGGCTGGATCGAACAGCACGCGGTGGCGGAGTGGCCGTATGGATCAGATCTACACTCCCAGCCATGGTAATTGATGAGTTATTTTCTCCACATCACGAACTCATTTGGCTATCCATTCAATTGTCCCCTGGACAAAAGATAGTCTTGGGCGCTGCTTACAGGCCAGGTTCGACGGGGCCCAGTGACCTTACGCTCATTAACCATCTCGATGACATCCTTCCCTCTGCTCGTGCACTTGGTGCCAACCTCATACTCGCCGGTGATTTTAACGTGCATAACCGCAATTGGCTCCATAGCTCGAAGACCACACCTGCGGGGGAAGCCCTCGAAGACACATGCACAGCCCACTTTCTCACGCAGCACGTTCAGAGTCCTACTCGCGGGGATAACACACTCGACCTGGTGATGTCCACGTTCAACTCTCCAGTGACCACGCAGATAATGTCCCCTACTGGTCGATCTGACCACGCTGTAATTCTTTCGGACTTCACAGGTGTTCTTCCTACCCATGAAGCGGCGGTGCAACGAACTGTCTGGCGCTATGAAAAGGCAGACTGGAACCGCCTCCGATCCTTTTTCCGCCAGGTTGATTGGTCAACCGTCATTACTGCCAACCCAGAAACTTCGTGTGAGCACGTTACTGCCACAATCATGAACGCCGTTTCCCAGTTCGTTCCGTCCAAGACACTGACAGTGAAGTCAACAGATCCGAAATGGTGGACACCTGAGTGTGCAGCCGCCACGAAGGAGAAGGACAAACGCTGGCGCACTTGGAGGAAGCACCCTCACGATTTTGCACTGAAACATGAGTTTACCCGTTCTGTAAACAATGCTATCGCAGTCCTTGCTAGATCTAGAGTTTCCAAAGAGAACAGCCTCAGACATAGCTTGTCGAATGGGTCCCTGAAGGAGAAGGAATGGTGGACGAAGCTAAAGTGCGCTTGTGGCGAGGGTCGGAACACTGACATTCCCCTGCTGGTTGATAGTGAAGGTTGCGAGAGGGCCACAAGCTATGAGAAATCGGAGGCTTTCGCACGTTTCTTTTCCCGCAAGTGCAGTGTGCAAGGCCGCGACCTTACCACGATGGACTTACCGGACACGGCATTCGCTGATGCACCTGCACTAACGACAGTCCACTTTCGCCCGGATGCAGTCCACCGGCTTTTAGCTCGCCTGGATGCCTCAAAGGCGACTGGACCCGACGGTATTTCCGCTCGTGTCTTGAAGGAATGCGCCAGAGAACTTGCCAAGCCACTGTGTCAGCTCTTTGCTCTTTGCTTCCAGCACGGAGTCCAGCCACAAATGTGGAAGACTGCCAGCGTGGTTCCAATCCACAAGCGATCTTCACGATCCGCCCTAAGGAATTATCGTCCAGTTTCACTGCTGAGCATAATCTCTAAGATCATGGAGAGCGTTATCAATCGTCAGCTCATGAATCACCTTGAGCGTTACAAACTCCTGACACCCCACCAGTTCGGGTTTCGTCGCCGCCTCGGGACCTCAGATGCGCTACAGGCTCTACACCACGCCTGGATCACAGCCGTCGGCCGAGGCGGTGCAGCACGTATTCTAGCCGTGGATATTGCCGGAGCATTCGACCGTGTGTCCCATGCTGGCCTCCTCCACAAAGTCCGCCATCTTGGCATTGGCGGCCCCCTGCATACCTGGCTCTCTTCCTACCTAGGTGGACGGTCCATTCAATGCTTGGTGGGCGGCCAAACCTCATCGCTGTATACCATATCAGCAGGAGTTCCCCAAGGGAGCATACTCGGCCCTACACTCTTCCTGATTTACGTGAACGACGCCTCAGAGACCCTGTCACCCGGAGCCCACCTAGAGGCGTACGCCGACGATACTACCTTGTACAGCCTGATATCCCTCGACACCTCCCCAGCCGACGCAGCATTGAGCCTCCAGACTTCTGTTGATCGCTTGCATCAGTGGGGCCGCAGATGGCGCATCTCCTTCGAACCGTCGAAGTCCCAAGCCATGACCGCCACTCTCCGCAGAACCCCCATCAATTTGCCTCGCATTGTCTTCGGCGGCACTCCTGTCCTTGAGGAGAAGGCTCTCTCTTTACTTGGAGTGACCTTTGACTCGAAGCTGTCATTCAGCACTCATCTCCGGAAGGTTGCCACTCGAGCCAAACAACGCCTGGGCTTCCTGCGCCGTGCAGCGCACATTCTCTCTCCAGCCGGCCGCACCACAGTATACAAGGCATTTGTTCGACCAGTTATGGAGTATGCCCCCCTCATCTGGATAGGTGCTCCGCCCAGCTACCTGCAACGCCTGGATCATATCCAACGCTGTGCTCTGCGAATCATCGGTCCAGGTGCACTATTACCTAGCCTGGCCATCCGTCGTACTGTTGCCTCGCTTGCCTGCCTATACAAGCTGCATTACCTGCCTGGCCCTCCGCAGCTGCTCTCTGTTTTGCCACCGCGCTATTTCCCCTCATCCAGCCCCAGAACTCGCAGCGAGCATGGTAGCGTCATTGGCCATGACCACCAGCTCCAACACCAGCTGCTTGCATCTGTCCCGCTGGCATTAAAGCGCTCGTTCCCACACTGCAGTATTAGTGACTGGAACTCCCTCCCCGCCGCTCTTCTGTCCCAGCCTCCCCACAGCAAGGGAATGCAAGCATTCAAAACTAATGTTTATCGCCATCTGCGAAGCACAAACTGGCTCTGGGCGGTCGACTCGCTATGATGATGCTCTCGTCGTTCTCCTCTATCCCTATCTATGCACCACAACTGGCTCAGAAAACCGACTCGCCATGATCAGCCATGATGATGCTCCTCTCAGTAACAGCCCTTGTAATTTGTTAATAGTCTCACAGTTTCTCCCGCACACTCGCTGATGTTAACCCTTCCTTTCTTTTCATTTTGCTGACTCGTACAGCTCTATCTTTTGTTTTTGGTGCGTGTTTTTGGCCGTGATGCCGAGACCTCAGGTCGGCAGAGCCATCAATGCCCCACCATCACTGCTGCGTCTCGGTGCAGCCCCTGCTCAATAGTTGTCACGTTCGTCTCAGTATAATTGTCTTTCTTTATTATTTTCGAGCTGGGAATGTGAACATAGTAAAAAAAAAAAAAAAAAAAAAAAAATAATGAGCTATGCATGTCGTAGTAAATAAGGGGCGGCACGGATCTTAAACAGGCGGAGTGAGGTCAGGTCCTTAACTTCTCTGGGTAGAGTGAGCCAAACAGAATAAGCAATAAAGAGAAGGGAGCGCAAAAGAGTGGATGAGTTACACTTAGGGAGTAAGAGTGAGTTTCTAGTTCTTAGAGAAGAGAACCAATTAAAACACATGAGATGAGGTGGGCACAACTCAAGCTTAATAGAATGGACAAGAGAAGCCAGGTGTGCACTGCGTCCATGTGATAACGGGGTTGTGTGAGCGATTTTATAAAGGGCGGATGATGAGAGCATGCGGGGTTGACGGAGGAGAATTTTAAGGATTTTCTTGTGATGTATTTCAAGCTTTGCAGCAGCGGAAGAGGATAACCCAACCCAAGACGTATCTGCATAATGAAATATTGGGCGAAGGTAGGCGAAATAAAAAAGAAGCTTGCAAGAAAGTGGGAGGTAGGAGCAGTGGGGGGAGAGAATTCCTAAGGATTTACTTGATTTTTTACAGATATATTCGATGTGAGGTACCCAAGAGAGTGCAGAGTCAATCACAATGCCAAGGTGTTTGTGAGAAGACACTATGTCAATTGGATTTGGAAAGTTGGCATGGATGAGGGTTGTGAACTCCGGCTGGGGCGGGAAGAGCATGATCTTTGTTTTTGATAGATTTGGGGACAACCTCCAGGACGACATCCAGGAAAGAACTTCCTGAATGCCAGCACGCAAGTTGTTTTTCAGGCCAGTGAGGGAAGCTGATGAGGTGAGAAGGGTCGTGTCGTCATCAAACAGAGACGTTCCAGGGAAGACTGCAGGTAAGTCGTTTACGTAAATTATAAATAGTAGGGGACCAAGAATTGATCCTTGAGGAACGCCCGACAATACTGGCTCTGCAGCCGAGGATGTGCCAAGCACAGTTACGTACTGATAACGCCCAGAGAGATAAGATTTCAGCCAGGAGAGTGGCTGTTTGCGTACCCTGAATGCATGCTCGAGCTTTGCCAAAAGTCCTCGATGCCAGACGGTATCAAAAGCCTTGGCCAAGTCAAAGAAGCAAATGCCAGCAAGCGCTCTGTTATCCCTATGCTGGCACACCTGCTGCACGATGCGGGTCAGTTGAAGAGAGGTGGAGTCGCCTTTACGAAACCCAGATTGTGCGGGACTCAGAAACGGCGAAACATGTCTGTATAAGTGGTCATAAAAGATGCGTTCACATACTTTGGACACGCAGGGAAGAAGAGAGATAGGGCGGTAGTTTGCAGGTTCGTGGTGGGAACCTTTCTTGAATACAGGTATGACTTTCGCTGTTTTCCATGCGGAAGGGAATATGCCCGTGGTAAATGACATGTTGAAAATATGGCACAAAGGGAATGCTATGGATGGTGCCAGGGCCTTGAGGACCCGGTTGGGGATGGCGTCAGGACCAGACGCCTTGCACGTTGGAAGCTTCTTCAGATGACGCCGGACAGTGGCAGTTGTGGTGATGACGGACGTGAAACAAGCTGAGGGCTCCGAGGGGGTGAGAATAGGGGGAATAGAGAGCAACGGGTCATCTGGCCGAGTCACAGAGGCAAACTGGGCGTTTAATGCCGTAGCTTTGGCCAAAGGGTCAGCCGCCTGCTGAGTCCCTGTTGTGAGTGACGGAATTTACCGTGATACGTTTCGAATTCTTGCTTGTCTCACAAACTGGTGAAGCGATGGACGGTGTCTACCCTGCAAAGTAGTTTTCATTGAGCGGATATAAGCTCTGTACTTTGTCCGCGTCAGGGTTTTCACTATATTTCGCTGCTGTTGGTATGCTTGTTTGTTTTGTTGTGTTGGGTACTTCCTAAAAATGCTATAGAGATCATATTTCCACTTGATTGCTGTGCGGAGATGGGCATCAACCCAGGGTGGCTGACTGGGCCGTGGGCAGCGGTGAGAATACGGCTGCTTTCCGAATGGCCAGAGGTGCTTCTCAAGGGCACTGTTGAGAATGGAAGAAAAGTGTGAAAGCGCATCATCGACGTTGCTGGCACGCAGGTGCCAGCTCCAGTCAATATCAGAGAGCTCTGCATTCACACTATCCCAGACGGAAGATGGCACGGATTTAAAGTCATATTCCGGCTTTGCAGGAACATTGCTGAAGTGGCTTTGGGGTGCAGCAGCGGGATGTCCGCTTGCAGCAGGTTCCTCACGGTAAACAGCATCAGTAGGCAGTAGGAAAGGACTGAGGATCTGTGCGTGGTCAGATGCACCAAGAGGAGCAACAGATGTAACAGAGAGTAGTAGGTGAGGATGATCCGTGAGTACAACGTCAATACACGATGTTGAGCCGTGGGGGGTAAAGTGTGTGGGGAATGTCACCATTTGCTCAAGGCCAAAACAAGAGAAGAGGTTACGGAACTCCCTTCCAGCACGATTCGTGGTGTCACTAGGAGACCAGTCAGAGTGGCGAGCATTCAAGTCTCCTGCAAGTACAATCGCCGAATTGGGAAGGCTAATAGTAGACAGACAGTCCTCTAGGAGGTCACTAAATGCCTGGACTTGGGAGATGCTGTCTCCAGGGGGTCTGTAAACAGAGCAGATGATGAGGGGGAGTGAGGGAAGGATCACTGGCCGCAATTCGAGCCAAACCGCCTCCAGTCCACAGCGCTCAAGGTCGAAGCGGCGCTTGATGGACATGAACGATCTGTCAGCTACAAGAGTAGCAACACCGCCATAGCCTCTTGCTGGCAGGTTATCAGAGCTGGTCGTGGGTGGGCGGTCCAGGCGGTATGACGTGTAGCCTGGAATTGAGACGTCTATGGCAGCTGTCAGCCACGTTTCACATAGGCAGATTATGTCTGGAGAATACTGCTCACAGACTTGACTAAGCTCAGCTAACTTATTTACTATGGAGCGGCAGTTAAGTGAGAGCACTGAGAAGGATGAAGGATGTGATCTGGGGGTGAAGGGTGGTGCGAGTGGATTTAGAGTAGACATGTTTACGGATTTGAAGCGTGGTCAAAGGTGATCCTGTCCTGCTTAAAGCGCCATTCTCTTGCAGTGACCTCTGGAGGCCAGAAATCTGGACCGAGGGCTGCTTCCTTGCGTTCCGCTGGAATGACGACGTGGGCGAATGCCACTCCAAAGTACTTGGTTTCGGAGACTGAACACTTGATCACTTGTATTTCTCGTCTTGTACACCACTTGGCAATCGAGTCAGAGGAGCATCCACTCTTTACGTTGCCCAAATATAGTGCGCAACACTTCGTGCGGGACCCTCCTGACAGCTGTTCCGAGGGCTTTGGGCGATTCTCGTAGTACGATGTGACTCGTGTCGAGGGAACGGTGGTCTCATTACGTGTGTCGTGTGCCTTATTTGGTCCCTGGTGCCCAGCCTATACGGTGGTGCTGTACAGTGCTGGAGGATGATAGGTGCCGTTTTTTGGCGGGCCTGGTTTCAATCTGGGTTGCATTTGGTGATGTGCGTAGGTTCTGGGGTTGTACGGTGACAGCAGGCAAGGTTGGTTTCAAAAGAGCTCCAGCAGGGTGGTAGCTCTGCAAATTGTCATGGGGTACAGACAATGCACGTAGATCGGCCAAATCTGCCTTCAATGTAAGTATTTCGGCCTTCATTGATGTTATCAAGGATAGCTCCTTGGTGAGGCAAGTGACCTGGTCTACTAGGCTAGTTAGAGTGTCAGACTGCGACTTACTACTACAGGTCCAGTGAGATCCAATTCCAGCGTCCCGCAGCGCACAGACCAGTTCCGGTCTTGCGAGGCCATCGCATCCAACAATGCCCTGTTGCCGTCCCAGCTCTCTCAGCCTGTCAAAGCCCAGCAGGGCGAGGTCTATCTCAGCATTAATCTTCGTTTCCGTGGGTCCACGGGAGCCAAAGGCTCACCGAACTACGAAAAGAGTCAAAATCTCACGTTTGGGCAGAGCGCCAAAAACTGCATCCGCATGCGAAACGCAAAAAGATTCACTTTATGCCTGTCACCAAGTCATTATTGCTTGTGTTGGTGCTCACTCGGGATAAGCAATGGACTCAGGACATTATTATACGGAAATGTAGTGAAACTACAAACTAGTGAAAATGTAGGAATGTTGTAATTTCGCGGATCAAGTGGGATGGGAAATGCTTGAGGATGATGCACAAACAATGCATATGATCACATTGAATGATATAGTCATCAATATATTGACCCTGTGACTCTTGAAAAGGCTAACTTAGCTTTCCAGTCACTATCTAAGCACCTAATCATTGCGCTTTTGGTTTTTCTCTGCAGTTGCTTGCCCACAGCCTACCATCATCAATGGAAAGTACAGCTTCTTTCCGATAACCAATGGGCAAATGGTTAAAGTTGTATGCTTCAAGGGCTACATTGCCACTGGCTATACAATGCTGTACTGCACTGGCCATGGTACCTACAATGCCTCAGTTCCTCAGTGTCTCAGTAAGCTTTACAACACGATAGTTGCATGTTGTCTGCATTGCGCAATGCCGTGCATGGTTGTATGTAACTTGTTTGGGATCGTATGCATACATGCTAGTCTGTATATACAAGCGTACATATTCATGAGCATAAATATTCGTGAGAGACTGGTTTACGAACAATCTTGCTTTCTCATAAAGATATGTGATGAAGCATCAAATGAGCAGCCCAAGAAGACCGCCCTAGAATGCTAGGTGGTCTTTTTCTCCAATCGTTGATACACAACAAGTTAATCGAGAATAGGAAAAGCTCCCTTAAAATTCAGTCATCATCCAGCCTTTCGGTTCGTTTTATATGCCTTGTGTGACCTCAGAACCCTGTTATCCGTCATCGGTGAGCAATGTTTACGTGACCGAAAACTCCGCAAGAGGAGCAGTGCTAGTGAAATTAGCAAACAGTTCTGCATATCCGAAGTGGGTACCTACAATTATAGGGTTATACAATGGTATGCCGGTGACTGATCTTGCACTTGATTGGAACAGTAGCAATTCCTCAAATGAAGCCGTGATCACCTCGGTGACAGGTGCTGGTCAATTTCTCAGTCCTATCATCCCCTATCAGGTAATGGTGATCTTTCCCAGTTACTGTGTCCACGAACTAGCTGTACTTTGGCGTGCTTCACCCGTGATGACTATGGCTGACGTACAGCCACTTACAATGAGGTTAAGGAGCAATGGCGCTGTGATAAATGTGACAACATTTCACATCAACGTTTCCGAGCCTGCCACAGGTGTATCATCGTTCAGGATCTGCGCGGTATCTGACGCAAGTATCTCCGCTATGTTCAGCCTAAGTCAGAACGACATGTTCAGTATTATGCTGACTGCAAATGCGACTGGAATTCATGCGCGTCTCCAAAGCAGCCGTAATGTCAGTCTGACTATCTGCGTGAGGGATAATGCAGCAGGCAGGTCTGCTTCAATGGATAGTTTTGAGAACTTTACCTCCTGGCACAGTGGACAGGCCAACTATAGTGTCCTGCTTCGTCTCTACAAAGGTACGCCTTGAATGTCCCTTATCAATATTTCTGCAGAATATTGCAAAGGTTTTGAAGAAAAACATTTCAAATTCCACTGAAATACCAGGCCAGGCACAATGGTGTTCACATGCGAAAATGTGCCGTAGCCCTGGAAGTGAGTACTGAGAAGTGACCGGTGTTCATGTCCTATTTTGCTGAATAATCTTTCATGCGGTGTATTTGTGTATAATGATGCGTCACAGCGAAGACATGTGACAGCAAAGCGGAGGTGGTGCTGGAGGAACTTTTCAAATGTGACAATATATTCGAGGCAAAAGCTACCGATTATGCAACTGCACACAGCTGCTCTGCGACAAGTTGGCAAGTTATTGTTGATTTTGGTTACTGATTACCCAGATAACTGTGCCTTCCATGTACAACTTGTGTCACTTCAGGAGCAGCTTGCAATGAGCCATTCTTATCCCAGAATTCGGCACTGAAGAACCGCCAGTTCAAGGCAGGAACGGCTGCATACGAGGAAGATGATGTCATAGTTACTAGCTGCAGAGCGGGTTATGCGGTGGACCAGGGCGACACACAGAGAACGTGTGGAGCACAAGGAACATGGAGTGGACAGACATTAACCTGCAAAGGTAAGTTTGTATGATAATTGTAATAGAACATTTAGCATACAGGGCAGCGATGTAATGCTAACCTTTCCGTTTCTGTCTGTATTGAGCTCTGCTACATGTGATGGTTGATTGTCCACTTGAAAAGAGGAAAAGAAAATTTCCCCAGGAGAAATGAAAGTGTAACAGGGACCAAATGCAGAGATGCTTTGTGCTAGCAAAGTGCAAAGTTCTACTGTATATGTCCAGTTGGATGTGCTTGCTCATTTCGACATGATGACGGATGTGGATTCAGATCTGTGGACTGCTGTACACGGGCTGCATTGGTACTTTTCATAATGATCATGCTTTGCTTTCTACAGGGTATACCTATTATTTTCCTAGCTGTTCATGCTGTCCATGCTGTACTCCATGGCGTAGAAATTGCATCAGTTATGGAATACAGTCCAGCTGAGTCTCACGCGAAGTGTCATGTTTTGATCTTTTGGTTGACACACAGATACGGATGAGTGCCAGCTACGCTCACATGATTGCGATGCGAACGCGGCATGCAGCAACACAGTGGGCAGCTATATTTGCCAGTGTAGTGCAGGATTCTCCGGAAATGGCACAATTTGTAATGGTAAGTCTTTACAGAGCAACGATCAGTGGGTGGCATAGTTGGGGGTGGGGGTAGCAGGAGTAGGAAAGATAAAAAAATGAGTCCATTTAAAATTTCCCGTTGTAACATTGAATGGCCGAATCGTTACACTGATCATGTTATTGAGATTCCATTGCAGTTGCTAGTACATGTAATCATTCTTCTGGCCAAGTTGTTTGGTCATGTATGCTGGTTGTCAAGAATGTTTGTCTCGTTGTGAGTACATGTAGCACTTTTTTTGTTTGCGTTCTTATATCACATCTGCAGCAAGACTATGCTCTATGCTTTCCTTAACCCGGAATGGTCAGCTCAGACCAGATAGCCAAGTTCCCGTTGGCCAGACAGTCACTCTGCTTTGCTTCCAGGGATATGCATCGGTGGGCACCACAAGAACGAAGTGCACATTGGACGCCCAGTACTCTGACAAACTCGGCCACTGCATAAGTGAGTTCCTGTGACCTGTTTCCTTCCTGGTGTCAATGCCCATTGATAGTGTTACTTGTGTTCAATTCTTTTAGTAGCTGTGAAGATTAAACACTATAGGAAATTTGCTCTGAAGAAGCTTGTCTTCGGAAGATAGCACTGAGTGATGCTGATCACCAAATAACTTTCCTAACAGGGTGCAAAGTGACAAAGTATCTCGAGGAACTCAACAAATTATTATTGTGGATGTGTAAATTGAGAGAGATGGTAAATATTGCTCGTTTACTGTGGCCCTGATACAGAGTCACCACAAGCCGAAGTGCCCGAGAAACTAACCATCATGGAGGGCAGCGCAGTGACGATTCCATGCAATGTGTCTGGAGATGGACTCATTGCTGTTACCTGGCATGACAGCCATGACCGCACCATCAGTCCAAGTAGAACCTATCGAATAAACAGTAAGTCTATTATAGATTGGCGCATGCTTTGCGGAAGATTTGAAATTGCTATTACACTGTGTTGATTTCTCAATGCATTGACTTTGAATTGCAGATTGTTTTCTTTTGAAAACTGAAATCATGGAAATCACATTGTTTCAGTGAACAGTTTATATTTGTGCCAAGCCCATATTTGACCGGAGAACGATACATTATCTTGTAAAATAAAACACGGCAAGGAAATGTTGCTCGAATAGCGCTCCATGCACAACGAGCAGTGCCACCCACCCACTTAGAATAGAATGAATCTACTCGCATGTTAGGTCACTGAGTTTCACACCCACGTATGTTTTCCATGTGCAGGAGTTCCACACACGCTGACAATACTATCAGTGAGTCACTGGGATGATCACGGCAACATTACATGTATGGCTGCAAACAAGGAGATTATTGACCCGAACCTGGGCTCAAGCAAGGCATCAACATTTCTAGATATTCAAGGTGAGACTAGACGCAGGCTGAAGCTGTGGTCGTGTGTGTGTAGTTCTAAAATAGTGACTAGAACCCTCGAGACAAGATCTTGCATGCATTGCTCCTTCTTGCCTTCTGAGGTCAGATTATCTAAATCATTCGCTCCCTATATATGAGAACCTAGGGAGTGTGACACGCCCTCACTCACACGTATCCAAAGTCAGTTATGGTGTCGTCCTGAGTACATTATGGCTTATGACATGTTAGGTACAGAGGTCAAAAGTAGTTTTCGCAGGTAGTTTAGCTCCCTCAGGATCAGACTGTTTTTTCACAGTCATTTATAGCTGCCTCGGTATTAGACTGTGTTCACAGCCATTTTACCTCATCTTCTTTCTGTCGAGGTTGCGCTTGTGTATATTGTGCTCGTACAAGAGGCTGGGTTCATACTTGTACATGTAATAAAATGGTCAAAAGAATGGAAGTCAAGAGGTGGAATGTGTGAACAGCCAACCAAACATGCTTCTGCATATTCATTGTGCAGTAACATCACTGCTCTCAAGTTATAGCTTATATGAGCATGACCTCGAATCACATCACCTTCTTCTAGGATTGTGATTTACCTCATTCCTGACCTACCTCTCTTTTCAATGTTCTCGGCTTAGTCGCTGCCTTTATCAAGCCTAAAATCTCGTTGAGGACAAGCACTCTGATCGGCTCAACATTGTCAATACCCTGCACCATCCAAGGACGACCACGTCCTGTTGCACGCTGGTGCCATATCGGGCAAGATGGCCGGTGTAATGCTTTGGCAGCATCCAAGGACTGCATGGCTTTCAGGACAGTTAGCAGTGATTGGGCTGAGCAAGGCGACTGGGATGACAAATATGTTCTTGATGGTGATACAGTGACGCTTGTGATAGACAACGTGCAGCCATGCCATGCTGGCCTGTATAAGTGCATGGCCAGCAATTCAGTCAGCAATGAACCAGTCATGTCAGTTACTTTCCTGAGTGTGCATGGTAAGTCCTGTAACATGGCAAAGAGTCAGCAAGTGTGATAAAGAGAGAGAGGGAGTAAGGGAGATTGACCAAAAGATTGAGTGGCTAGTATCAGGTCGAATATGTGAATACGCGTTCGTCGAATATAGATGTTTATATTGTATTGCTTTTATTTGTATTGTAACAAAAAATAGCAGGACAATTTTATAAGACAGTTTTTGGTTGTATGTCAGAAAGTAAAATCCAAACCATGTTATTCTAAAGGCAGGTGTTATTTTCCTAGATACATTTTGTGACCGTTTTTGTTTGCAGAGTCTAGTCATTTTGAGATATCTTCAAGTTACACCAGCTCGTCACTGTCGACTGTGGATAGTGATCAGGAAGCAAGGGACCTTGTGACAAAGACGGTAAATGAACGTTATTTATTTCGCCTTTCCACCTCTCTTATGAATTTTAAACGCATTGAAATCATATACTTGCAGGACGCTTGGACACTTTGGGATTTACACCGAACCGTTCTGGTTAGCTGGTCATACTATTTTGAAGTATTTTCACGATTTAATTCATGATGTCTAGACCTGAAAAGGGCTATCACAGTAATCCCCCAAAGAATTCTGATTTAGCAGTGCATTTGATCCCTCTTTCATGCACTCTTAGTGTCCGGACTCTCCAGGCTTTCCTTTTTCTTGGCACGATTATCGAATCGTTCATTTTCATGCTGCATATTCTTGTCCTGCATATGTAGCTTAAATCTTTGTTTGGAGTTGAGGTCCAGATCGAGAACAAGATTGTAAGAATTCGGTAAGATTGAGTTGCCGTTTCATCCACAGATGCCACACATTATGTAAGATCAGACTATCGTATTTGGAGGGCACTGAAACAAAACTGCGGAAATTCGGCATGATGCCCAAGAAAAACAATTGTACAGGTTCGCGTACAGGGCGGATCAAGAACCACTTTTCGATTTCCGTAGGATGCCACCGCCCCATGATCAGGCGTCAGATGGGGCTCCTAAACGGTTGGAGAGGATAGATCAGATCCACCAACCAGAGCCGTCAAAGGCCGAAATCCCAATTGCCACATCCATGTTTTCCTCGTGCCAGGCCACGAGTTCCCAATTTACTGTGAGTCGCAGCATGGCTGGAAAGCATTCTTCCGCTTCCAAGCACGATTTCAATCTGATACCTCTTGTTTTACAATCATGGTCTTCGACCAACCTATTGAGCCTGATTGCCTACACGATGTCCAAGGCTATAAAGAAAGTCGAAGTCAAATCCGGGATCATATCGAACATGCTCTGCTCATACACTCTCAACACTATCTTGATAAGGGTTGCAGCTATCGGAACACATAGTGTACAATACTGGCCGTCATGTTAGACACAACAGACGAGAATATTTATATGTGCGAACCAGTGATGTCTCCAGGATTGTGGTGAAGGGGGGGGGGGGGGTTGCGGCTCTCCATTTATGCATTTCTGCTGTAAAATGCCAGATACATGCATTTTTTAATTCAGTGTTCCACAATTACACAATTGTCGGACAAACAAAATGTGTCTGATAATCGTCTTCTCCCATGTAAATGTTCTATGTAGCTATGGAACATCGCCATCAAGCACAGCCCTGACTGCGACGAGCAACATTATTCTGCCTGCACAGCTAACCCTGCCCAGTATCCAAAACAGCACTCTAGCTCAGGGTATTAAAACGTATCTACTGGAAAGGGTAGGAGCTGGTAAAAGCTATCCCCTCATGCTGGAAACAGACACAATGCGAATCCTCAGTTATGGTGAGCAATCATTGCCTTCTTTCTTACAGTCTGAAGTGTGTTGTTGATGCCCCAGTGTTTGATGGAAAGAAGTTCTGAAAATGGTTTTCAGCTGATTATCCCCAAGAACTGGAGGGCGCTTATTATACCATAAAGCATAATACAGTAAAACCTGTTTTTTTTTTTTTTTTAATAATTATGTTCACATTCCCAGCTCGAAAATAATAAGAAAGACAATGATACTGAGACTAGGACGAACGTGACAACTATTGAGCAGGGGCTGACGCGAGACGCAGCAGTGATGGTGGGGCATTGATGGCTCTGCCGACCTGAGGTCTCGGCATCACGGCCAAAAACACGCACCAAAAACACGCACCAAAAACAAAAGATAGAGCTGTACGAGTCAGCAAAATGAAAAGAAAGGAAGGCCTGCAGGGTTAACACCAGCGAGTGTGCGGGAGAAACTGTGAGACTATTAACAAATTACAAGGGCTGTTACTGAGATGAGCATCATCATGGCTGATCATGGTGAGTCGGTTGTCTGAGCCAGTTGTGGTGCATAGATAGGGATAGAGGAGAACGACGAGAGCATCATCATAGCGAGTCGACTGCCCAGAGCCAGTTTGTGCTTCGCAGATGGCGATAAACATTAGTTTTGAATGCTTGTATTCCCTTGCTGTGGGGAGGCTGGGACAGAAGAGCGGCGGGGAGGGAGTTCCAGTCACTGATACTGCAGTGTGGGAACGAGCGCTTTAATGCCAGCGGGACAGATGCAAGCAGCTGGTGTTGGAGCTGGTGATCATGGCCAATGACGCTAACATGCTCGCTGCGAGTTCTGGGGCTGGATGAGGGGAAATGGCGCGGTGGCAAAACAGAGAGTAGCTGCGGAGGGCCAGGCAGGTAATGCAGCTTGTATAGGCAGGCAAGCGAGGCAACAGTACGACGGATGGCCAGGCTAGGTAATAGTGCACCTGGACCGATGATTCGCAGAGCACAGCGTTGGATATGATCCAGGCGTTGCAGGTAGCTGGGCGGAGCACCTATCCAGATGAGGGGGGCATACTCCATAACTGTTCGAACAAATGCCTTGTATACTGTGGTGCGGCCGGCTGGAGAGAGAATGTGCGCTGCACGGCGCAGGAAGCCCAGGCGTTGTTTGGCTCGAGTGGCAACCTTCCGGAGATGAGTGCTGAATGACAGCTTCGAGTCAAAGGTCACTCCAAGTAAAGAGAGAGCCTTCTCCTCAAGGACAGGAGTGCCGCCGAAGACAATGCGAGGCAAATTGATGGGGGTTCTGCGGAGAGTGGCGGTCATGGCTTGGGACTTCGACGGTTCGAAGGAGATGCGCCATCTGCGGCCCCACTGATGCAAGCGATCCACAGAAGTCTGGAGGCTCAATGCTGCGTCGGCTGGGGATGTGTCGAGGGATATCAGGCTATACAAGGTAGTATCGTCGGCATGCGCCTCCAGGTGGGCTCCGGGTGACAGGGTCTCTGAGGCGTCGTTCACGTAAATCAGGAAGAGTGTAGGGCCGAGTATGCTCCCTTGGGGAACTCCTGCTGATATGGTATACAGCGATGAGGTTTGGCCGCCCACCAAGCATTGAATGGACCGTCCACCTAGGTAGGAAGAGAGCCAGGTATGCAGGGGGCCACCAATGCCAAGATGGCGGACTTTGTGGAGGAGGCCAGCATGGGACACACGGTCGAATGCTCCGGCAATATCCACGGCTAGAATACGTGCTGCACCGCCTCGTCCGACGGCTGTGATCCAGGCGTGGTGTAGAGCCTGTAGCGCATCTGAGGTCCCGAGGCGGCGACGAAACCCGAACTGGTGGGGCGTCAGGAGTTTGTAACGCTCAAGGTGATTCATGAGCTGACGATTGATAACGCTCTCCATGATCTTAGAGATTATGCTCAGCAGTGAAACTGGACGATAATTCCTTAGGGCGGATCGTGAAGATCGCTTGTGGATTGGAACCACGCTGGCAGTCTTCCACATTTGTGGCTGGACTCCGTGCTGGAAGCAAAGAGCAAAGAGCCGACACAGTAGCTTGGCAAGTTCTCTAGCGCATTCCTTCAAAACACGAGCGGAAATACCGTCGGGTCCAGTCGCCTTTGAGGCATCCAGGCGAGCTAAATGCCGGTGGACTGCATCGGGGCGAAAGTGGACTGTCGTTAGTGCAGGTGCGTCAGCGAATGCCGTGTCCGGTAAGTCCAACGTGGTTAGGTCGCGGCCTTGCACACTGCACTTGTGGGAAAAGAAACGTGCGAAAGCCTCCGATTTCTCATAGCTTGTGGCCCTCTCGCAACCTTCACTATCAACGAGCAGGGGAATGTCAGTGTTCCGACCCTCGCCACAAGCGCACTTTAGCTTCGTCCACCATTCCTTCTCCTTCAAGGACCCATTCGACAAGCTATGTCTGAGGCTGTTCTCTTTGGAAACTCTAGATGTAGCGAGGACTGCGATAGCATTGTTTACGGAACGGGTAAACTCATGTTTCAGTGCAAAATCGTGAGGGTGCTTTCTCCAAGTGCGCCAGCGTTTGTCCTTCTCCTTCATGGTGGCTGCACACTCAGGTGTGCACCATTTCGGATCCGTTGACTTCACTGTCAGTGTCTTGGACGGAACGAACTGGGAAACGGCTTTCATGATTGTGGCAGTAACGTGCTCACACGAAGTTTCTGGGTTGGCAGTAATGACGGTTGACCAATCAACCTGGCGGAAAAAGGATCGGAGGCGGTTCCAGTCTGCCTTTTTATAGCGCCAGACAGTTCGTTGCACCGCCGCTTCATGGGTAGGAAGATCACCTGTGAAGTCCGAAAGAATTACAGCGTGGTCAGATCGACCAGTAGGGGACATTATCTGCGTGGTCACTGGAGAGTTGAATGTGGACATCACCAAGTCGAGTGTGTTATCCCCGCGAGTAGGACTCTGAACGTGCTGCGTGAGAAAGTGGGCTGTGCATGTGTCTTCGAGGGCTTCCCCCGCAGGTGTGGTCTTCGAGCTATGGAGCTAATTGCGGTTATGCACATTAAAATCACCGGCGAGTATGAGGTTGGCACCAAGTGCACGAGCAGAGGGAAGGATGTCATCAAGATGGTTCATGAGCGTAAGGTCACTGGGCCCCGTCGAACCTGGCCTGTAAGCAGCGCCCAAGACTATCTTTTGTCCAGGGGACAATTGAATGGATAGCCAAATGAGTTCGTGATGTGAAGAAAATAACTCATCAATTACCATGGCTGGGAGTGTAGATCTGATCCATACCGCCACTCCGCCACCGCGTGCTGTTCGATCCAGCCGGAAGGTGGTGTAGCCAGGGAATGTGGAGTCGGATGGTGGGACGGTTTCAGAGGAAAACTTTGTTTCCGTCACTACTGCTATGTCGGGATTATGCTGGTGCAGTGTGTGCTGGAACTCAGCTAGCTTGTTTCCTAAGCTAAATGCATTGGTACAAAGGAGTCTGAGTGAACATTTAACGGTATTGACTACATACATTTAAAAAAGATACAGCTAAAGAAATTGTGTTGTGATGATCTATCATTACTAATAAGACATTATAGTTCTAACAGTTCTTACGGTTTTCATGCTTCTACAGAAAGGTTGCTGAAGCGAGATCCAGAAACATTCTCTTTTCCCCGCTTTCCCTTCTTTCCCTGAGCTGCCACGCAAGGTTCTGTGGATTTACTGGTTGGCGATGACTCATGGCGTTTTCCACGACGTAGGGGAGGCACTTCTACAAACTCCTTCATCCAATCGTGGTCAGCGGCATCACTCAGGAGTTTGTTGACTCGAAGGTCCTGGGAGGCAGACAGGGACTTATCCTCCGATTGGTGAACAGGTTCCTCAGGTTGTGAATAGGCTTGGTCAGAAGCGCATTTGTCCAAGCACTGTTCGGCCGGCTGACTGGCAGGTTCGACAGTCCCATGCTCAGCAACTGGAAGGGATTGTGTCAAACAAGGCTTCTGACTAGTAGGGTTATCATCGTGTTGTTCAGTCTGAGAGTTGTTGTCGGTGGATTTCGAAGAAGCCTTGCCGGGCTCCGTGGCAATGGACATACTCGCAGAGCTAGAAGTACTCGCTAGCTGAGAGTCTTTCAAGACCGGTGCCTCAGCGTTGGATTTACACAACTCCGATAGTACGTCAGGTGAGGGGGTCTCCCATCGCCTGGTGTGCGCTGAAGGCATCCGTTGTTTTCGGACTGGGCATGCACTGGCCAAGTGAGCAGGGGAGTCGCAGATGCGGCACGTGGGTTTTTGATCTTCGTAGTGAACTCTGAATCTTGTACTGCCTGTTGTACTGACATACGATGGAATGGCCACGCCAGGTGTCAGCATAAAAGTGGCGAATCTGACCCCAGTGGCGACAAATTTGCCAGACTTCAACTTCAGGCGGCCATGTCGAACTGTGCCTACTACCGTACCGTAAGAAGATAATGCTGCAATGACTGCGGGATCTGAAATCCAGACAGGAATGTCGTGCATGTGCAACTGAATGTGTGGATTTACCAATGGCGCAGGGACAATTTGTTGTCCTCGAACGGAGAAACCTTCAAGGGATAGTTTTCTGATTGATTCTTGGCAGCTGAGCGTGATGTGGCATCTGCCTGTGCTTAGCAGTTGAATGGATACAATATCCTCATATCTGTGACCCTCTAGAGCTTCTAAATAGTCATGAATGCTTACTTGTTTCAATGCTGGGAAAGAAGCAGTACAGCTCTTCAGGTGGGCGGGTGCAACACCTCTCCATGCGTCCAAGCTCTGGTCACCCGTCGTTGCAACATTTGCAGGGTCAGACCCTGCCTCCATGCCGTCTGCTTATGCTTTACTATCAGTATACTGTGAACTACGGACCTAAACGGCCATTTCTACCGGAGCCCAAAAAACGCAAACTGGCCTCGAAGTGGGTGATCCCGTTGCCACACTACAGTGTAAGTGGCCTCTCGTTTTAGCGACCACCTGCTCTTAACGAACGTTTTTCCATGCACCGATAGTTCTACACAGACACCGTAGGACCTGGTTCTAAAGACCACCTGGCTTTAACGACCGCTTTTCCTGGCACCTCGGGGTGGTCGCTTAAACCAGGTTTTACTGTACTTTGAAAACAGTGACTGCTTAGCCAGTTGCGATGTGTCTTCTGTATTCACTCCATTCAACAGATACGTGCCCAGAGGACACGACTGTTGATTTCCAAGGACTGTTCACGTGGCCGGAGAGTTTCGCAGCGGATTCAGTTATCTTACCATGTCCCGTGGTGCTGGATGATCGCCAGCTTGGATACGCAACACGTGACTGCGTGGCATCTGCTAGCTATGACCGGGCAGTATTGACCATTCCCACCTGGAGTGATCCTGATACTTCAGCCTGCCCATCACCCATCACGGAGCAGCTGCTAAAGCTTTACAAGGTGAACTCACTTGTGTTGAAGTACTCACGTATTTGTATACTGCCTGAAGCAGGAAGCAGAACGTTATATGAATGGCTACCGAGAGGCCAAAGAGATTTGTGCTGCAAGAGTATTGCAGTTGGAGGCATAATAGCGTGACTTTTCATGAGCGTGTTCAGTGTGTGTATTACGTAATATGGTGTATCTTTCTTTTTCCATACATGGCATTATCCCTCGATAATTTTGTACTTGAAGTACCTTTCCCAACCTCTCCCCTTCACTGCTATCTCGTTATTCTGACCTAGGTGAAACTCACCACTGAAGAACCTGAGATGCTGATCGCTACTGCAGAAGCGTTGTCCAACATCACCAAGAACACCTCAATCTTGTCCACAGATGACATAGACGTGGCAGCCATTACACTTGAAAATCTGATATCAGTGGTTTATTTCGATCCAGATCTCAACGAGACAGTAGAACGACAGGTAACATTGAAATGAAAAGAAAGGACAGCGATGTTATTCATTACTCAATGTGTTTCCCACAGTTTCTCATTGTCCTGATGGGATGAACGTTTTTTCGAACCTCAGAAGAAAGGGTACAGCAAAATTACAAGGAAGTCAATATATTAACAAGGGAGTGCAGGGGCATGATAAAATATTTAGGTTACTGTAAAGTTCAATCCTTGAACTTTGTTACTTATTTCGAGCACACCCACCCAACATGCGAGAGCATTCTATTTTGACTTCACTTCTTGGGAACATAAACAACAAGAACAAAGAAATGCAAATCACTCCAGATTATCAGAACTGGACGGAAGGTGCTAGAAGCAGTAGAAGAAGATAGAAGGATCCAGAACCGGATACGTACAATACGATGACAAGCTAGACCACATAGGTTGGTTGATCATGAACGCGTGTCATGTGCAGGTAAGCCGTACATGGATGGAGTGTCATGCGATGGCATAGCAAGGCACTAGATGACTGTGCATGATAATTGCAAGCAACACATATAACTCATGTGTAGCACATGCAGCAGTCACAATCTCCAGTACAGATCATGGGCTACTGCAGTGATGTGATGATAAGCCTCTTTTACATACACGACAAACACAATTTGCCAAGATGAAGGATGTTAACGCCAAAAAACATAGAACGAAAACAAATCTGGCTACTGCAGTGATAATGATCATGATGTTGTCGTCACAAATTGATGCTGCTGAGCTTTTGGGTAGGTCCACCATGCTCAGCTTATGCCACAGTCTAACTGGATAGTGGATGCTAAAGCTTGAAATCAGGACTAGATCCTCGTATGACGAGTGACTGTGTGGCACGCACTGCAGTCGAGATAAGATGCAAAATTGTGATTTGCACACACTAATTCCCTGCTCTGTACAGTACAGATTTGACTGCGTTAGAGAGTCAATGATGAATTTATAATAAAGACAATTACCAAGGAACTACAAGTTACTGGTTACTGGTTAAGTAACTTCTGGTGTTAGTGGGCATTATAGGATAACTTGTCCGTGGTCTTTTCCCTTATTATACAGTACAGATTTGCTTGGTGTAAGCTTCCATCACACGTTCCTGAGCAATTCATTATTCCCACGTCCCAAAGATCACAGGGTGTGTATCGTGTAATGCGTTGCACAGGTAGCACTTTGTGTTCTGGAGACTGCCGACAATATCCTCAGTGTGAGGCATGCGATAATCAAGCCGCTGCCTGCATCAAGGTAGTGAATGTTGTGCTAATATTGCTTCTCTCTCCGTGTCTCCCTGTCTCTGTCTGTCTGTCTGTCTGTCTGTCTGTCTGTCTGTCTGTCTGTCTGTCTGTCTGTCTGTCTGTCTGTCTGTCTGTCTGTCTGTCTGTCTGTCTGTCTGTCTGTCTGTCTGTCTGTCTGTCTGTCTGTCTGTCTATCTCTCTATCTATCTATCTATCTCTCTGTGTCTCTCTGTGTCTCTCTACCTCCCTCTGGCTCTCTCTATCTCTGTATCTCTGTCTCTCGCTCTGTCTCTCTCTCTGTCTCCCTCTCTGTCTCCCTCTCTCTCGATGTCTCTCTCTCTCGTTTCTCTCTCTCTCTCTCCCTCTCTCTCTCTTTCTCTTTCTCCAACCATATCTCTCTATGCAATATCACCATAATCATGGTAGCCATCAGGAGACGTTCACATAAATCTTTTCAATTTAGGATTAAAAATCTTGAAGTCAGCATGTTCTGATTGAAAGAATAATTTGTTTGTACTTTCAGGGTCACAAAATCGATGGAGAAACTGGTGACGTCGCTTCACGTCAAAGAAGGGGAGGCCGTGCAGCGCATGGCTGAAAACGTTGGATATCTCGTAACTTGTCCGCAACGCAGTGGGCCGCAAGAGTTTCGGATGCGAGAGCACAACGGAGCAACAAACCTTAGCAGCGGAAGGTCAGAGGAAACAGCAGCCGGTGAGTTAAATGCAAACAGTCTTCATCCTACACTCTTGATCTGTGATCATACAATAGAAGCTATAGAACGAACATAACAAAATGAAAGCAACCGGCAAAGCTCCCCTCATATTAAACCCACTTCAGTTCTAGTGTTGTAACTTATTTCTTCTCTTGCGTCTTTTCCTGAAATCAGAGAGCCAGGCAGTAATAGCATTTGACATCCCGAGTGAAGCTTTGGGTTTGAGAGATCAGCAACACAGCAATACAAGTGCGACATCGTGCTCGTCACGCTCGACTCGGTTCATTGTCTACCGTACTGCTAGCCTTTTTCAGGATAGCAACTTATCTACGGATAAGTTCGTTGGATCCATGATCATATCAGCTCAGGTGGGGGTATCCCCTGTCGTAAATCTGAGTGTCCCGGTCGTGATTTCATTCAAGATTTTACAAGTGAGTACAGTATTTAATATGCTGCATCACTTTTCAATTGCCTCTTGTAATTACAAATGGCCATGCATAATTTATTTTGATGCCATTGATCCATTTGTGCGTGTTTATGCACGTCGTTCCATGCATTGTGTGTATGTGAATGTGTACATGATTGTGTTTGTGTATGCGTATGTGTGTGTGTGTGTGTGTGTGTGTGTGTGGGTGGGTGGGTGTGTTTACACTCTGGGTAGTGAAGAACAGGTGTGCATTCGGGGTCAATTCACAGGGTTCCTCATATGGTTGATTTTGCAGTTATCTGGTGCTATTCTTGCCACGCTTCATTTTAATAGTGCCCTCTACCATTGCTACAAGAGACAATATGTGGCTGTACATCCTATGTGCGTGTATGTGTGTGTATGTACACGCGCGGGTATTGTTTAGAAGGAGGGGTTGAAACAGATACATGCATTCATGTAGAGGTTAATGAGTACATGCGCGCAGGAAGTTAATAGGAAGTGAAGCCATGACAGTATCAGAATTCGTGATTTGTGATTATCACCGCCAGTGCCAAAATTTACTACATGCTACATTTCTCCAGGGGCAGACAAATCAAGACGGGATAGGCCCAGCCTGGGAGACCAATATGGAGTGTGTGTTCTGGGATTACACCATATGTAAGTTCGGTGTTGATAACCACAGTTTCTGAATGTTTTCGATAGTTGACACAGCTCAGGAATCATCTATTGCAAACATTTCCACTTGATCACTTGCTTTCACGAAGAAAGGAATTAAGGTAGACACATCCATTCCCATAGCGCTGCACATCCGAACCAGTTTTGTTATTTTACTGGGAATGGATGTGTCCACCCGTCATCCTCTCAGAGATGAAGCTTCAGGAAGCATCGGCCCTTCTTCTTACATGAACAAGATAGATTTAGGTTGAATTGTATGCTGGTCCACAAGGCATAATGTTAATTCTGATTCCTTGCCCTGTCTGCTCTTCTTCTTTTCACTGTTACACAGCTTTTGGCGAGGGTGGCTGGAATGGCGAGGGATGTGAGCTTTTGAATGTGTCAACCAGTGACAGAGCTGTATGTCAGTGCAAGCACTTGACTAGCTTTGCAATCCTCGTGGTAAGCTTATGCAATAAGGTTCGCACTCGCTGAAAAACTGAGAGCTATTAACTTCAAGAATTTTCTGCACAGACAAATATTATTGATAACATTGATAACTTAGTGCTCAATACCTGGAAGTGGCACTTTTCAACGTAAGTTTAATACTGTGATCTGCAGAAACAAGGACAGTTAAGTTGATGCTAATTGTCCTTATAGTATGTTATACCTCTGGATTACAAAAAAATTATAATAGCCACAGTTTGAAATTTAGGTACCTGGTAAAATGGAAAAGTGTCTCAACAGTGCACGTCATACTCAGATCACAGATTGAAGAATTAAGGGTTTACAATGTCCTTGGGATAATTTGCATCTGGATTCTTTTGATTCTTAATCTAATTGGTCTTTAAATGAAAGTCCAGACAGATTGTCAAAACGACTTTGTAGCACTTCAATGTAACCCACGCATTTCTCTTTTCTTATTCTTCCCTTGTTACTCTCTATTGTCTTACGCATGGCGTAACTTTGTAGTCACGAAAAGCCCTGGAGTCGCATCCCGGAATGGATTCTGACGCCACGCTGGGCATCAGCATTGTATCCTACATAGGCAGTGCTCTATCAATGGCAGGTCTACTTGCCACAGTTTTCATCATTGCTTCAGTCAGGTAAGAGTCATTCCCGTCAGATCCACTGAGAGTATTTCCTTCCTTCCCTGGTACTGTAGCTGCAATTATATCGTGAATTCCAAAGCGTTAGAATTATGATTGCAATATTGATCTAAGTATGAGCGATCATATACCAGTGTTGTGTAGTTGGTACACGTACAGGAATATTGGAGTGCTGTCTGTTGATCGCTAACGTAATAAACGCCAAGCAACGGCAACAACAACACTTTGTTTATCTTCCCTATATCGATACCCTCATGTATAGTGATCGGAAAGATGTACATGCACTTCCACTAGTAGCAGCAAAAAGCCTCGATTGTCCTTGTTTTGTTGTACTTCCACTACATAATATCCGTCTTTATCTTGGCAATAGGATTACATGTAAGCATGTATGTACATTCAAATTGATTGTCATGTCTTTTTACTCTTGTTCAACAGGAGACTCCGGTCACGTGGTCATCAGAAGCTGATACTAGGACTCAGCTGTACACTACTCGCAGTACTAGTCTTGTTTGTAGCGGCCCTAGCTCCAGCAGCACACCATAGACTACTCTGCCAGGGTGTGGGTCTCTCACTGCACGTCCTCCTACTTATGGTGTTCATGTGGATGTCAGCTGATGCTACTCTACTTTACACGCAACTCGTGACAGTCATTGGTGGCAACACAGAAACGCTGCTGAGAAGGCTGATAAGCGCAGTGTTCGGTAATATTCCAGTGCTCAGGTCCGCTCAATCTGTGATTTTGTCGTATCTGCAGAATGTAGGTGAACGACATCTCAGAATATTCTTTAAATTGAGTGAAACACCAGTGCTTGTAGCGCAGGCTATACAAACAGCCTGAAGGATGACTGGATTACGAAAATTTCCGTGATTGAAATCCTTGCTGGATCCTAGCATGGGATTATGTATAACGTATCATCTCTATTACAAGTGCAGTCTCCTGTAGAAGTCCAGTCTCTATTATAAGCGCACTCTAAGAGCGCTTCGAAGGTATGCACGCGCAGTCTCCAATACAAGCGCAGGGCTTATGACGGCGCACTGCATGGATAAGACCGCATTCACACCACGCAAAAGCAACTGCCTGCAAAAGTATGTCAAAGGCGACTTGAAAAAAAATCTGTTCACACACGATATGCGATGCGCGTCATGTGATGCACTTTTTACGTTCGCCCTGACGAGTGTGTCATAATATTTCAACTCCACATTTTCTGCCAATCTGAACACACATCAAATTTTCGTTGATCGTTCTCAATTTGCCGTGGTGATATTGCAAGGAAATCCTTCTTTGCTGACATGGATCACCATGCCCGTGACAGAGGTCTGCGGAGAGTTGCCGCAGCCCTTGCCATTTCTCCTTCTTTTTTTCTTCTATCTCTTGTAGTGATCGCGGGCCTTCGTTTTCAAATTATCTACCTTGATGTGCACACTCGCCGCCGTGAACACGACAGCCTTGATGCCGAGGTGCTGGACGTAATCATTGAGTTTGGATGCGATCTGACACTCTGCGACAGATCGCTTCACCATAGTGCCACTTTTCGTTCCCTGGTATTCGTCCCAGAGCTCAAAGAGCCGACACTCCAGATCGTCCGCGAACAGAACCTTCGGCATTTTGAAAAATACTCTGGAACCAGTGGAAGCAAAATACAGTTTTTTTGCTGTCGACTTCTCCTTGAAAGAAAAAATTGCCTTGTACAGGGGTACCGGAGTTACAGAAACCTTTCAGGTAACTTTTATACTTTCGCGCCAAAATACCTAGGTTGCCAAGGAGAATGGCCTGAAAAATGGTCTGTAACGCACTTCCTCAAGTAGTGTGAATGCGGCCTAATGTCCATAATGTTTTATGTCACACAGTAGAGTGACACTTTATAACACATGCTGTGGTGCAAGTCCGTGATAACCAAGATTAAAAAGAGAAAACTCAGTCTACCAGGAAGTAAAAAAACTGCAGTCACAGTAAGAAGTATGTTACACACTACTACGGCACCTCCTGAGAAAAACCTTTTTATTGCTGGTAAAGGTGATTTAAAATAGACATTGTACATGCACCATAATTTTGGTAGAAACATTAAAAATCCAGTTTCTAGCAGAAGCCCAGTCTCTAGCAGAAGCCCAGTCTCTAATATAAGCCTAGGATCCGGATTGGTTGAAAACATATAAGCCTGCAGCTTGTAATAGAGATAATGCGTTGATTACAGGCTCCATATTAAAGCAGTGTATAATTATGATCCAACACAGTCATGAAACACGCATGTGAACACATCTACGGTATGATTAAGGCAATATCTCGGTGGAATTATTAGCTGCAATCACACCATGACATTTCTGAAAACAAAGGATTTGAAGATGTCTGTGTAAAAATACAACTTTACTACCTTGAAGTGCAGGCATGATTCCACGGGAGAATGAAATCGACCCTGTTCAAAGTGCACGCAAGTAACACTTACAGTTAGCTGTAGGCCTGGCAAAGTTCATGGTGATTGTTTTGTTGACACTCTCCGTTTTTCTCTCTCTTACACAGTTCTCCCCATCATCATCGTTGTTGCAACAGCATCAGCGACGGGAATGACGGCATATGGGAGCAAACACTAGTACGTAGATCAAGAAGAAGTAATTGTTGCATACAAGTACATGAATGCACGATTGACTAATTTAGCGAAGATAAATGGCAAAGTACAACTGTGCCGACAGACGTTCCTAGATTGTGGGCACCAAATTCCTTGGCCCTAGTCACATGAGAAACACCGATATCTGGTCTCCTGATTTCCTTTAGGTTATTATGTCTTTGTGTTCAGACTTCATTTGCCCCATGTTCCCGTGTAGACTGAACTGTACAATCATGAGTTCAAAGCAATGAGCTTTGCCTTACCTCACGTCTTTTTACACCTGCAGTTGCTGGATATCGAGTGACGCCGCCTTCTACGGAGCATTCATTACGCCTATGTGTCTAACACTCGTCTACAACATAAGCGTTCTCTTCCTAGTGGTAAAGTCCCTGAAGACTCGAGCAGGGGCCGTCAGGACAACTCGAAAGAAGCAAACCGCCCCCCGGAAAGTCAACCTGCTGCGTATCAGTGTTTCCCTATCATTGTTGCTCGGCCTGACATGGGTGACCGGAGTGCTGACTGCTCTCATTGATCACATATCTTTGCAATACATCTTCGCCGGACTGAACACGATGCAGGGTGTCTTCATCGTCGTGCACACCATCACGTCACAGGATGTGCGCAAGGAATGGAGCGATCACAGCTCGCGGCGATCGCGCTCTGCACGCGACACAATGTCGAGCTCCTTCAGATTCAGCCGAATCAGCCTGCGCCGATTGTCCAGCCATGGGGAAGACACGCTGGAGAGACCCCGCTCCATGTACCGTCGAAGCACATACCGGCGTGATTCTCTGGGCGAGCCAGACAATTACTTGTCCGGTACCAGCAAATTCAGACGTGCTAGCAGGGAATCTTGTGTTCCAGCGGGTCTCTCCAACACTCTCACGTCCTCTGCTCACGGGTGGCCATCATCGTCTACTATCCCCATCTCTGATCTCACCAGTACTAGCCACATCAGGGTGAACGAAAGCTTCAGTTTGCCTAATGAAGATACCACCTTACCTCTGTTCATGCCCTCGTCCAAGCCTATCCAGGAGGAAGAGTCATACGGAGCATCCACGGAAATGTAGACCCTCAGATTTGGCCACTACCAAAGATGTCCTGGTACCTGTGGTGGGGCTTGATCAATTTGCTCCAAACATGGTGGGTGACATCCGACCAGACTTCCAACAGTGCATAACTGGCGCACCAGATTTCCACGGAGCTTCCTGCCCTGGCAGTGGTACAAATGCACCTGGACGTACACTTGTGTTCGGATAAAATTAAAGGATACTTATCCAAGGTGCAAGCGTTTCCATCGGGTTGGATTCCAAGGAGCACAACTATACCACACAGAAATGTTGAATGGCCTATTTTCGTTTCAAGGCTTACTGCCCACAAATAGCCCCCAGGAAACGTCTTCTTTTCTATGAGCGAACATTAGTTATCTCTATTTTACTTCACCATAGACACTTGCTTTCCTGCGTTCTGGCTGTGGTCTTGCATGATGCCACAGCTCCTAGGCTATGATGATCATTAAATTGTTGCTCTTGTTCTTGTTGATATCTAAAAAAATATAGTAGAAGTAAAATATTTTCTGTGTCTGGGGTTTTCCTAATTTTTCCTATCTATAATTATGGTTTTCGACCACGACCTTGTCAGAACTTTATGCACTCTCATTGTGCATCCTTCAGTCCATTTACCCCTCTTTAGGCTTGTAATAATAACAAAACATAATGCAACTGATAAACATGTGTACATCAATCGTGCATACCTTACCCAGGCAAATCTGATTCCCATATTTTGATAGAATAGCGAAGTGAGGACTTTGTTCTTTGCACAGTATGTATGTATGTATGTATAACTCATAATCACAAGGTGATCGTAGAGGCATCAATCAGCGAGAGAATTGTGAATGATGTCTCTGAATCCAACTCTATCGTGTGCTGCATGAGAGAGAGCATGCAAGGGAATACCCGTCCAACTTTTAATGTTAGAAATCCATGATGTCGCGGGCCTTCCTCTCGGTCGAGATCCAGGAGTTGGTCCTTGCAGGAAGGGCTTGGAGAAAACGTCATGTCTCGTAACATGGCCAAACCACTTCAACTTAAATTTCTAAAGAAATATAGTCGGAAATAAAATCTGCACAGTATACATGTACAGTATATCCAAATTCAGTAGTAGGTAGATTTTCTTGGAAAGCAGAAGAGACAATGTCATGATGTCTGCACCTCTATGGCATGCCCATACCGGGTGGGTGGCAACTCTGCTCAAACCACTGTTCTTAGTCACACGTGTTGTTACTGTTGTATTATTATGTACGCTATCCTATATGCAACCACCCGCGTGCATCTGTCTTATTGTACGCAGTTTACGTTAGCTTACGTCATGCATTGGTATTTGGCATGCACGCATGACTACACATTGAGCATGCTGATTCCGTTGTGCTGTTCTTTGTTTTGTTGTTCTTTTCCACTCGCTCCTCGATGGAGACTACTACAAAGTATTTATTAGAATAAACCAATACGTTTATCACATGGCGCAGTGAACTATTTTCTTACCTGTCGTAGTAGTATTGTAGGCGGTAGGTCAGATCACCCGTTTTGACCTGACAATCCCGGCCCGTCGTTTCAGTGGTGTGAACCTCGTGCGAGTGCTGTAAATTTGTTTCGATTCGTAATGTCCGACTCTGGTAGTGATGCTGTCCCTGGCGCAGCAGCCACGCCAAACTTACCTGTCAGCCCTGATGTTCAGGCTCTGTTGACCTTCATGCAGGCACAGATGACAGCCGCAGCGGACCGCGAGGCACGCCTGACTGCCCTGTTGAGTAGCTCCAATAGTGGCAATACATCCACATCGCAGCCCACGACGAAACAAATCTCGGTGGAACGGCCCATCCTGCTTTCCTCTGCCACGCTCGCGGACCTCAACGCATGGGAGGAGGCTTGGGAGGATTACGCGAGATGCCAGAAACTGTCCGTTCAGGACCGACTCACACGAGTGAGTGCTCTACGCCAGGCACTAGATGAAGACATAAAGCGTTATTTGCGCGAGGGGATCATCGCCGTGGCCACTAATGCCGATGCCTCGGACATAATCTGTGCTGTCAAAAAATATATCCGTCGGCAACGTAACCCGTTGCTGGATCGGATAGACTTCTATAACCGACGCCAGCAACGTGGTGAAACCTTTGATGCTTTTTACACCGGCTTAAAGGAGTCCTTTGCTGCCTGCGACTTCGCCGACTTGCAAGTCTGTTCCGCATGCTCTGCCCGCATGTGCAGCAGTTGCCCCAAGATGCTGGTGCAAGCACACGAGGAGATCCTCCGTGACCGGATTGTTGTGGGTGTGCACGATGACGACACTCGGCACAAATTGTTAGCCGAACAATCCCTGACACTAGCTAACGCCGCAAAGATTTGCCGTGCTGAGGAAGCAGCAAAGCAAACTGGGGATGGTATTCTGCCGTCAGCATCGATCAACGCCGCCCGTAGGTCACAGTACCAGCGTCAGAAACGCTTTGGTGACAAGCCGGCGCCGGACGCCACCTCTAAGGCAGCACCCCAGTCTGCTTATTCATCACCCAAGAAATGTCCCCAGTGTGGCCGCTCTACGCATACCAAGTCTGCCTGCCCCGCTGCTGGCAAAACTTGTAACGGCTGCAAAGCCACTGGACATTTTGAAAAAATGTGCCCGAAGAAATCCAAGCAGCCACGTGGTTCCAAGATCGGCCAGCTGAAGCTCCAGCAAGCATCATCCGGGCAACAAGGCACCGTGTCTGTGACGACTACGCTCAACACGGAGGAGACAGGTGCAGCCATTAACTGGATACCGGACACCGGCAGTGATGTCGACGCCATTGGTCTTCGTCATCTTGACCTTCTGGGTGGATTCCCAGAAAACCTGGCGGAGGACCCAGACGTTGTCACCGGTGTGAACGGTCAGCCTCTCGTATCCGTTGGCCAGATCAGTTCCAGTCTTGGGCTAGGCTCCAAGACTTACCGCACCACCATACACGTGTACTCCGAGCTGTCGGATGCCTTGCTCTCCCGGACATCCCTGTGTGCGCTCGGATTGCTGCCGCCCAACTGGCCTTCTGTTTGCCGAGTTGAGCGCAAACCAGCACCTGAGCCCACCGCCGACCAGATTCGCACTGAGCTGCTGGAGGAGTTTTCTGACGTGTTCGACTCTGACAGTCTGAAGCCCATGTCTGGTCCGTCAATGGACATTCAGCTCGAACCAGACGCTACACCTTCCTGTGTTCATCACGCTAGACCAGTGCCCTATGCGTTTCGGGACCAGATTAAGGAACAGCTTGACAACATGGTGAAGGATGGCATCATTGAGCCTGTCTCTGAACCCCGCGACTGGTGCCACCCTATTGTTATAGTCGACAAGAAGGGCACCACTGAGAAGCGTCTAACGGTGGACTTCAAGAAGCTGAACGATCAGATCCAACTTCCCACGCATCCGACACAGCCACCTCGTGATGTCGTCACCAGTGTCAGCGGTCGCTTCTTTACGAAGCTCGATGCTCGCCATGGCTACTGGCAAGTGCCACTCAGCGAAGCAGCGCGGCCATTGACAACGTTTATCACTCCATGGGGCCGGTATCAGTACTTGCGCAATCCGCAGGGCCTCATCTCGGCCGGAGACGAGTATAACCGCCGTATGAGCACGGCATTCGACAACATCACCAATTTCAAAAAGGTCGTCGATGACTGTCTCGTCTATGATGATGACCTTGGTGACCATGTGGCACGCGTCCGGCGCGTATTGTTGTGTGCGCGCGAGCACGGCGTAACCCTTAGCGCGAAGAAGTTTGTGTTCGCTGCTACCGAGATCGAGTTCTGCGGCTACATCCTGAATGCTGACGGTTGGACTGTCGATGACGCTAAGCTCTCCGCTATCCGCGACTTCTCCACCCCGACGAATCGGACCGACCTCCGATCGTTCGTGGGCCTCGTAAATCAGCTTGCTGAGTTTACACCTGCTATCGCCGAGCTGGCGACACCGCTTCGTGGTCTGCTGAAGACGTCTGCTGTTTTCCAGTGGGAAACGCCACACACCGATGCGTTCAACCGTGTGAAGAATGCTCTGGTCGAACCCCCCATTCTGGCGTATTACCAACCTGGTCTGGAAACACGTCTGGAAACAGATGCATCCCGCACGAAAGGTCTCGGCTATGCACTGTTCCAACTGCACCCGTCTGGCTGGCGCCTCGTCCAGTGTGGTAGCCGCTTTATCACCGACACTGAAAGCCGCTACGCTATGATTGAGCTTGAATGTCTTGCTGTGGTCTGGGCTGTGCGCAAGTGCCACCTGTACCTTGCCGGCAGCAGATTCGACCTCATCGTAGACCACCAGCCCCTGATTCCGATCTTCAACACGTATAGCCTGGATCAGGTCGAGAATCCTCGTTTGCAGCGTCTCTTGCTGAAGCTTCGGCCGTACCAATTTCATGCTTCCTGGAGACAAGGAAAGCTGCATTATGCCGCCGACGCTCTGTCTCGAGCACCCGTCTCCGACCCACAAGCATCTGACCTGCTTGGAGAAGACGACCTGCCATCTGGTTCTGCTATTCGTGCGTGCCTCCGTGCTGATGACTCTGGTTCGATGTCAGCATTACGCTATGCGAAGCTCCAAGATGCGTGCGCCTCGGACTCTGAGTATCAAGATCTCCTGCAGATGGTACTCACCGGCTTCCCACGCTCCTGTTCCGACCTTCCACGGCATCTGCAGCCCTATTGGAATGGACGCGAACACCTATCTGTCGACTCCGCCGTCGTACTGAAGGGCAATCGCATCGTAGTACCTGCTGCTCTACGTGCATCTGTGCTGCAAGATCTACACGCTGCACACCAAGGAATTGACCGCACCAAGCGTCGTGCGCGTCAACTAGTGTACTGGCCTGGTTTGAACTCTGAGCTTGACCGCCTTGTCCGTGCGTGTCAGCCCTGTCGTGAGTTCCAGCCATCTTTGCCGAGAGAACCGCTGCAGAGTGACCGTCAACCGTCAATGCCGTTCGAGAGTGTCAGCTCTGACCTCTTCCATTGCCAAGGTTGGGAATACCTTGTGTTGGTCGATCGACTCACCGGTTGGCCGTGTGTTGCAAAGATAGGCCGCACAGCCACATCTTCTGACGTGGTTCGTCAACTTCGTCGCTGGTTTACAGATGTTGGCGTTCCCAGTGCAATCTCAACCGATGGTGGTCCCCAGTATGCGTCGCGACGCTTCACTGAGTTCTGCGACCGTTGGCAGATGAAGCACATCACATCAACCCCGCACTTCCCGCAATCAAATGGCCATGCCGAGTCCGCGGTGAAGTCCATGAAGTACCTGATTGCGAAAACCACTAGTAATGGCGACCTGGACACCGATGCCTTCCAGCGTGGTCTGTTGGAATGGCGTAATACCCCACATCCGTCTGGACCCAGTCCTGCCCAGCTGCTATTCGGTCGTTCGCTCTCATCATTCGTGCTGGCGCATCACTCGTCGTTTGCCCCGGAGTGGAAACAGCGTGCTACCAGTATAGAGAGTTCTGATTCTCCACCTGTCCCGGATCCAGATTCGTCTCAGCCGCGCACGTTGTCTAAGCTCACTATTGGCATGCACGTAGATCTGCAAGATCCGCGCACCAAACGGTGGACAGGTCGAGGCATCGTTGTTGCCATTGGTACCCATCGAGACTATTACGTCAAGCTACGTAGTGGTCGTGTGTTTTGGCGAAATCGTCGCTTCCTACGGCCTTATGTCCCATTGCTACCTGATCGCGTTTCTACTGATAGTGCGTCTGAACCTGCTGTTCCCGCACCTACTGAGCCTGTTGTTGCACCCCGTCGCAGCACCCGTAACCGCCGTCAACCTGACCGTTTGCACATTTCTGCACACCAAGGACAGTCATATGTTTGATTAGTTTTTCTTCTTCTGTAGTCTGTGCTACACTGTGACTGTTCTCGTTGCCTTGCCTCTTGTTCATGTTTTTTTTTTGTATCTTCATAGTTATTATGTTTAGATCATAGTCTGGCTTGTTCACCCATTATGATCTCGGAAGGGCGTGTTGTATTATTATGTACGCTATCCTATATGCAACCACCCGCGTGCATCTGTCTTACTGTACGCAGTTTACGTTAGCTTACGTCATGCATTGGTATTTGGCATGCACGCATGACTACACATTGAGCATGCTGATTCCGTTGTGCTGTTCTTTGTTTTGTTGTTCTTTTCCACTCGCTCCTCGATGGAGACTACTACAAAGTATTTATTAGAATAAACCAATACGTTTATCACAGTTACTGTGAAACAAGATCCACAAAATGACACAAATGACATGATATACTAGTAGATCTACTCGTAGTATCACTCCTGAAATATAATCGTTCTCACTCCCCCCCCCCCCCCATTTTGAGGAAGGTTGCACCTGAATGTTGGTGCAAGATAGCGAAACGACCCAGACTGTTCATGTGTAGACGGTGAAATGCCGTGTGCATCACGTCATGGTCGCTTCTCAGCATGCAAACCCCCACGCGTTCAACGCCGTTGCTTCACACATCCGTCCGCCCTTTCCATGCCATCAACCGAGCGTAACTACTAGTAACTAGTTATTTCTCGCCAGCGCCTGTCAGAGTAGGATCACGAATCTTGTGCTGTGCCGCCTTTCATGTACATGTAGAAGAAAATAGAAATTATAATTTTTGTAGGTAGCCTACTTCAGTGCCGTTGCTGAAATGTAGTTCTTCGGCCACTGGCTCCTCACGAAGGGAACAACAGGGCGCAGTGATTGGAAGACGTGTCCTAGGTTTGTGAGACTTTGCAGTGCACTAATTTAGTAGTAACGGAAGAGCTTCAATTAGGAATGAAAGCACCGCGCTGAAATTCGGCTGCCACCGGGAGAAAGAAGGTAAGGATGAGGAACATGATTTTTCCAGCTGTGTGTGCAAGACTTCTGCTTCATTGCCCTGGGCATTGTCCTGGGCTGCTGGCAACGACGCAAAGACATTATACCTATTTGTCGCTGTGTGTATTCTCAACTATTTTCACCCCTCGCATGCTCATGCAGCATGAACTACAAAACGAATTTATCTGTAAAAATAGCGATATGCGTTTTCAAGTTCAAAAGGTTTCCCGGCTGTCAAATTTGGACGGTCTAAAATCTAATCTAAATTTCAGTTCACCAGCTATTGGGCAATTCCAAAATGTTTTTGACTTCTCAGAACCTACCTCAACTGCTCACTTACATGTTTAGGTAGGCTCAGATAAATTTAAAAAACACTCGAACAAGAAGCTGAAAATAGATTTTTCTGCATTGTGTATAGGGGGATATTTTTTGATAGAATTTAGAGTCGGTGGAGCTGTCGAACTCTTGGGAAAGGTACACGGAAAACAGTCTTAGAGACTGTTTGCGACTTCTTACGCACGTGACAGGAAACGTTTTGTTATTTGAGAAACAGGACCGCTGCCCTAACTTTCGATTCTTCTTTCCCTTCAATGTTCGCTCAAGTAAGAATGCTCTGCTGACTCCCAAAACCTAGTACAGTACAACCTGTAACTAAAGACCACCGTGACTAGCGACCAGCCTGGTACTACCGACCACTTGGCCAGGCACGGATGGTCTCACATTCAAAATTTCACTGTGACTAGCGACTACCTGCTGAACGCGACCAGCGACCGCCTTTTCTTGTCCCAAAGACGATTTTTGACCCGTAACTAGCGACCGCGATGTAGGAAATCAAATGTTGCTCGAAGCTCCTTCTTGAAATTTTGCTGATTTTCCATGGTCCTGAAAGCAATCTTTCGGTACTACAGCTGAACAAATGAACGCAGGCCATTTTGACTGTGGAGTCCGTGTGGACTGCACTACACCTGTCAGAATTTCAAGTGCTGTCAAGAATAAACATGATAGGAAACATCTTGGAGAGCGCATCGAAAGTGCTCTCTGCTCGATGTTACTACTCCGTACTCGGAGGAGAAACTGAGCGGCTCTGTCACCCCAGTCATACAAACGAATCGACGATGGCGTCAAGGAGTCCAGAAACAAAGCAGCACCGCGAGGTCCTGATGCTGAAGGGTCGCATTCAAACAATCGAGAAGTCACAACAAGGATAATCGGTACGATTGATCGCATGATAAAATTTGAAGCCCCGCGCAAAACGAAACTTTCACAGGGAACGTTTGACTCCTGGCTTCAGAAGTAGCAGCTGAATTTGATGTCTGCAAATTAATCTTCTCTCTTTCTTTCTGTCTCTCTCCATCTCTCCATCTTTCTCTCCAAGTGTTTGACCTGAATTAGGAATGGCATTGCGCAAGTCCTGGGGAATTGTATTAGCTGCATTTTGATATACATATCATATTATATTAGGATCCATATATGGTCGCACGGTGCAAACCTCTGACTAAAGACCACCTGCTACTAAAGACCGCTTTTGCTGGCACCAAGGGGTGGTCGGTAGTCACAGGTTTTACTATACATGTAGTTGGAAATATATTCTGAAATTTCATTTGAAGAACCCTCAAACTTTTACTCTACAACCAGGTCAACGCACTTTGTCAACAGACATGGCTAGAGAAAATTCTGCAAGAAATCAGATTTTTGGGTAGGTATGGGCACCCCCTTTGTTCAACAGTCTCTACATCAGCTAAATCAAAGTGTAGGAATCAGTATGATGTGGTTGGTGAAATCCTAGCCAAACAGTACCGTAGTAGTGTATAACCTTGTATTGCAGTAACACGTTTTTAGTTCGGCAGCATATTACAAGGTGATGGACAACCGTGTTCCTTACTACAATCATCAACGATCCACGGTTGGATGAGCCCCAGTCTCGCAACCTTCTGAACGGCATGTGTGCTAGACCCGGTTCTGACCCTCATTTTACTGGGTGAGTTACTGGGGAGAGTTTACTAACACGGTTTTGAACATACTTTGCCCGACCGCTCACATAGCCAGCCTTTCGCAGTTAAGGTTCTCCTACATTATAACGAGTCCGGTTAGTACATAAACACCGCTAGTAGATAGAAGTTTGAAATGCTCTTGCAAAACCCGGTCTTTATGACTGTTTTAAAACAGGTCCACATTTCTCGCAGTACGAATACTTCACTGTAGCCATCCACTATACCCATACATCTTCACGACACTCTTCAAACAGTCTCTGGGCTACACCAATCACAAATAGAAAAGAAAATGAGAACATTATTAAAAGGCCCATCTCCAGCATGCGCCTTCTAATAATTTGCGAAAAATTCCAACGAGAGAGCTTGGAAGCTCAGGGCCCTACGCTATGCTTTTTTGCCTTGATGACCTAGACAAAAAAAGCATAGGGATGTTATAAATTCTTTAAAAAATACCTTTTTTAAGACATAACCTGGGATTCGAACCCGCACTATCGCGCGCCCTGCATGCATCCCCCGATACACTTCGCATACATACTAATTCTTCGAAGTTGCTTCACGTTCTGATCTTGCATTTGAATACCCTATTTGAATATGAATTGTGGCCAGCCGTCTTTGATGGTACGGTACGGTACGGGATAGGTACGGGACAGGTACAATCTAGGGTAATACGACACCGTGTACCGCCTTGATGACGGCAAAAAAGCATAGGGATGTTATAAATTTTTCAATTCTCCTATTTTTTTCAGGCATATCCTGGGTGTTGTGAACCCTCTGGTTCTCTAAAGTGTCAGGAACGAACGACCCCACACGGCACGAGGACAACTATTTATTCTCAACAGTATATTTCACTTCCATCGACTAATAATAATGAACAAATGAATGAATGAATGAACAACTGAATAACTAACACTAAAACCACCAGGTAGTTATAGCGTGAAAATGACAGCGTATATGAGAAAAGCATACACATACAACATACAACTACAGCGCGCACAGCAAACCGCACATAGCGCCTGTAGCGTATGCCACGTCGTAAACATCAGCGGTACGGCGGAGTCGGGATACAGCTGCATTGAAACGAACACAATGTCACAAGCGAGAAGGCCTTTCACTCTCGAGAACTTGTCGTTTCACAACATTCTCCCCACCAAAGGGCTTCTCACCGCCGTACAACAACTCACAAGTCAAACGATTTGGGGCTTACTACGCGTCATCTTCTGCTGCGGTGGTGGCCATGGTAGAATATCACTAATGCCCACCACTTCGGCCAACTTGATTTCGCGAAGCTTGCCGCTGTGGGCTGTTGCACAAGACACTGTCACCGATCCACTTCGACATGGGGCGGACGATGGACCAGACAACACACAACGGATAAGCTTGCATATCTTGGCTGTCACACATGACACCGTTACTGGGCCACTGCCTCGTGGGGCGGACGCTGGACCGGAAAACATACATCTAATTTCCATGTTCCACACAGTCTCGCCGCTCACTTTTTCCGTGCTAACCAGTATCGCCCTTCTCATTTCCTTGGCTTCTACGCCTTGCGCCTCTAGGTCTTGTGCTTCTACGTCTTGCGCCTCTACATCTTGCGCTTCTACGTCTTGCGCTTCTACGTCTTGCGCTTCTACGTCTTGCGCCTCTACGTCTTGCGCCTCTACGTATTGTGCCTCTACGTCGTTCGGCCGAGACTCCAGCTGCTTCTGAGCGTCTCCGACCGATGTCGCCATGCTCTGTACCGACGCACTGGGCCTTGGATCTGATCCTCCCACCAGCTTCAAGTACTCTTCTGACCGCTGCTTGTCTGTAAGCAAAGTCTTACACGCCTTGTCCGGCGTCCTTCCGGGCGAGGCAAGCAAATCTCGCTTTGCTTCCTCATAATATGTACTGACGGCGATGCGCTCGGCCATCTTCTTGAGCTTTTTGTTAAACTCTGTGCGGAGCGCACACTCTTGCCGTCTAGCACCGCGCTCTTCAAACTCCTCGCTCTGTCGGAGCCTCTTCTCCACGTATTCTCTCAACCTATCGCCTTCAAATCCATACCGAATTCCGTTGGCGATAAAGCTGGCTTCAATGATCCATAGTTCCTGTGCCATGCTCGCTTCGTATCCTGGCGTGGTCGCCAAATGTTGTAAACCCTCTGGTTCTCTAAAGCGTCAGGAACGAACGACCCCACACGGCACGGGGACAACTATTTGAGCCGGCGCAAGCGAAAAGGGACCTTATCCTACTGCACGTGATTTTGAGAAAACCGCACTTGAAGTGAATCAGCTGATTCTCAGCTGTCACGTTCGGATCGAACTTGAAACTGTTCGTTTTTTGGCGATACGCGACTTCTTTGGAGCTCAGTCATTCTCTGTATTGGAGAGCCAGTATCCTACAGCTCCTTTAGAAGAAAACCCTGGCTAAATCGACCCACGTACCACCGATCGGCGATCAAAATCGATCGACCGTGACCAGGTGACACGTCGACACCTCCGCTGAATAAAATTGCACGCGCGAGCGGAAAGACAAAGAGTTGCTTTCACAGTTTCAGCGCAGTTGTCTTGCCGTCTTCGCTTTCTGCTAAGTCCTTGGGCTGGCGTAGCTGTTCACTATGAGCCATCGTAAATGTTTCACCGTGAACGAAGCGCTGAAATCTCTCCTGGAAGAGATGAGGCTGAAGTTTTTGGTGAGGAAGACGAGTCGGACGCCAGTGACGTTCGGTTCAACCTGACGACGGCGACACTTTCTTCAGCAGCGAGTGGATGTCAACGCAGCAGCAGAGCTGTATGTCGGAAAGGCAGAGCCCAAACCTCCGCAGGCTAGCTCCGCAGCAGGAGGACGACACTGTTCGTCAAAAAGAGAACTGCGGATGTTCAAAAAATTGCTTGCAGCAATTTGACCCAGCTGACATCGAGACGTCGATCCTGAACATGAGAGAAATGGAGTCGCACGAGAGTGAGCTGGTGGTCCAGGGCCTTCTTGAAGCCTTGACTCCTGGGCTTGAGTAATCCTGAAACAGTTTTTGAGAGTGGAGAGAAGCGCAAGAGGGAGCGTTTTACCTACAAATTCCAAGGACTGACTGTTTGTGTGGGTGCGTTCCGTCACGTGTACGCACTGTCTAGCAAGAGGCTGAAACGGTACAGAAGCCACCTGGAGAAGAATGGGCTTGTGCCACTAGTGCACGGCAACACACACAAACGGCCACACAATGTCCTGGAGTTTGCTGTTGTGAAGTACTGCGTGGAGTACATCACTCGGCAGGCGGAAGTGATTGGAATTCCACATCCTGCGCCACTCCGTGGCAGAGACGACACGCCACCTATCTTCCTTCCAGCGTCACAAACGTACAAGTCCGTGCATGCAGACTTCTGCGACTGCTGCCACAAGGAGGGTTAGAAGTCTGTATCCTTGTCGACGTTCCTCTCCATCTGGCACCAGACATTGCCGCATATTAAGTTCATGACGGCTCGCATGGATGTTTGCCCTGTGTGCGAGGACTTGCGGCGCAACGTGATGGCGGCTGGGAGTGAGGAGCAGAAGACGACTGCATGCATCAGGTGACTGACCATGTTCAGCTGTTGAAGACCACACCTGAGCAGGTGAGAGCAGCAGGCCTTCCCCAAGTGTTGCCCCCAGCAGGTTTGTCACAAGAACGCCAGAAGTACCTGTTCAAGGATATCCGGCCGTTTGTGGCAGACCCTTACAAGGATGAGCTGTGTCCGCCTGTGCCGGAGGAATGACAAACTTGCGTAGTGCAACACACGTTTTGAGCCTGATAATTGCTAGAGTCTGGTGCTGTGTCAAAGCTACATGCCTCAGAACATTCTATTATTCTTGCTGTTAGATCTAAAATGCGGCGTGCCTGCGTGGTACGGAAGGACGTGATGGCCCATCAGACGTCACGCTTGGCACTATAAATTCCATCACAGTGAAACTTATGCCAACTGCCCAGTAGTGTGTGTATACTGTATCCTCCAGCCCTTCTGCTGGTGACTCGAAGGCTTCTGTAAGGCTTCTATGGCCAAATTATTGCAATTTACGCATTTCAAAGATAATTCGTGAATATGTGCGATGTTTTGGTGAAAACAGTGTTGATTTAAACGTCCGTAACTTTGCTATATGTTGATGGATTTTCATTCGGTTTTTTTTATCTGATTCATACGTTCTCTGGCTACAATAATCCGTTGCTAACTCAAAAATGCCCAAAAAACGGATAAGGTCCCTTTTCGCTTGTGCTGGCTCATTTATTCTCAACAGTATATTTCACTTCCATCGACTAATAATAATGAACAAATGAATGAATGAATGAACAACTGAATAACTAACACTAAAACCACCAGGTAGTTATAGCGTGAAAATGATAGCGTATATGCGAAAAGCATACACATACAACATACAACTGCAGCGCGCACAGCAAACCGCACATAGCGCCTGTAGCGTATGCCACGTCGTAAACATCAGCGGTAAGGCGGAGTCGGGATACAGCTGCATTGAAACGAACACAATGTCACAAGCGAGAAGGCCTTTCACTCTCGAGAACTTGTCGTTTCATAACACTGGGATTCGAACCCGCACTATCGCCCTACATGCTTTCCCCTATACACTTCGCATTCATACCCATTCTTCCAAGTTGCTTCACTTTATAATCTTGCATTTGAAAGCCCTATTTGAATATTGCGGCCTGCTGTATGTGGCCAGCTGTGTTTGATGGTACGGTACGGTACGGGACAGATACGGGATAGCGCCAGGCGTGACACAAACAAACAAACAAACACACAAACAAACAAATACCAAATTAAAGCTGTGTGGATCCTGGCTAGCGCCAGACGTTACTGAAGTAACGTCTTCTGCATAGCTACGGGAATAATTATATTTATTGTGATAGGTGTAGCCCAGAGACCGTTCTGAAGATGTATGGGTCAACAAGTCAGGTTATAATAATTACAATTCATTTTTAGAGGGGGCGGTTTCAAATAGGAACGGTTTGACAGGAAAATTGTGTAGACCCAAACCGATCATCAGTGCGGATTGTTCACTCAAAATATGCTTGTGAAAGGGAACTGGCATGTTGAAGTTTGCTCTGATGCCAGAGTCGATCGAACTGAGCCACTCCCTTGTGTTGGCCCATTGCCTTCAAGTTGGCCCGTATTCATTCCACGCAGAGGTGGCTCCAAACCGGAAAGGTTTTTGAGTGCACGTCAAGTTCACTCTGAGTTCTGAAATTAGGTAACTGTTATCACTCCACGATGGCCAAAACAACAAGCCTTGCGTGTGCGTCCAATAGTGTTCATTGCTATACCATGCTTTATTGGCGAGAGGTGAGCCGCTGTTTACCTGCTTGGTATGGCGCTTCCGGTCATCGGAGAGCCAGGAAAATAATAATTTGGCTCGGAGAAAAACACCTCGTAGTCTCACTGTGACATACGTTTTCTAATCAAAATAACAAGAGAGAAAGTGAACACTGAGCCCTTTCGGTTTGCAACCTACTGCAGTATTTCCTATTTGAAACCGTCTCCTCTACATATGAGGCTTATGTTACATATGACGTTTATATTAAACCGTCAAATTTACACTTCTAGTGGTAGATGCCTGTATTTCGTGACAAAAAGATCTGGGCACGCCTTGTACTCCACTGCGGCATATGCTTAGGAAATAAAATAAATTGTCAAATAAATCGTGGTTCGCGCGAGACTTAGCTTTTTCACATCCACAGGAACCCAACCGCCAGAAAATGCAGGGACGAATGCGGGCGCTCCTGTATTGAAGTGCCGTAGGTGCAAAAGGGACCCTTGCGCAATCTTTATGTTCAATGTGGTAGGATAGTGGTAGTACCAATCAATGGAAATCACGTCATCTATGTACCATGACAGCAGAGTATGCTTGATCAAGCTCCACCTGTCCAAGCATACACGAAATGTCTTGTGTTCATGTGTGCATTGACTTGGTTCTATCTTACCTCCAAGGTCATGACGAGGGGAATAATTTCAGGATGCTCGCTAATGATCAAGGTGTGGACTCGCATGTCGCTGTTCACCCAAGCTGAAGAATACTGGAAAGTAAATCCACGCCTGTGTTGACTAGACGAAGCAGATCCAAATGAATCCTAACATGCTTTCCACAAGCAGCTGATATCGCTATGAGAGTAGGACTCCCGCCACACTCCATTATTCACCCCAGTGTCTGGAGATATGTGGACTTTGTAAAAAAAATATAAAAATAACAATTCTAGAACAGCTCATCATTTCATTCCATTGTGCTGCTTTAGTGGCTGCGTGGATGAGTAACACTCAGTTGCAGAAGCCCATGCACTGAAAGTGCAACACAGTTATGAGGGTGAGTCGTATACGTCACCATTATCTCTAGACCAAATCCATGTCTAGTCAAGCATTCATGTGCTGACTACCGACTACATGCTGTTCTACTTTCAACTAGGTATCATGCACTGTATATCATACACGACGTAAAGTTAGTTTTTTTAAGTCTACGTTTTCAATTCCTGGCTATGCTTTCGACACTTTTCGGGATAAACCATTGGGCCAATTTACACATTAAAGCTTTGCAAGCAATCTACTTCTACATGTACCTCTGTTGAATTTTCTCTCTATCAATCTCTCTCTCTCTCTCTCTCTCTCTCTCTCTCATTGATTTTCTACCCAAAGGAAATTTGCCTTTACTACCCGGTGGTCATTCTGTCCACCATTGGCCTATTGTTGGATGTTATTGGTGCAGATAGATATTGGCATGGCATCGCTTGAAAGATGTCAATGCGGATACTGCTTCATCTTGCGCTTGGAACAAGTCAAAAAATATCAACACGAAAAACAAATTAATAAGGACGTGACACTGAAGCGAGTATGAAACATAATCCTAAATATGCCCAATTTGATCCCCTGATGTCATTGCCGTTTCCTCAGCATGGATGCATGTTCAGGGAAGAGTTACAATGTAGATCAGTGTGAAAACCATCTTGCACATTTCAAACCTAAGAGTTCTGTGTAGTTATAGAGTTTAGTTTAGTGACTTCAACACGACATTTTGCCCTTTCTTGACACTGGATAAATCATCAATTTCAGCGTTGCTTTTATTGCTGGACCAATTATTTTGGTTCAAAATTCAGTGCGGACTTTAGCTGGGAAAAAAGAAAAACATTCAGCGCTGAATTTGGTGCCAGTTTCAGCGATGAATTAGGTGCTGAAACGGAAAAAAATATTCATCCCAACAATTTGCTGTTAATTTCAACGCTGAAATTCGCGCAGATTTCAGCGCTTACTTTGCCGCTAGAAAAAGGAAGAAATTTGGAAATATCCCCATCGACAAATTCAGCGCGGAAATTAGCGCGAACTTCAGCGCTTACTATGGCGCTAAAAAAAGGAAGAAATTACACTTCACCTTTGACAAAAACGACAAAATCGACATCGACAAATTCAGCGCTTACTTAAGCGCGAATTTCAGCGCTTGCTTTAGCGCTAAATAAAGGAAGAAATTACAAAATTTGGAAATATCCCATCAAAATATTCAGCGCTGAAATTCGCACGAATTCGAATTTCAGCGCTTACTTTAGCGCTAAATGTAGGACAAAATTCGGAAATATCCCCATCGACAAATACAACACTGAAATTCATAATAATTATTCCCGTAGCTATGCAGAAGACGTTACTTCAGTAACGTCTGGTCCTAGCCAGGGTCCACACAGATTTAATTTGGTGTTTGTTTGTGTGTTTGTGTCACGCCTGGAGCTATCCCGTATCTGTCCCGTATCTGTGACTACAAAGGCTCTACAGGATTGTACATAACAGCTGTCCACAATATTTGCTGGCTCCCGTATCTGTCCCGTACCGTACCAATATTCGTCGTATTATGTATACGACTCCCTGATATAGAGGGAGATTTGGAAAGAAATAGGGAGACGAGGAGGAAATTAAATTAGAATAGACGCCGAATAGGTGATAGGATGCGTCAGCAAAAACATACTTTGGAAGAGAAATCCCGTCGTCTCCAAAATAAGCGTGAACGAGCGATTCAGTGCCGGTCACAGGAAACGTCGGAAGAGAGATCCCGTCGACTCCAGAGCGCCCGTGATCGGCAGAGTCAGCGCCGGTCACAGGAAACGTCAGGACAGACATCCCGTCGAGTCCAGATCGCCCGTGATCGGCAGAGTTAGCGCCGGTCACAGGAAACGTCAGGACAGACATCTCGTCGACTCCAGATCGCCCGTGATCAGCAGAGTCAGCGCCGGTCCAAGGAAACGTCAGGGCAGACATCCCGACGAGTCCAGAACGCCCGTGATCGGCAGAGTCAGCGCCGGTCACAGGAAACGTCAGGGCAGACATCCCGTCGAGTCCAGAACGCCCGTGATCAGCAGAGTCAGCGCCGGTCACAGGAAACGTCGGACGACACAAATGCAAGAAATGAGCATAGGAGGCTTAATCGTGCTGATTCGCGTCATGCTACTGCAGCTGCGCACATGGAAACTGTGCGATGCATGTGAGAGCAAAAAATACCGATCGATTTTTTTAAAACTCCAATCGGCCAAAGTTTAATGACGGCGAAAAGTTTCGTTTCTCATCGGCCAAAGTTTCTCATCGGCCAAAATGTGTTGATGTACAGTATAAGAAGATCAAAAAGAAAAGAAGGAGCAAACCAAAAGTGGATGAAATTAGAGAAAAATAACAATCCGAAATAAATTCTACAAATACTTTTGCCTAACTCATATTTAAACTGATCGAAACGTTTTTGCAATACAATGATGTGGCGAATCAACGGAAAAAAACATTTCCATCAGTTTAATAACATGTACGATGAGGTAGGCAAAAAAGCATAGCGTAGGGCCCTGAGCTTCCAAGCTCTCTTGTCTACATCGACAAGTTTTAGCACTGGATTGCGAATGAATTTCAACATAAATATCTATCTCGTAAAAATATTTAAAAAAATGGATTAGATATTCCCATTAAGCCGATTCAAGGCTGACTTCAAACATGGATTGGGAGAAATAAGACACTGTAACATATCTATATGCCAAAGGATCAATTTCTGCTGAAGAATAGTTTGAGATTTCCAGGGAGTAGTTGGTGATAGGACTGGTAATAATACTGGCTGGACAAACTAGGGTCCGGCGGATTCTGCCGGCAGAAAAATTGGCAGAATTCGGTACTTTTTCTGGTAAGTTTCATGCATGTTTGGTATGTGGGTAAAAAAAGTGGAGCAGAATTCGAGGAATTGCCTGCCATAGGGTTTGTATGGTTCTGCCAATTTCACTGCTTTTCGAGCAGAATCCGCCGGTCCCTAGTGTCTGACAAATTAGCCCAACTCCATCTTCAATAATTAGTACTACTGCTTTTGAGCAGTGAGGTTCAAGCAACACAACACAAGCTGTTTTACAAAACGTACTGCTGTGGACAGAGAAATCTGATGGAATGAACATAGCCAGTGGAAGGTTCGGGACCGCTGCCCTTACTTGCTAAGTTCGTACACGCAGCGTAACACTGTAAAATATGGACAAGCAGTGCTCACAGCTGCATGGCTCTTCTCGACGACCCCCCACTCCACACACATATAAAGGTGCCCCCCCCCCCCACACACACACACTTACACACACTTACACACACTTACACACACACACGCACACATACCCTGCCTGCCCCCCCCCCCCCCCAACCAGTCAAATCATTATCTGAAGAACACCAAAAACAAGAATGAAGGAGAGAGGTGTAGACGAGAGAGAGAGGAGTGAGACAGAGGGGGGGGGGGGGGGAGACAGGAGAAAGGTAAAGGAGAGGCGAAGATTTCCAGGTCATTCTTTCACAAGGTGGCACATGAATCGTAAAACAACCGGATAGGAGAGAGAGGAGAGAAAATCACGAACATCCAACCCAAACATGAGATGGTTTATGCTGTCATTGTACGGCCACTGCCGCAGCTATCTATGCACACACCTGGGTACTTCCTCGATAAAATGCTCTGACACCTTTCAGCCACATTGTAGGCAACACACTGCAGGCATTGTTCGACCACTGGTTCAAAAATCTCTACACACAACTGGGCATTTCCAGGATAAAATAGCTCTGGCGCTTTACAGCTACATATTAGATACACTAGTACAATAGTGGTACATGTCGGACCCCACTGATGCACATCTTACAATTGGGCGCGCTAGCTGACTGCGTCATAGATATTGTGTGATGCTGAAGAAGATGCAGAGACTTATACAGTAGAACAATTCATGCTGCAGGTCAAGTTAACGTGACACATTGCGCAGTTTATCTCACAGTTTACCTATGTGGTGAGTATTGGGTCAAGCACGTCAGCATCTTGTGATGGTTTGCCTTATTCGGCTGTAGATTTGCACCTTGCTGTGGGCTAAGGCACAACAATATAGGGCACAGCATGTCTTCCTTTCTGGCACTGGCAATTTGCCTGCTAGTGTAGCAGTGCTGAACAAAAATACCAAGCAATAGGAACATGTTCATCACACCGACACACATACACATATTTCCACATATCCGCAAACACACACCACGGCACACATTCAAATACACATGTCAGCACGTGAAAGCACATGCAAAGACACGGGAAAGAAGATGACAAAAATCCTTTTAGGATATCCATTCTGGAACTAGAGTACAGAATCGATCATGAACAACAGATGTCCTAGTACCAGTTCAAATAGTCAGACAAGCACAATGCACAGATACCTGCGTGTTGTCCATGTACAGCCGTCACCGGGATGTAATTTTCCCGGTATAAGCATGCAAAGTCCTACTTACTGCCAAGAGGTGTAGCTTTCAACCAGACGTCACAACAACTGACCCCAAATCTTCAACCACAAATTCACACAAAATGGCTCTAGTGAGTGTATAACGCGCAGTCAAATCGGGAATATTTGGTTCTGAAATTGACCTCGTCAAAGGACGGTGAAACTCAAGAATATTTTCCAGTAAGTCAGAATATGACTTTGAAATGAATGGAAGTACGAACTGTGAACATGAAAACAAAGGTGTTTCGTCCCAGGACCAATCAGGATATCTCACTCGCTCCGTACGACACAGGGCTTTACGTGTGGTGCGCACTTGAACTCTTGAACTCTAACACTTTTGTACTAGATTCTCGTATTCGGTGTATAGTGCGCACTGCAGATTTGAGCTTCAAAATTCACTGCTCACGGTGCGCACTATACACCGGCAAATACGGTACCAGTTAACAAAATGTCACATTTCACTTGAGACTCAATTTGACTGAATCCTCCGCATCCGTAGGAACGCCATCGACCTGCAAAGATTTAAACCGCAAGTGCAGCTCCTAAAGCGGTGGGAGGTGACTAGATCAGCCCACCAGCAAAGTGGTCAAAGAACTGAAAATCGAATTTGCTGAATCCATGTTTCCCACATGCCAGGCCACAAGTTCACAAAAAAACTCAAAGGGTCAAACGGTCGTAGTCTCCGCACGATGAAGGCTTCCTGAAAATTACTGCTGGGAATGTCTTGATGTAATACCCCACAAAGGCAGACACTCACGTATAGGCTCTTTCCCAAACATACGCACAGAGGACAAGCACACGCAGAGAGCACAAACATAAACACACGCACATTCCTGCAGACACGCATAAATACACGCGCACGCACCCATGCACACATGATTTCCTCACACTGTTGCACCCAGTGTAACACAGGTCACATCACTCACCTTGTTGAAAGCCTGGATAGATACGTCACGGTCGCGTTAGCCACCGACACCGACATCCCTCACTAGGTTGTGAAGATAGCCGATGAGGATACGGTCGAGCATGACATCTGGGTTTCGGAAAGCTCCTCTAGATGGTCTAGGCCAGCAGCACACGCATCTTGTGATCGGAGATACACAACGTTGGCCGTGTGATGTACGTGATGGAATGCGTTTCAGTGTATCGGGTTTAGATACTGTAGTCAATCAGGATCCGCGATCGTTTTCTGGACATTGTGTTCCGCGTAGTAAGTGGTGTTTGCTACCACGGTAACCAGTCTCTGTTTTACGTGCTGGAGAGTGATGCTCAAGTTAGCTCCCGTGGGAGAGCATTGGCCCACACCACAGAGAATAGCGATGGTGGCTGTAGAAGATGGGTGAACAGGGACATTCTGGTAGCCTTTCTCTGCAATGTTTATGGTCGCATAGCAAAGTGGTACACTGCTGGCGTCTGACACTTTCTGCACACGACTCAGACGTAGCGTAGAAGGCGAACTAATCTCATCACATGACTGGTAGCAGCTGGCTATGAGTATATGCAGACACTGGTCTTGCAATGGGATTACCTACGGGGCAACAAACACAGCAACATGATTGCACATGCACGTCCACATGAACATCCCGGCGCATGCAAACGCACACGCATGCAGGCACACACACACACACACACGAACCATATAATACGGAGCTAAGTCAAGATTATACATGATATATTCGCAATAAACAACCAGAGTATGTCATGAAGTACTGTCTTCATCAGAACATCATACAGGACATGGCATTGACTACAATATACCCTACAGAACGCTAGAAGAAGAGCCCTCGTGGAACATTGAAAAAGAAATGTACACGTGCCATAACTTACCTGTATAAATTCGATGCCATCTCTTGCTTCAACTCACAACAGCTCAGTTTGCAGCATTTCGTAGAACTTTTTCGCCTGTTCACGGCCAAAAGTGCACAGAATGCGGGAATTTGCACCCGAACTTCACCCCTGGACCCCTTCTTGCCGGACCACCCCCAACGGCGGTGCTAAGCGCCTGCGTTGACAATCTTGGGGGCAGGTGCAGAGAATACTAGCAACTCTTTTCCTTGGGCATCCCAGCGAAGCCATATCCGTTCCAGCTGAGTTGGTGAACTGAGTATGCGATCGATAGCCATCCACCTTTGAATAGTTCCCATAACAGCTTGAAATCAAGTCAGTCTAACAGTCCTGTACATAAAAAATAATATAGACAGGGAACCAGACACCCAGGTATTAGTTGTGACTATTGAATTCATTACATGGACTGTTTAGTTGGCTATTTCCCCCCCCCCCCCCTCCCCCACCATGTGGTTGCCCTTTAGCCTGATAATATCGATTTAGCTGTTCTGCGGTTTTGCAGATGGGAATGTCTATAGTAGCAAAGTCCTTTCTGGAAAGAGGGTCAGGAATAATGACTCTAGTGGAAGCTGAGGATGTTATTGAGAACTCAAGCACACTACAGAACATTGTCGGTGCACCACCGATTACTGGCAATCTGAACATGTATGTTATAGGGGCGATGCAACCAGCAGCTTCATGACTCAAAGAAAAGTAGGGAGCGCACATTCTCAATCACGGCGCACTGCAATTTCACAACTAAATTCAGTGCATCATTATAATACAGCTGTGAACTGAGTTTTGTATACCCAGTGCCCAGGGATAGAGTATGATTGTGTGCTCACCACTTCTCGTTGATCTGAACATGGACAGTAAAATGGAGGAGTAATCTGATGATTCAATGAATGATAATCGTATCATGGAACTTGCAAGAGTTATGGAGCTAGGCAATTTCCAGGCTAAGTGTGGAGAGGATGGTGAAGTTGCTGTCAGTTCTGATGATAGTGGGTGTGACGGCGAAAACAGTGCCAGAAAACTCGAGCAACGCGCTGGGTAACATAGACTTCTGTTGAGGATAGCCATCCTGAAATGCAACTTGACTCATCCTTTGACGATCACCCAGAGATCTCTCGCGGGATACACCCACATACCCCCCCCCAATGCTTCTATCAAATATTATACGAGAATATTAGACGAGTCAGTACCGCACTATACCCGCGAGAAGGCCAAGGACAACAGTTCTGATGGTAGTAGGTGGGACCGTGAAAACAGTGCCAGCAAACTGGAGCAACGCGCTGGGTAACATAGACTTCTGTTGAGGATAGCCATCCTGAAATGCAACTTGACTCATCCTTTGAGGATCACCCAGAGATCTCTCGCGGGATACACCCACATACCCCATGCTTCTATCAAATATTAGACGAGTCAGTACCGCACTATACCCGCGAGAAGGCCAAGGACAACATTAGCTCGGAGACCGTGAATCCTGAAAGATTCCTTGCAATGCCTTTTCTTACAACTGATCTTAGAGTGCCAATATTGAAATAGGCTTGAGCCCCAAGTGGTTGTTCTACATCCAGTACAAGATAATTGACAAGTCAGTAAGCAAGTCAACCAAAAATTCAAGCAAGTATTTACTGTTTACACATCCTCCTCGGCACTATCGTCGCTGAAGGAAGAGCTCAAAACATTCGTTCCGGACAGCTGCTGCATGTTTCACAGCTTGTTCCTCTTCTCCACTTCTCGAATCACACTCAAAGGCAGTGCGTACCTGTCACCTTGCCGCTCAGAAACCGAGTGAGACTGCCCGCATGTTGGCTGCAAGTAATATCCCTGTCCGTCGCAGTATTGCCTTTGTTTGAGACAAAAAGGCAACGCAACATCAGCAGAGCCCTTTTTTTCAAATCGTCTCTTGCTCTTGTCATACTTGCTGGTCAGCTTCCACGCGAGCCGCTTGTGCTTGTGCATGCGGCGCAGTGATAGCTTACGCTTGATGCAGCACCTGTGCATACTGCACCCAAGTCCTAACGCCTTGCACCAGTATTTTCGGCTAGGTTTCTGAAAGTCTTTTGCACGAGGGTTGCACTCAGGACTTTGTGTTTACTTTGATTAGCTAATTTTCCCAGTTCTCTGTGAGATTCAAAGTGTGTTCGCCGGATCGGTCTCACTTTCTGGAGATATCGACATGAGCTTCAGTTTCTTCGTCAGCGACTTGCTGGTGATAAGTCTTCACTAGGTAGGCGCTGTACTGTGCCAGCACTGAAATTCGGTACGTTGGTGGACAGTTTGTCATAACTCGTAACACTTTGTCCTTCTCCTTTTTTTTATCATAATGAATTTGGCTCACCATTCGAGTTCAACATTACCGCAATGCCTTGACATAATTATCGAGATCAAATTCTACAACATGCTTAAAGGGGAAGTTAAGGCAAAAATTAAAATTTCACCAGTTGTAGTCTTGGGGGTGCTGAGTCGAATGGTCTTGGTCCGAGAAAGCTGAGACGCTCCCTTCCTACTTGAATCCCAATCGAACTCGCGCACTTCCACCGAAACTGGGTGACTGCGCACTACTAGATGGGGATTTGTATGCAAAATGTCACTAAAAGCGCCGTTTCGTTCTTATAAAAGCACGGATGACCGCGATTGGCCCATATGTTGTAGTCTTTTGGACGCTGAGTCGACTGGTTTTGGTCCGAAAAGGCTGCGATGCAGCGTTCCTCCTTTATTCCCAATCGAACATAGTTGAACAAGCGGTCACGTGCTCCTGCGTACACCAGTCAGCTGGTCACCGTGCCTGCAGGGTACAACTTACTAGCATGTTTGACCTTTTTTGGGTGCAGTCCTGTCACTTGAGTTGAACTCGAGTTGAACCTTGGTGTGAAAGTTGTCGCCTGCTGGCGTGGTGACCAGGTGATTTTGGGCACCCAGGAGCACGTGACCACTTGTTCAACCATGTTCGATTGGGAATAAAGGAGGAACGCTACATCGCAGCCTTTTCGGACCAAAACCAGTCGACTCAGGGTCCAAAAGACTACAACATATGGGCCAAGCGCGGTCATCTGTGCTTTTATAAGAACGAAACGGCGCTTTTAGTGAGATTTTGCATACAAATCCCCATCTAGTAGGGCGCAGTCATCCAGTTTCGGTGGAAGTGCGCGAGTTCGATTGGGATTCAAGTAGGAAGGGAGCGTCTCAGCTTTCTCGGACCAAGACCATTCGACTCAGCACCCCGAAGACTACAACTGGTAAAATTTTGATTTTTGCCTTAACTTCCCCTTTAAAGCCCGTAACAAAGCCCTGGACAGGAATGTCAGCGAAGGTCTACAGTACGGCCATTAATCTTCAGATTTGTTATCAAATCAAGGCAAGCACAGTGCACATTGCACCCTTGAAACTGTACTGTTGTATCATTATATGCACATGCACTTGGAACTGTATGTGCACTGCACTATGTACTGTGCCAGTGTTTTCGCCCATTGGAATTCACATGGAGGTGGGTTAGAAAGCGTTGCCTGAGTGTCGGCGCATAGGACCTGGACAAGTGCATGGATAGTGGGCATTTTACTGGGTTATGGCTTTTTACGGCCACAGCTCACATGGAAGCCGAGCTTTCCGCGTGCGTAGGAACACCACCACCCTCCAGGATCAAGGCACAGCAGATGCTACTCCTAAGCGGTGGGAGGTGAGTAGATCAGATCCACTACAAAGATGACAAAGACCGAAAATCCCGTTCACTGCATGCATGTTTCCCTCGTGCCAGTTCACAAGATCCCTATCAACTGAGGGTCGAACACGGCTACGAAACCTACTCCCTCTCAAAAGAACTAAAGCTAAAAAATAAAAAGGTGATGTTACTCGACTTGCAGACATGTTAGCGATATTCAATGACGACAGAGCTTGAAGTATGGAGCATGTGTTTCCCATTATGTGAAATAAATGCGTGTTGAAAATTTAGGAATGACATAATATTCGGCATTTCAGTCACGTGACAGGACCTGTCAAATTTTGCTAAGGTGAGAGTGCGTACTTGCGTGGCACCAGTCAAGTACATGCGCAAAACTGTACAGGTATACGCTATACTTCGTTGTACGGGCTGACAGTTGTTCTTGTTGTTGTTGTTGTTGTTGTTGTTGTTGTTGTTGTTGTTGTTGTTGTTGTTGTTGTATACTTTATTTATAGTGGAAATCAAAACAGGTAAAATGCCTAATAACATTGGAATAACATAAATAATAACATTGGACCCACTGACAGTTGGGCGCATCGTGTTGCTCTGACGTTCAGCTTTCAGTAGATCTCACATACGTCATAGTGCATACATTTTCGCGAGTTGTAGATCACGTACACATCCAGCAAAGTGTTTTTTCACAAAGAACTGTTGTTTGCTCGCGTTTGAAACGTTGCTTTTCGTCTTCAGCGTCGTCTTTCCATTCGGAAACAGTTGAGTTCTTGTTTACCAGGGTTTGCGCATGGCTGCGCAAGGAGACATTATGGACATAGGCACTGAGAAGTATGCGCTTTAGGCGGAGGAGAACGACGATGCGTCGTCCTACCTGGGCGAATCCTCAAAGTGTACTGAAAGCCGAGCTTTGACACTGTTGCGCTGGAAGGCCTACTGATGTTTACGAACAACCAAAAGGCACAGTGACTGCCGGAGAAACCCTCCGATGAGGGGATGCTTTGATATACGCAGCCAGGTACGCTGCACCAAAATTTCAACGCTCAACAGCAGGCAATTCATGACTACTTCATGGACCAGTTGATGGACAGGGAGGCAGATATCACACCATGGAAAGAAGCTACCAACAGAAGTCCTGAGGAACTTCTTGCCAACTTGGAATCACTTGAAGTGGCATGACGGTGGGCACGAGTGTCCTGTGCAGTAATGCGCGCGCATACTTACCGTCCACTTCGCAGCGTACGGCGTACAACATGGAAGTTCTCTGTTGTTTTTGTGCCAGAAGAATGTTTTTATAGCTCTTTCGCTTTACGTAAGAGCAGTAGCCTGCGAGTATATCGTTATCAGACTATATCAGTTAATTTCACAGCAAACTGAAGCTGTTACTATGGGTTACTATGGGTTGCTATGGAGTTGCTATAGTGATTGTGGTCAAAATTGCCGTATTCTTGACTATTCTGAACTTTGATCTGTATTGTTTCGATCCATAAACGGTTGTTGGTGTAAGTGAGTGATGTGTGCTTGAAAAAAACACTCTGATGTTTGGTGACTATATCCACTGCTAATACTCCGGAGATGCTGTTGGTGCCACAAATTGTATCGGTTTCACCTTATGCAATTGCCTATCTTCAACCCTTCATATCTCAGTGGTATCACTGTGGATTTCAATAAAATTTTCTGTATGGCCTTGTGATACCCACCACCATCGATTACCTGGCGTCTGGTGAAGCCAGGGATCATTTGTCCAGTCAGGTCGGCAGCCTAACCGTCGGTAAGCTTGTGTTTGGATCCCGTTCTGCTCGATGTGGTAGATCACAAACAATTTGATATCGCACAAATTGATCTCAGCATCGTGCGTACGGTATTTTATATTCCGAAAATCCCAAAGTGTCTCTGTGTGGCCGTCCTATGCCACGAGAAACTCTAATCAGGCTCCTATGTCCTCTGCCTTCATGATTGAATGTCCACTTCGATTGAACAACGAACACAACAATCGAGGACGGCTTTGCAATGAAAAATACAGCTATACTGGAGCTGAAAAAAAGAAGAAAAAAAAACGTGCTCAGGATGAGACTCGAGTACACGTATACTCTCCCAGCAGGTGAAATGCAAATTTTTGTGAAAAATGGGTGTCGCCGACTGACCAGTAATTTCGCCTGACGCCCCAAGAGTGTGCAACTGCCTGCACAACCTCTATGCTGTGCTGCAACGGCAGAACTTCACATCACGTGACATGGTTTAAAAGGTTATGCTGGCAAACAGTGCAAAGTGACCACAAGAGAGTTGTACCCAAAGCTGGGTTGCGTACAACCCTGTATCTATCATGCACAGAGTGCAAATAATGTGTACGGGTTCATCACGTGATGTGAAGTTCTGCCGTTACAGACCCCATAGCTGGAGTTGCACACTCTTGGGGTTTATGAACTCTTGGTGTAAGTGAGTGATGTGTGCTTGAAAAAAAACATTCGGATGTTTTGTGACTACATCCACTGCTAATACTCCGGAGATGCTGTTGGTGCCACAAATTGTATCGATATTCGCCTTATGCAATTGCCTATCTTCAACCCTTCATATGAGCCTGGATCAGCAAAAACCATCACATGTGCAAAATTTTCGAAAAATATTTTGTGCTCCAAATTGATCCACAACCACTGATAACCAGTCTCAAGAAATTTTAGATCAATCACAGCACCGTAAGTGACCAAAAAATGCGGTACACCACATCTCTGTACAAATGTTGGAAGTGGCATTTCTGTGTAGGATGCAAGTATGAGCATTGGTACGTGTCTGATCCTGTTAGGCATTGCCATCACTCAGCCGGCTAACAAGGAGGAATTTTATAGTCCTGGGGGGGGGGGGGGGGGGGGGGTGTACTCAGACACTGGCTCGTCCAAGTAAATCATTGGCTTCACTGACTATCGCGCAGCTAACGGCATATGGCCAAGTTCCAGGGGCTGATATTGCATCCACACCAGGCTCTGTACTGATGCTCTCCAAGCCCTTCACTTCCATGAAAAAATATCTGCACACACGGAGTGCAATCACAGCAACTGTGACTACTTAGCACACAGGCTCATGAGCATGAGGTACGTACTAGGTGCAGATACATTCAACGGTTACCTGACCCTACAGGAACATATTTTTTGAAATATTTTGGGAGCTGCTGCATGGACCAAATAAATGTTTCGAGTAACATTGCTCAGTGTCCAAGCCAACGAAGCAGATCTTGTCTGGCGCTAGCTCTCGTTGCACTTCCAGTCGTGAATCGAGACGCCTTTGCTCTGCATCGTCACTGTCGATATCCGACAAACTTACTAGCAATCGCCATCCCAGTCATCACCAAAAAATGTCGTGTCGTGATTGGCGTCAACGACGATCGATGCGCGTGCGATGCTCGCGCCCCGCGATCGTACCTATTCTCCAGCCAACGACGATCGATGCGCGTGCGATGCTCGCGCCCCGCGATCGTACCTATTCTCCAGCCAAGCTCAGGTACGTGGGGTTTCCCATCCGTGTCTCCTCACTTGCCTGGGGCTTGCCTAGCTAGCTAGTCACTGACAAACAAACAAACACGGGCTTGTCAGGCGGAAAGAAAGACTAGTGACAAGAAAGACAGAAAGGTGGTGGGTAGTTGTTAGGTCCGCGACTTTTCTTTCGCTCGACTTCAACGTCACTTTTTGATCAACTTGATATCAAACACAAGCGATGGTTTTTGCTGATCCGGGCTCATATCTCAGTGGTATCACTGTGGATTTCAAAAAAAATTTCTGTATGGCCTTGTGATACCCACCACCATCGATTACCGATGATAAACCTGGAAAAAGCCTGATTTAAAAAATGGGGTGAAGTGCCTAATAACATGAACCATGCAGCCCAACGAATTTTTCTCAAAATGAGCCGCGACATCACAAAAGGGTGCTTATGGCACGCGACATCAAACTGCGAAAAACTCGTTTGAAAGTTGAGTACGCAATATTGAGAGTACACATTTTCTTTTTGAATTCGATCAGTTTCATTGCGATTTATCAAGCTTTTTGAATGCGGTTTTTGCAACACAAGCAGTGAGAATTCAGCCATTGCGGTGTATTCATAACTCAGTTTGTGACATTTTCGCCATAAGCACCCTTTTGCCATGGTGCGGCTCAAATATGTTAACATAAATTCTCTCCCGTAACCCCTCGCCTACTTTTTTGGTATTAACATTTAATTTTGTTTTCTCGACATTTATTTGTGCATTCCCATTGTGCTGTACTCGTATGTAGCCCACCACCGCTTGCTTGTAGAGGCCCAAAACCAAACGTCGTAGCTACTGTACTCGTAATAAAACAACAAGGCTAGCATGAAAATGTCCCACTTACCCTGAGTCTTACACGACTTCATCCTGAAGTCGAGTGGCATTGAGCGCCATTCCAGTCATCAAAATATTCTCTGACAATTCCAAAACAACGTTCATAATTCACAGGATTCCCCGTGCGAGCACGGAACGGCAAAGGCTACTTATTCGGAGCACAGCAAAGCCGGCGCCGTTTATATTAAAAGGCTGGGAACTAATGGTCCACAGAAGCAATGATACACAAGTCATAATTTCGTTTATACATCCGCCAGTCGCTGTGAAGACTGAAGATAAAAATAATTGAGATGAAACTGGAGTACTCAACTGAGTCGGAGCAGTGAAAAACGCAAGCGCCCTCACTAGTGCACCCTACACCCTATCGCGTACTACTGAAACCTGATTGTTCACACAGTCTACTGTTGTCGGTCTAGTCCCAGGCCCGGGCACTGACACTGAGCACATTCTGACAATGGACTGCATTTCACATTTTCAGCGCTGGCGGCGAGACATAATTATACATAACCAATCTGATCCGCAGCCGGGCTATTGGCGGTAGATCTACTAGTGTGGGAACTGAACGGATTTTGTCATCAAGTGTAGATCTACAGTGCGAAATAGTGGTTGCGACTTTGGGGATAATTTTTTTAGGAATGTGTTTGCTCCCACACTCTGGAGCTCTCGCGCTATTCCGTGGGCTTCTCGTGTGCTCTGGATGGCAGTCGTGGGTCAGTCAAGTGTCAAGTCAAGTCGGGGGATTAGCGCGAGCTCCAGTGTGGGAGCAAACTCATTCCTAAAAAAGTGTGGATCTAGATACATGCACAGCTACAGTGTTTTCCTCTCACATTGTTTTTTGATAAAATGTGTTATAATAACAAAATCGTCCTGTACCTCACCAAATTCGAAGCCAATACCTCGACAATTCTTTTAGCTGATTTTCCATTATTCTCCAATGTTGCAGCCGATTTTCGAACAGTCAGATGATTTTGCAGCCGAATCTAATTTGAATAGCCGAATTTGGGGAAAGCCTTCTCCATGCAAAGCCCGAGGGACCCGTTCAAAAAAAGCCTGTGAATACCGTACTTGCTCGATTAGAGCCCTCTATCGAATAGTGCCCAGTCTCTGAAAGCCGGTGAAGAAATAACGCCCTATCATGAATAGTGCCCCACCCCCCCCCCCCCCCCCCCCCCGAGCCCCCTGCGATTGTAACCAAGCTGATGGGCAAGTTTGGTGTTCTTTTGCTAATGTACTTGTCAATCTCAATCCCCTGGTGATTACAGTATCAATATCACAGATATTGTTACCGTTTCTGTAGAGTGATAGTTTACAGTAAACAATAAGCGTTGTTTTACTTAGCCTTCTTCGTCTTTATGCTGGTCCTTGCTGGATGACGTACATGTAAATGTACCAGCATTGAAGAACTGGTGCCCTCTGTGGAATATTGCCTCATCTGTGATAGACTTTGGAAAAATATTGCCCCAGGGGCAATATTCGGGCGACTAAGGTAATCACTTGGTAAGTAAATTTACAGCTCGGAAGGTGATGAGGGTGATAATGGTGGTGACGGTGAATGCAATGATGAGAAGAACGAAACGTAGAAGAAGACCTCCGGCGTGTTAAATCAACGAAGTCGCACCAACTTCTTCTTCACACGTTACTCGAAAAGTTCATTTCATTTGTTTCACCCATCCACCGTAATTTTCCCTATTTGCAAACGGGTTTACTCACAAAGCTAATCGAGTGAAACGAGAAAGTAATACCCGTAGCAATACTTGTCTTGCTCGTGAGGACTGTTCAACCTACATGTACATGCAGTTGTTTCACATACTTGAAGACGGTTGAAGTACAAGTACAATGTCATGTGTTTAAAGGAAGAACAATGGACCAATGAACTATGAGCTAGGCTATAATTTCCACTAACACCACCGGTTACTTGACAGTCAGCTCATGCGATAACTAAATCATTGCATGACACAGATCAACGGTACTGACTTTCCACATCTAACTAACTGGCTTCTTTTTTTCGTGCTTTAAATATTTGGCTCTCCATCCGAGTCCATCTTTATAAGTTTCTAATTCACATTATTTTCATGTTTCTTCTTGTATTCCCTATTGTGATGTATTTTCGAACTAAAGATCGTCACAGGAAAACGTTTTAAAATGTTTCTCTTGACACTACGCCCCAGCCACGCGACATTCGCGTTCTTTCAATATTAATTAATATACTTCTTGGAAAAACTGTGATTGCATCACTTGAATTATTGGGCGCACGTTCAGACGTGGTTTTCTCGCCCAGTCTAGAATTGCCCGTGTAAGATTGAGCTCTTTTGCCAATAGCAATGTAATGATTTAAGTGATGGATTAGAGTTTCAAACCGTCAGGGACCATACTAGAATGTGAACAGACACATTTAAAACTAACAAGACACACACACAAAGAAGGAGAAGCAAGAAAACAACACGAAACCACAGTAAACAATATACAGCTTCGATAAAGGAGTACAGATGTACCAAGCAAGAGCGGATGCAGTTTTGAGAGCTCTGCATCCTTTTGTGAATGTGGTAGTTTTTGGATCCTTATAAAGCATATCTAGGGCGTGCCCTTATAACCTAACCACCAATCATGGCGAGCACTGGTAACTCGAGACCCCGATGGATGGCACTGACCTCGGAGCAGATGCGAGAGACGTCCGGGAAATTCGATTGCCCACTGGGGACCAAAGTGGTGGATGTCGCGAATGCACTGGGAGATGCTGGATACGACGACCTCACATCTGTTCAGATAAGTTCACAGCATGAGTGCATTGTAACCTTCATGTCCACTGCGAGTCTAGAGCGTGTTGTTCGGGAGGGCTTTTCTCTACTGGATAAGACAATTTTGGTTTCAAACGTACTGGATTCGATCCTCCAGCTGCATATATCTGACCTCCCTGTCTGGATCTCGGACATTGCTTTGACGGACGCTCTCAAACCGTACGGTAGTCCCGCTTCAACAGTTCGATACGGGCAAGTCACCACAAAGCATGGCTTCGATGTTACAACTGGGGTACGCTTTTTAAGCTTCAAACTAGGGAAACAATGCCCCTCCATTCCATCGTACGTTCAAACGGCAGGGGGTCACGTCTTTGCCGTACGGTATAAGGATCAACCACGCACCTGTAGGGTATGCGAGTCCCCAGGTCACCTGGCCGCGGACTGCCCCACCAGGCCACGCACCCCTCGTGGAACGTACGCTAACAGGGTCAAATCGGGACCCCAGAAAGGGCGCGAGGATCAGCCACTGCCTGAAAGCCTAGCCTCTGCAGTCAAATCGGGACCCCAGGAGGTCATCGGTGCAGACAAAGCGCGCGAGGATCAGCCACAACACGAGAGCCTGGGCGCTTCTCCAGCTGGTCAGGTCGACTCGAGACCCCTGGAGGAGGGCACGGGTACACATGGCAGCCAAGACTCAGCTTCTGCCGTAACTGTCAAAATGCGACCTGAGCATGATAAACAAAGCAACCACGTGGAACTTGACCTGACTCTGTCTCCTGACAGCAGCTGGGCCGAGGAGTCGGACTGTCCACCTGAGGGGAAACTCTCAGGGGGCGATGAGGCTAGAGCATTGGCGATATTGGCAGACTGCTTCCACAAGAGGCCGCGGGAGTCGACCTCCCCATTGGTAGTTTCCAGTGATAACCAGAGAAAGAAGAAGGCGAAAAAGATCACTGCGTCAAGCAACAAGCAGATAACTTGGCGCAGATAACATCTCCCCCTGTGTAGCCCTAGGTATACAAACACAATCTGGTTTTCCCTGTCCTACGTCAACCTCGTGTCTTCCTCCAGCTTCCTCATTCTTATCTTTAGCTTGATCCTTTTAGGTATTTCATTAGATTTTAGGACCCTTAGCCATACATGTAACTATGCACCCGCTTACGCCAAATGTCCCTCCCCTTTTTTAATTACTTCCTCCTGCAATGAAGGGTAGCAAGAATCTTCGCATTCTCTGCACAAACGCTTTCGGCCTAGCCAGCAAACTTCCCGACCTACAGCACGCACTCCTGCAGCATCAGCCCGACGTAGCAATTGTGACAGAAACGAAGTTCACTGCGGAGAAAGTGCTTCCCTCTGACATCAGCTTCCCTGGATACAGCTCACCACTTCGGTTGGACAGAACGGCACATGGGGGAGGGGTAGCCATCTGGGTGAAGTCGTCACTCCCCTCCATGCTCATCCCTGACCTCATGTCCCCCGCACATGAGATCATCTGGGTTTCTCTCCAGCTGGCCCCAGGTCTCCGCACCGTCTTGGGAGCAGTGTATCGGCCAGGGTCCTGTGCCCCTGGCGATCTTACCTTAATCGATCATCTCGACAACATCCTCCCAGAAGCTAGACACAAGGTTCCCACATTATCCTAGCTGGCGATTTCAACGTGCACAACCGGGCTTGGCTGAACAGCTCGAAATCTACGCCTGCAGGCGAGGCTCTCGAAGATACCTGCGCTGCCCATCTTCTTGTCCAGCATGTCACAGTACCGACTCGTGGAGACAACCCGCTAGATCTCATAATGTCAACGTTCACGTCCCCAGTAACTACACGTATACTTCCGCCCCTCGGTCGATCTGACCATGCAGTTGTACTGTCAGACTTTTCTTCCGTGCTCCCTAGACGTGAACCCCCTGTTAAGCGAACAGTATTTCGCTACAACAGGGCAGACTGGGATCGCCTTAGGGCGCACCTTCGCAACGTGGAATGGGGTGATATCATCACGGAGGACCCAGAAACTTCCTGTGAGCAGGTTACCGCTTCGATTACTGCAGCTGTTGCACAGTTTGTCCCATCCAAAGTTCTGGAAACGAGGCCTTCCGATCCGGTATGGTGGACGCCTGAATGCACAGAGACCGAGAGGGAGAAGGAGAAGCGCTGGCGCGACTGGAGAAAACACCCTTCTGACCCAGCACTTCAGCAGGCATTCACCGATTCCGTGACTGTAGCGATCGCCACCCAGTTCCGATCACGACGTGCAAAGGAGGACAGCCTCCGTCGCAGCCTCTCAACTGGGTCCCTCAGAGACAAACAGTGGTGGACGAAGTTGAAGAACGCTGCTGACAACCGCACACAGCCCGAAATTCCCCTAGTTGTCGACTCTGACGGCCGTGAGTGGGCAACAAGCTCAGAGAAAGCAGAGGCATTCGCTCGCTTCTTCTCGAAGAAATGTAGCGTTGCCGGTCCGGACCTTGTGGAGGCTGACCTACCGGACCCTGCTCCCTCAGAGGCTCCACCTCTTCGCACCATCCGCTTCCGCCCACAGGCTGTCCGCCGACTCCTGGCAAGGCTCGACGTCTCCAAGGCTACCGGGCCTGACGGTATTTCTGCTCGCGTCCTTAAGGAATGTGCTCATGAGCTCGCAGAGCCACTGTCCAAGCTATTTGCTTTATGCTTCCGGTCTGGAGTGCAACCTAGGATGTGGAAGACGGCCAACGTGGTTCCGATCCACAAGCGATCTTCCCGCTCAACCCTTAAGAACTACAGGCCCGTATCCTTACTGTGCATAATCTCGAAAGTAATGGAAACTCTTGTAAACAGACACATCGTAAACTATTTTGAAGACCATCATCTGCTCACGTCGCACCAGTTTGGATTTCGCAGAGGCCTTGGAACATCGGACGCTTTGCAAGCTCTCCAAACTGCCTGGGCAAGCGCTGTGGGCTGTGGAGGGGCGGCTCGTATCCTAGCTGTGGACATCGCAGGAGCGTTTGATCGTGTCTCGCATGTCGGCCTCCTTCACAAGGTGCGTAGCCTAGGCATAGATGGTCCGCTTCAGAGATGGCTGGCCTCGTACCTGGACACCCGTTCCCTACAGTGCCTCGTTGGAGGGCGGACGTCATCTAGGTATACGACCTCCGCTGGAGTCCCCCAGGGAAGCATCCTTGGACCAACGCTTTTCCTGGCCTACGTCAACGACGCGCCAGATGTTCTCGCTGACGGCGCCAGTTTGGAAGCCTATGCTGATGATACAACTTTGTACAGCTTAGTCACCTCCCAGCAGACCCCAACAGTCGCCGCGCAGTCACTGCAGGTGTCCGTTGACCGACTGCACGAGTGGGGTCATACTTGGTCCGCGTCAGCAATATTGTCGCTTATCTTTCAGCTTTCTTATTATGTCGCCAATGCTCACTTGGCAGCCCATTTTATCCCAAATCTGGTTAGTTCGTTAGTTTACGAGTACCTGAAAGGTCTAGCTAGATTTCGAGAGCGACAGGTTGGTGATTCTGATTGATACAGCACCACATCAAAATAGATTATCTTGTCACACTGCGCAGGCAACAGCAGCGCGACGTACCAGAAAATAATCGGCTACTCGGAATCAGTTCCCGAGATTTTACAAAACGGCCGAGATCACTCACATCAGGGATCACTCGCCAAGCTGAGATCGCAGTTCCCTCACCTCCAGCTCAACTCTCGGAGTATCCAGCGAATCGTGGAGATTTGCAAGTACTGTACGAGTCATCGTCGTTCAAAATAAATCTTGCAAAGAACGGCGACTGATTTAAACCATGCAGGCAGTCCACGCGAAGTCCTATAGAGAAGGCGATCGTCACGGTCGACTTCCCTTTAGAAACTATCCAGGCAGCGGAGAGGAAGAGAGATGAGCTTGCGAAAGCGAGAGTATCGATCCTGAACAAAAATTATTTATTTTGTCACCAGCGCCGAGAGCAGCGACGAGGAGGACCAAAAAAAGTATGAACCCTTCCTTGGACAATAAATTCCTCATGGCCAGTTGTCATTCTGTACCTTACCTTCCTTCATACCAAATTTTATCGTCTCAAGTGCACTCGTTGTTTGTCCAAAGTCTAAGTTCAAATTATCAAAAGATAGGCGACAATATCGCTGACGCGGACCAAGTACATGGAAAGTGATGTTTGAACCGACCAAATCCCAGGCCATGACAGCCACCCTCAGACGCACCGGCTTAGATCTCCCCCCACTCCTGTTTGGTGGCACACTGGTGCCCGAGACAACCACCATCACCCTCCTTGGTGTGAAGGTGGACGCCAAGTTGACCTTCAGCGATCACCTACGCTCCGTAGCCACCCGTGCACGCCAACGGCTTGGGGTCCTAAACAGAGCCGCCCACATACTCACCCCCGCCGGCCGGACGACCGTATACAAGGCGTTCGTACGACCAGTCATGGAGTATGCGCCTCTTGTATGGATGGGAGCTGCGCAGAGCCACCTCCAGCGTCTGAACAATGTTCAGCGCCGCGCGCTTCATGCTATCGGCCCTGGGGCAAACCTACCCAGCCTGGCCATCCGCCGCACTGTTGCCTCGCTTGCCTGCCTGTACAAGCTGCACTACTTGCCTGGTCCTCCGCAGCTGCTCTCTGTGTTGCCACCGCGCCACATCATCTCTACAAACCCCAGAACTCGCAGCGAGCACGGTGCTGTCAGTGGCCATGACCACCAGCTCCAACACCAGCTGCCTGCATCTGCCCCGCTGGCACTGAAGCGCTCGTTCCCACACTGCAGCATCAGCGATTGGAACTCCCTCCCTGCCGCTCTCCTATCCCAGCCTCCCCACAGCAAGAGAATGCAATCATTCAAAACGAATGTTTACCGCCACCTTCGCAGCACAAACTGGCTCTGGGCAGTCGATTCCCTATGAATAGTATGACGCTAAGACAGTTTCTCCCCCACAATCGCTCGTGTTAAGCCTTGGGTTTTTGCATCTTTCTTACCTGTACAGCTCTATCTTCTTCTTTTTTCATTGTTTTTGGTGCGTGTTTTTGGCCGTGACGCCGAGACCTCAGGTCGGCAGAGTCATCAATGCCCCACCATCACTGCTGCGTCTCGGTGCAGCGCCTGCTCATTAGTTGTCACGTTTGTCCTAGTCTCCGTACCATTGTCTTTCCTTATTCTTTTCGAGCTGGTAATGTGAATATAGTAAAAAAAAAAAAAAAAAAAAAAAAAAAAAAATACGAGTACGTGCAAACAATTAGGGAACGACAAAGGTGTTTTAACTCTGCCTTTCACGCAGGCAGGCATAGTAGGATGGTCTAAGACCATGATCGAGAAACAGAGGGTACCAGGTTCAAGTCCTGCTTGGAAGTGGAAGGATTTTTTCCAGCCGTGCTGCGACCCACAGTTAATTGGGAACTCGTGGCCTGGCACGAGGGAAACATGGATGCAGTGAATGGGATTTCGGTCTTTGACCATTTTGTGGTGGGTCTGATCTACTCACCTCCCACCGCTTAGGAGCTGCATCTGCGCCTTGATCCAAGAGGGTGGTGGCGTTCCTGCGGATGCGGAAAACTGGGCCTTTGGCAGAGTCTCACGCGAACCGTGAAATTTTTTTTTTCACGCACTACGTTTTACGAGTAAGTTGAAGTTCTGACACCTTAGTCTAGCTTATTGGGATATGGTAGGGATAATATCACTTTTAAGATGTTAAATGAAAGGTGATTAAACATCAAGTTGTTTTCTGATATACCTAGCACACTGTAGTCTGGCATTGGTCTTATGAGAGTGCGATTGCTCGATGAGTGTAACTTTAACGTCGCTTGAATGAATGACAGCAGAGTGTGTAGTGGATATCAAAATTAATATGGCACCAGTCGATAACCAAGTGCGCAAAACAATGCAGGTCATATTATGCACATTTACCGGTATGCACTAGACCAGGGACTTGACAAACATGACTGAAATTGCGTTTCACAACCATAAACAACATGAAACGGGATGCGAACAAATGTGAGGTGGGACAAATAACCATCAGACAGTTACGAGATTATGGGAACAATCCTACTTGAACAATGTTGTTTGTGTTGTATGTTTTTTAAACTCGCCCGTATGAATTTTCAGGTGATAGTGAAGTCCATCATAATTATGGTTATTAAATAACAAATTTCCAACTCCTTAAGGAAATTGTCCGCCCAGGTATTTGTCATTCGGACTCAGACTCTTCAGAAGTATCCTCTTCATCTCCATCCAGATGTTCCACTCTTTGGTCTTGTGTATCTTGCAATTTGCTGGAGCTGCATTCACTGCCCGGTTGAGTTCGGGGGGCTTTTCTAATACTTTTCTTGGCCCGCTGATGGGCAAACCATTGTCGTATGTTTTTTGTCCCGACGGCAAAATGCTTAGCCAATTCGGCTAACCTTTGTGTAGATGGCCAATGATCATGATCAAACTCATTCATCAGAACAGCATACTGATCCTTTGAAAATGGCTTGCAGGCTCGGCCACTTCGCAATTTGGTAGTACTTGTATCTCGTGGGGCACTAGCGTTCCTGGCTACGTCATCTAGCCATGCTTTGAATATAGGGTACAACGATTTCATTTTATCGTCAGCAAATAAACGACTTCTAAACCTTTGGATAGAGTGCTGAGATTTTGCAAAATTGGCACCATAGGATATGCAGAGTATGGATGCGAGTCTTTTTTGTGAAATGTTTGCCCGTTCTCTTGCTGTTTTGACCAATTCGCAAAAGGCCTTATGATCATAACTCAATATATCTCTGTTTGCCGTCGGAGAACAGCGACCCATTGTACTTGGTAGTGGAAGATATGGGGATGATCCGTATCCGCTTGTTGTCTGCCCAAGGGAAGCGTTCTCGGTGTTGTGTTGTTGTGATGTACTCAAGGGTAAAGAGGAAGCAATCCCAGATAAACTAGAAGGCGTATCTCTTTGTGTTGTCAATGATATTTTATAGGCTGGTGGGGGATATGGGGATGCTGCATGACGCCTTGTGCTCTCCGTACGAGAAACATACTCACGTTTTTGCTGTTGCGAGTTACTGACGGCCGAAGAAGAAGCATATCCCTGTAAAACAGATGGTGTATCGTGCTGCGCTGAACTGCGGGCATTTGATCTACTTCTTTGGTCTTGGTAGCCAGATGAGGATGGTGTGTATTTCCTTGTTCTCGGAACAAGGGAAACGTTCTCTGAGTAATGCTGCCGCTGGTGTTGCTCCTGCTGTGGATTGAGGGAGGAATTATACGAGATGCCTTCCGGTCGCTCTTTTGCTCCATGATGCGGAGTAGGAGTGCTTGAAGCAAAAGCAGATGATAGCTCTGAACCAGTAGTTACATCGGGTTCGACGCGTCTGGAATTGAAGTCGTTTGTTTTGGTTTGAGTTGACCGGGGCCTATTTAGCCAACGGGCAATTTCTTGAACGTCGTTGTCAACTCGCTTCCAATCCGATGCGTCGTCTTCAGCAACATCGAGCGGTTTGTCTTTGTAGTATTGTCGTGTCTCAATCTTTTGAAGCACGGCCGTAAGCTCATTTCGCAGGGGATACGAGTCCAAGTCATTCTCCAGTTCCAGGCTAAGCCTTGGTGAACTATTCGATGACGTTGCAATCGCCATGGATGTGCTTGATGGATGACTGAAATGTGATGGGGCACTAGTTACGATCTCAGTGCTGGCCGACGATGTTCTGTTCTTTACTGGTGCAGTTGAAGACGGGACGCAAGAATAGACACCGGTCGCAGTTCGTGGTGGTTGGTCAGCCATATGAACGTCCTGAAAGATATCCGTAATTTGTTCAATGCAACCGCAGCACAATACAAATAGAAGACAAATTGTGCAGTGAGAGAATTTTTTTGAATTTGGTGTTCGAAGAGAACCAACTACAACGGATAGAAAGACAGTTGAAAAGCTACGGGCTTGAAAGTTGCCTACGGGCAATGAAGACTGCAGCCTGGACTAACGCGTTTTGAGCTTGCTCAGGGGGGATTATTTCACAGCTTCTGTTGCTTAAGTTAGGGCTGAAAAAATTAACCACAAGTGAAAGGTGTTCGCTGTTACACTTGGTAGAAAAGAATCACAACTGCAATGTGATAAGACTTCACACTGAATCACCTCGTCCTTGGAATTTAAGCAACGTGTGCATGCTGTAACGCGTCAGGACGTTCAAGGGATCGTTGTTCTCACATGTGCGTATCGCTAAATCATTTAATAATCTAAAACTTTTCATATTTGCACCACACAGCCTTACCTTAGTAATTATAGCATTCGAATTCACACTTGTCCAGCTTGACACACCGTCAGCTATCGTTACTTCTGTGTACTTGTTACCTACTATAGTCGATATACTTCATATATTATACGTTTTAGGTTTCTCAAGTCTGGCACCTTTATTCACTTCTATGTGTACGAGGTCACCAGTTGTCCAAGCGGTTTTAGGCTGCATATCTTTGCGCTATTAGTATCACATTCATTTCCCAGGGCCCTCAAAGTCTGTTCTCACCTTCCAGGAGCAACGCTGACTCATTCTGCACTCTGGTGTGTCACGAGGTGTTTGTCGCGCTGAAAACGGAGGAGAGGAAGTGTTACAATAGTATTGTAACACTCCCTCTCCTAATGCATATTTTCGTTATATTATAACAAAAATATGCCTTATGCTACAGACTCAGAGGGTAAATTGGAGAGACGAAGAGCAACGACGATGAAGACCCCCACCCCGGCTAGAACAGTATCTAGCGACCATGCGGCGGGCGGAGTGAATGCCCCATGGGCTTCTCAAGTTTCCGCAAACGTGGCCGCAACGTGTGCGTATTCCAACACCATACCATAGTAGTAGAATAAATATACCATGGAGACAACAGCAGTGGGACGTCCGGCCAGTTTGGTGGTGAGTGAGTTCACGGAGTGAATGCCCCAGGGGCCTCTCGCGTGTCTACTTGCCATACTGTGTTGGAGGGATGAGTCTGAACTGGCACCCTTATTTCCAGTACACGTTACGGCCATGCTTGCGGACACTTGAGAGGACCGTGGGGCATTCACTCCGCCGCCCCCCACCCCCCGCATAGTCGATAGATACTGTTTGTCTACTCTTGTTTATCTACTCTTGATATTATTAATCGTTGTTAGATTCGTATGTTAGTGGGTTAGACCAGTAAGACTCGTAGCAATACCTGTCTTGCTAGCGATGACTGTTCCACCTACATGCAGTTGTTCCACATATTTGAAGACGGTTGAAGTACATGTATATGTATTATGAAGAAACATGCACCATGGAACTACGACTTAGGCTATAATTTCCACTAACACCACCAGTTACTTGACAGTCAACTCATGCGATAACATAATCATAGCACGAATTTGACCAGACAAATCTAAAACTAACAAAAAAACGCAGAATGGTCGGAGCACTCTGCTTGTTGTACAAGCTCCACTTTTCAACTGGCCCAGATATGATTCTCACCCTTCTTCCACCCCGAGCGACCAACACGTCACGCCATAGCCGACGCAAACTAAAGCATGCTTCACGCCAGTTTCAGCTCTCTTCCGCTCAGAGCACGGAATGATGTCCTTCCGTCTTTCCCTGATGCTGTTGTGGAGGTCTGGAGCCAGCTCCCGCAGTGCGTTCTGCTTAACCAGCCAAGGGACTGCACACGTTCAAAGAAAAGGTCAACGCCCACCTGCGCCCTACCCGCTGGGTGTGGGCAACGGACAGGCTATGAATCAAAGAAAAAAGACGACAAAAGCTCTAACTCTTTTCCCTCCTCCATTCACTTCGTTGACTCTCGGATAACTTTTTATTGTGTGTAATCCACTGTTATCTACCCCCACCCCCCTGCGTATTTTCTGTAACCCTCTGTTTTTGTGGAGCGCTTGGGTTGCAATGAAGCCATACGGTCGGTCAAGCTGCCCCTGCCTATCCCGCACTCCTGCCATTCCATATGTCTCATTGCTGCCTTGCTGCTTTGTGCCGTCAAACGGTGTGTGGTTTATTTTGTAAAACCAAAATTATATATTGGGCAGCTCTTTATAAAAATGCTTTGCTTCACGGAAACGTATTTCATTGCGAAGAGCTGCGCTTCGGTCCTCTGAGCTGTGCTGATGAGCTCTAACAGCGCGAAACAGTTGCTGTCCACAGACTTGAGTATATAATAATAATAATAATAATAATAATACACGGTTCGCGTGAAACTCGGCCAAAGGCCCAGTTTTCCGCATCCGCAGGAACGCTGCCACCCTCTTGGACCAAGGCGCAGATGCAGCTCCTATACGGCGGGAGGTGAATGATGAGAATGACGGCATATGAGAGCAAACACTAGCACGTAGATCTAAAAGAAGTAATTGTTGCATGCATGAATACATGATCGGATAATTTAGCGAAAATAACTGGAAAAGTACAACTGTGCCGACAGACGTTCCTAGATTGTGGGCACCAAATTCCTTGGCCACAGTCACATGAGATACACCGACATCTCGTCACCTGATTTCCTTTAGGTTATTGTGTCTTTGTGTTCAGACTTCATTTGTCCTCATGTTCCCATGTAGACTGAGCTGTACAATCATGAGTTCAAAGCAATGAACTTTGCCTTATCTGACGTCTTTTTACACTTGCGGTTGTTGGATATCGAGCGACGCCGCCTTCTACGGATCATTCATTACGCCTATGTGTCTAACACTCACCTACAACATAGCCGTTCTCTTCCTCCTGGTCAAGTCCCTGAAGACTCGAGCAGGGACCGTCAGGACAACCCGAAAGGAGCAGACCGCTTCCCGGAAAGTGAACCTGCTGCGTATCAGTGTTTCTCTATCATTGTTGCTCGGCCTGACGTGGGTGTTGACTGCTTTTAGTCTTATTGATCACATACCTTTGCAGTACATCTTTGCCGGACTGAACACGATGCAGGGTGTCTTCATCGTCACAGGATGTGCGCAAGGAATGGAGCGATCACAGCTCGCGGCGATCGCGCTCTGCAAGCGACACAATGTCGAGCTCCTTCAGATTCAGCTGAATCACCTTGCGCCGATTGTCCAGCCATGGGGAAGGCACGCTGGAGAGGGTCACAGGGGCGGATCCAGACCCCAAAGCTGAGGGGTGCGAGGATGAAACTTACATATTTTCTTTTGCAGTAGTAAACCAAAGACATAGTATGTTATGTGTGTTGCTGTATAATATCATAATTACACATAGCACCAAGATGAGTAGTATGATTAGTTACACATTGAATGTCCAAATTTACAAGTAATTTACGACTGCTACCGGTATGATTCTCAGTCAGACACAGATTATGCTATGTAAATGCTATATACACAGTCCATGCGGTTCGAAGGCTTCCAAACATTATCTATGAGCGACTTGATGTCATCATTGCTGGCATTCTACATCAATCCAGAAAATCGCCCAATGTCAAAAGGATGATGGCTCTCACAACGACGCTTAGCAGCAGGCTCCATGGTCTCACCAGCTGGTCCACCAGCTGTGTCTGACATCTCCGCTCAGCATGCACGGAAACGGAGTCGGAACAAGCAGTGAGAATTTGAAAGAAGCTAACACGACAACTGAAACATTCAACGTCAAAAGTAAAGAACTTCGAAGTGAGTTTGTTGCCGGTGAAAAGTAACATTTAGTTCCAAAAGGTTCTATTCCAAATGTGCAGCCCTGGCGCGAGCACGTGTCCAGAACGATCACGTGATTGCACACAAATCATCCGCGGATCCGCGCAGCGAGCCTGGGCCTGGCCTGGCCTGACTTTTTTTTGTTTTTTTTGGAAAAATCCTGACGGGTTCATTTGCACCCTTCGCACCCCCTGGATCCGCCCCTGGACCCCACTCCATGTGCCGTCGACGCACATACAGGCGTGATTCTCTTGGCGAGCCAGACAATTACTTGTCCGGTACCAGCTCATTCCGACATGCTAGCTGGGAATCTTGTGTTCCAGCGGGTCTCTCGTCCAACACTCTCACCTCTTTTGCTCACGGGTTGCCATTATCGTCTACTATCCCCATCTCTGATCACACCAGTACTAGCCACATCAGGGTGAAGAAAAAAACTCCAGTTTGCCTGATGAAGATACCACCTTACCTCTGTTCATGCCCTTGTCCAAGCCTATCCAGGAGGAAGAGTCACACGAAGCATCCACGGAAATGCAAACCCTCAGATTTGGCCACTTTCAAAGATGTCCTGGTACCTGTGGTGGGGATTGATCCATTTGCTCCAAACATGGTGGGTGACATCCGACCAGACTCCCAACAGTGCATAACTGGCGCTTCAGATTTCCACGGAGCTTCATGCCCTGGCAGTGGTACAAAGGCTGCTGGACGTACACTTGTGTTCCTATACAAATAATGGATACGTATCCCAGGTGCAAGCGTTTGAATCAGGTTGGATTCCAAGGAGCACAAATACCACACAGACATGTTGAATGGCCTATTTTCGTTTCAAGGCTTACAGCCCACAAATAGCTACCAGGAAATGTCTTCTTTTCACTCACAAAGCGACTGTTCAGCACATGGGGTAGTGGTCTACCAGAGCAATCACACTCACCACCGTGGTGGTTTTCCAGAAATGAGTAGAAGCACAAAACCACACTCGCAGCCACAGAATAGATAAATAGCCGAAAAACATCTAAATCCATCAAAGAACCGCCAGCAAGCGGGAGAAAAAGGCCGTGAAATCAAGTGAAACAGCATGGCCAGTGGTGAGCATGGGTGACTGGGCAGCAGGGGAGCGCCTGAAAAACAATGACTCCCTACATTCCTAGCCGCGACCGCTCAACCGGGCTAGAGGAAAAACACGCCTTTCGGCCAAAACACCTTTCTATTTCATTAATTCCTGCCCCGCTGCCAGTCAGACCCAAGAATAGAGATAGCAAGAAATGGTATGTAATAACCGGTGTATGTCATAATCATAAGCCACACACATAGGCATAGATTGTCAAGAAGAACAGCGGACGACTCCCATGAAACCAGGGTGGGTGGGCGGGCAACTTCAACTACCACGAGGAAAAACAAAGACCACGATGGCAGGTTCAACGGAGTTGCGCAGAACAAGAGCAAATGCACGAAAATATTTGTGAGTGAAAAATACGTTTTTTGCACTCTTTCGCTACGCTCAGCCGTGAAAAAACAAAACTTTTCACTCACAAAGCGACTGTTCAGTACATGGGGTAGTGGTCTACCAGAGCAATCACACTCACGATGTAAAGGATAGTGAGGCCGATAGGAGAGCAGCACACATAGATTTGGACAAGGAAAACGAGCAGTGTGGCGCATGGCGTCAGTGTGCCAAAGTCTTGGGCACTGTGACCACCATCTGTGGCCAAGTGTATAGTTACTATGAACATTATGGAGACCCGGCCAGACTTGCCCTGGGATGCTCACTAGTAGGCCAGGTTGGGTCCGGTGGCAACCGGGCGAGCACACATCAGCCAGGATAACATGATCAGCAGTGCACTCCGAGCAGACAATATCTCTGCGAAATGCCCGAAAGTTCCCCTGCTAGGTTGCGAGTGCTACATCATGGAGTAGTACTGCCAGTAAATTCAATGTGAGGTGCTCTACTTCCGTGATTGGGCTGGACGTCCGTTCAGTTCCTGCAAGAGAAGGAATCCTGTATCGAATGCACACGTCCGCCCCTCACACACTTACTGCACACTCATGCACCCTTACGCACATTCACTGTAGACACACACACTCACTGTACACACACGTACTATACACACACACATTCACTGTACACACACACACACTGTACCCACATGTACTGTACACACACGTACTGCCCATGCACGTACACTCCTCCGCGTGCCCCGACAAAAAACGGGGTGAAAAGCCGGTACCGAGACATAAAAAACCCTCGTACCTCTATGTAACTCTCACTCTCTCTCTCTCGGTTTCAACATGTCTGTAATCATTCATAACCACATGATCGTTCATCAAGTCATACACCACCATGTGTCATCACTGACCATCGGGCTTCTCTCTCATCATGGCGTCAAGCCATACACAACCATGTGCCATCACTGCCCATCAGGCTTCTCCCTCATCATGGCATCAAGCCATACACAACCATGTGTCATCACTGCCCATCGGGCTTCTCCCTCATCATGGCACCAAGCCATACTCATCACTGCCCATCGGGCTTCTCCCTCCCCCTCATCATGGCATCTAGCCATACACATTCATGTGCCATCACGGCCCATCGGGCTTCTCCCTCATTGTGGCATCAAGCCATACACAATCTTGTGTCCTCACTGCCCATTGGGCTTCTCCGTGAGTATGGCATCAAGCCCTACGCAATCATGTGTCATCACTGCCCATCGGGCTTCTTACTCACTCCGTCATCACTCACATACACACTAAATAATGGCAAGCCGGGTTACCCATTTATATACCACACAAGGCCGTTCCCAATCGCTTGCATCATGTCCAGTCGTGGGTGATCCGGTGTCTGTTCCACGGCCTAGGTACTGGCTTGGTACTGAAAGGACAGCAAGAGGAAAACATATAGAAATACTTCATTAAGATTCAACACCGAAAACATAAGGACGGCATGCACAAGCGAGATCAAGATACGTAAAGCTTTAACCAGTTGACTTGGCCTGGCAGCTGACTGGGGTGTCTCGCACACCTTACACAATCAAAGTGGTGGCTTAACTTTTATGAATTGGTTTGGCGTTACAACAGTGGAGTTGTGCAGTGTGCCATCATGTTACCTCACCTCGCACATTGCAGACTGCAGCGACCAAGTGAGGATTACGCGCTACCTGCCGCTTTAGTTATCGCTCCGTATGAACGTACACTGATATTGAGCGTGTTCGGGAACCTAGTCTTACTCTCTGGACGAAGGAAACCTGGACAGTATTGCTTCCCACCCCTGGTCAACATCGCATGCCCCCCTGCGGTTGCTGTCCCATTATCTGTTGTGTTGTTGTCGCTTGCTGCAATAGCCCATGACTATTGTCGTACTTGTTTGCACTCATACAATCCCAGGCTGTACTTTGGAACTGTTTCCATTGCCCATGTACTCCTTATTCTTTGCTTGCTTTTATGCTGAGAGAACATATGCTGGCTCCCTGTACTGCTTAGCCGCGTACTCATTCGGTAGAAATGTGTGAATAATACTACTAATATCTGACGTGAGTGAGGTGGATGGGCACCTCGGGAACACAAGTTTGAAGTCAGCAAGCAGTCAACTTTTGCGTGAATTTCTTCCGGTACCATGTCTGGTGGGCCCCACCCGTGAAAAAACAAACAAACATTTGTCTCGTCCTGCCGGCCAATTGTCCCCCCTTGTGTGTCCGATGGCTGCGGACGTCGAAATCTGTTACACCCCGATTACACCTGGCCGGAAATCTACTAGCATTTTGCACGATGTTTGACTTGGACAACATTTACTGCCATGCCATTGTTGCCCGATTTTTGTACTCAGACTGACAAACTAACTACTCTTGTTGTTCATGGTTGCCTCTACAAACACGATACAGTCATGTACATCGCTCTGCACATCCATAACATTCTGATGGTCCCGTGACATTGATCATGCACCCTGTGTAGGGCCTAGAGCGGTACGGGCTGGGCGTTTGTTTGCTCCCTTGAATACGACGGCATGTACACCCCTTTCGATCGTGTCAACTACATGATTATGTACTTCTTAAATTATCGAAAAAACATCCACAGTCTCAAGTACTGATACTTATCTTTTCTCTCCGGTCCATGTGCGGTCCGAAAACTGGCTGGCTGTCCCATTGAACTCCGGTTGGTGTTGTCAACAGACAGCTACGACCTTGCTGCCCTGCGCCACGATATCAGACAACTACTTCAGTATGACTGCGGTGTCACCTCTGCCCTGAGCTTCGCCACCATTTGGGACACGATGTTGTGATCGACAGCGCTCATCACCGACTCCGTAGACTCTCGATCTCATCACTGCGCCCACGGAAAACTCTCAAGGACTCGCTGAAGCTTTGAAGAGTATGGTTGCGGTACAGGTAGGTGTCGACTCGACATGTCGGAACTGAGTGACCAATTGTTTTGTCAACTAAATTTTACTTCCACAATCTTTGCTGGTCGTCCGAAACGCCCTGATTTGTGTAGCTGTCAACGGTGACTCTGCTCCGCCTGGTACCAAACTTGCTTGGGTGTGGCGGATTACGCTCAGCTCGTTTTAGCTGTTTCCGCCTTTCGCAGATCGATCTGCAGCTCCCAAAAACGTCAGGTGGTTACTGGTACATCACTTTGCAGGCCCAACCAGGCGATGTGGACCTTTTGTAGGCTGGACCGATTCATTATAGACGGTGCACGGCACTGTCGTTTCTTTCTCCTGGACTATTACACTGTAGATCTACTCTGAAAAAATAATAAGATGAGTTGTGGTGTTGTGTGGCTGCGAGTGGAAACTAAAAACTGGAGCACTTGAAAACTTCAACTACCACGAGGAAAAACAAAGACCACGATGGCAGGTTCAACGGAGTTGCGCAGAACAAGAGCAAATGCACGAAAATATTTGTGAGTGAAAAATACGTTTTTTGCACTCTTTCGCTATACGCTCAGCCGTGAAAAAACAAAACTTTTCTATGAGCGAACATTAGTTACTCTATTCTACTTCACCATAGACACAGGCTTGGCTGCGTTCTGGCTGTGGTCTTGCATGATGCCACAGCTCCTAGGCTATGATGATCATTAAATTGTTGCTCTTGTTCTTGTTGATATCTAAAGAAATATAGCCGGGAGTAAAATCTTTTCTGTGTCTTGAGTTTTCATAATTTTTTCCTATCTATAAGGTTTTGGACCATGACCTGGCCAGACCGTTATGCACTCTCATTTTGCATACTTCAGCCCATTTACCCTCTTTAGTCTTGTAATAATAACAAAACTTAATGCAACTGATAAACATGTCTACATAAATCGTGCATATCGTACTCGGGCAATTCTGATTCCCATATTTTTGATAGAATAGCGAAGTCAGAACTTTGTTCTTTGCACTGTATACGTGTACGTTTATCCAAATCCATTGGTAGATTTTCTTTGAAAGCAGAAGAGACATGATCTCTATTGCATGCCCATACCGGGTGGGTGGCAACTCGGTTCAAACCACTGTGCCTAGTCCCACGTGTCGGTACTGTGAAACAAGATCCACAAAATGACACAGTTGACATGACAATTATACTAGTTTTATTTGTTTTTTTGTTTTTTTACTAGAGCCACGTAAACCCGTCATGTGTGAGCCATGAATAAGGGGAGTGGTGGCGTGGCCTGGGATGCTCGGCAGGGTAGACATTTAACATCGTGTCCAACTGTCAAAAAGTTACAGTCCTGAAGTCAAACACTACTGAGGCTCATAGTTCGAGGTTTGGCGATGAATATGCGAGCGAGAAACGGTTATGACAGCAGAGACACTTGCACCTGAATGTTGATGCAAGATAGCGAAAACGACACAGACTGTTCCTGTGTAGTCTGTGACATGCCGTGTGAATCACGCGATGGTCGCTTCTCAGCATGCAAACACCCACGCGTTCAACGCCGTTGCTTCACACATCCGTCCGCCCTTTCCATGCCAGCAACCGAGTCTGACTAGTCATTTCTCCCCAGCGCCTGCCAGAGTAGGATCACGAATCTTGTACTTTGCCGCCTTTCATGTAGAAGAAAATAGAAATTATTATATTTGTAGGTAGCCTACTTCAGTCCTGTTGTTGAAATGTAGTTCTTCGGCCACTGGCTCCTCACGAAGGGAGCAACAGGGCGCAGTGAGTGAATGATGTGTCCTAGTTTTGTGAGACTTTGCAGTGCACTATTCTCTAAAGGAAGAGCTTCAATTAGGAACGGAACACCTCGCTGAAATTCGGCAGCCACCCGGAGAAAGCAGGTAAGGATGAGGAACATGATTTTTTCAGTTGTTGGTGTGCAAGACTTCTGTTTCATTGTCCTGGCCTGCTGGCCACCACGCAAACACATTATACTTCTCTGTCGCTGTGTGTATTCTCAACTATGTTCACCCCTCGCATGCTCCTGGAGCATGAAATAACAAAGAATTTGTGGGTAAAAGTAGAGGTATGCGTTTTGAATTTCGAAATGTTTCCCGGCCGTCAATGGAGGGATATTTATTGATGCAATTAAAAGTCTGTGGGATGTCGAGTTCTTGGGAAAGGTACACGGAAAACAGCCTTAGAGTCTTTTTGCGACTTCTTCGGTGAATGACAGAAAAGCTTTTGAAATGTGAAAAGCAGAACCGCTGCCCTGACTTTCGACTCTTCTTTCCCTTCAATTTCCCCTCAAGTTTGAATGCTTCACCGGCCCTCAAAACCTAGTACATGCAGTTGAAAAATATTCTGAAATTTCATTTAAAGAACCCTCAAGCGTTTACTCTACAACCAGGTCAATGCACTTCGTCAAGGCGCAGCAGGGTCAGTCAAAATTCTGAACAAAATCTGATTGATAATTCTTGTTCAGGTCTGTCCGCAGATTGAGGAATTATTGGATAGGCATGGGACCCCTTTTGTTCTATAGTCTCTACGTCCGCTCAATCAATGTGTAGTTAACAGTGGGATGTGGTTGGTGAAATCCTAGCCAAACACTGTCTGGCAGACAGTGTATGTTATTGGATAGACCTTGTATTGTACAAACATGTTTTGGTTTGAAAGCATATTACAAGGTGATGGACCACCGTGTTCAGAAACAGTGGCCCTTACTACAATCATCCAAGGTTGGTAGAGCCCCAGTCTGGCAACCTTCCGCACCGCATGTGTGCTATACCCGGTTCTGACCGTCTTTATACTGGGTGAATTACTGGAGAGAGTGTACTAACACGGTTTTGAACATGCTTTGCCAGACCGCCCACATGACTAGCCTTTCGCAGTAAGGGTTCTCTCACATTATAACGAGTCCGGTTAGTACATAAACGCCGTTAGTGGATGGGTCTTTATGACTGTTTTAAAACAGGTCCACATTTCTCGCAGTGCAATTACTTCACTGTAGCCATCCACTATACCTATACATCTTCACGACACTCTCCAAACGGTCTCTGGGCTACATCAATCCCTTAAAGAAAGAAAAATGAGAAAATCATTAGAAAGCCCATCTCTAAGGCCCATCTCTAGGATATGCCTTTTAATAACGTTAATTTGCAGGAAAATTCCAATAATTATCTGTTTGAAACTCGGATGTTGAGCCATAAATAAATGTAGAAAGGATAAGGAAATATGGATACGAGTTAAGAGTAACTCTCCACCACTGTATCCGGATACCCTCTTTGGTCTTTTCATAACCTTGAACCTTCCAAGTTGGAAGGCTGTCGGTTAGCGCTACGGAGATCTGTTGAAGCTAGGTGTCAGGACGTCGAATGTCTCAGTACTGTTTTCAGTTTTGTGCCTAGTTATTGCACTTTCTGACTGTATCATTATAGTATCCAGTTACAGTGATGGAGAGTTACTCTTAAAAGGGAAGTTGAGGCAAAAATTAAAATTTCACCAGTTGTAGTCTTCGGGGTGCTGAGTCGAATGGTCGTGGTCCGAGGAAGCTGAGACGCTCCCTTCCTACTTGAATCCCAATCGAACTCGCGGACTTCCACCGAAACTGGATGACTGCGCCCTACTAGATGGGGATTTGTATGCAAAATGTCACTAAAAGCGCCATTTCGTTCTTATAAAAGCATGGATGACCGTGATTGGCTCATATGTTGTAGTCTTTTGGACGCTGAGTCGATTGGTTTTGGTCCAAAAAGGCTGCGATGCAGCGTTCCTCCTTTATTCCCAATCGAACATGGTTGAAGAAGCGGTCACGTGCTCCTGCGTACACCAGTCACCTGGTCACCGTGCCTGCAGGGTACAACTTACTAGCCTGTTTGACTTTTTTTGGGTGCAGTCCTGTCACTCGAGTTGAATTCGAGTTGAACCTTGGTGTGAAAGTTGTCGCCTGCTTGCGTGGAGAGCAGGTGATTTGGGCACCCAGGAGCACGTGACCGCTCGTATCCATATGTCCTTTTCCTTCTACAATTATCTTTTTTTTGTGTTTGGTGATTTGGTGTAGCCCAGAGACCGTTTGGAGAGTGTTCTGAAGATGTATGGGTTAACAGGTCAGGTTATAATAATAACAACTGATTTTAGAGGGGCAGTTTCAAATAGGAACGGTTTGACAGGAAACTTGTGTAGACCCAAACCGCTCATCAGCGTGCATTGTTCACTGGAAATGTTTGTAGAAGGAAACTGGCATTTTGAAGTTTGCTCTGATGCCACAGTGGAAAAAAAAACCGGAAAGGTTTTGGAGTGCACGACAAGTTCACTCTGAGTTCTGAAATTAAGTATTTGTTATCACTCCACAATGGCCAGTACAGAGCAACTATAAGCCTCGTGTGTGCGTGCATTAGTTTTCATTGGTATACGGTGCTTTTGTGAGGCTTACCCACTCACCCCCACCGTTAGGCGCTGCATCTGCCGCTAGGGTTTATCGGGTGTTAGCGGCCGTCGTGAGTTCCTTTCGGGAACGGATACGATAATCTACTACTACTATTGGCGAGAGGTGAGCCGCTGTTTACCAGTGACAAGAAGTTTATAAATCGCAAGACGTAAAACTCAAGTCGTAGTGCGAAGCGACACGTCAAGGACTCGCCTGCTTGGTGTAGCGCTTCTGGTCGTCGGAGAACCATGAAAATGATAATTTGGCTCAGAGTAAAACACATCGTAGTCCCGCTGTGACATACGTTTTCTAATCAAAATGACAAGAGAGAAAGTGAATACTGAGCCCTTTCGGTTTGCAACCTACTGCACTATTTCCTATGTGAAATCGTCTCCTCTACATATGAGTCTTATACTACATATGAGGTTTATACTAAAACGATCAAATTTACAATTCTAGTGGTAGATGCCTATATTTCGTGACAAAATAATCTGGGCTTGCCTCGTGCTCCACTTGCACTGCGGCATAGGCTTCGGAAATAAAAAAAATTGTCAAATAAACCGGGGTTCGCGTGAGACTTGGCTAGAGGCCAAGCTCTTTCACATCCACATGAACCCCACCGCCAAAAATTGCAGGTACTAAAGCGGGCGCTTCTGTATTGAAGCGCCGTAGGTGCAAGGGGGACCCTTGCGCAATCTCTATTATTCAGTGTGGAAGGATAGTGGCAGTACCAATCAATGGAAATCACGCCATCTATATACAATAACAGCAGAGTATGCTTGATCAGGCTCCATCTGTCCAAGCATACACCTGCCCAGAATGTCTTGTGTGCATTGACTTGGTTTTATCCTACAGCCAATGTCATCACGAGGGGAATAATTTCAGAATGCTGGCTAATGATCAAGGTGAGGATGGCATGTCGCTGTTCCTCCAAGCTGAAGACTACTGGGAAGTAAATCTACACCTGTGTTGACTAGACGAAGCAGAGCCAAATCAATCCTAACATGCTTTCCACAAGCAGCTGATATCGCTATGAAAGTAGGACTACCACCACACTCCATTATTCATCCCAGTGTCTGGAGATATGTGGACTTTGTAAAAAAATATAAAAATGACAACTCTAGAACAGCTCATCATTTGATTCCATTCTGCTGCTTTATTGGCTGCGTGGATGAGTAACACTCAGTTGCAGAAGCCCATGCACTGAGAGTGCAATACAGCCATGAGGTGAGTCGTATACGTCACCATTATCTTTAAAGCAAAGCCATGTCTAGTCAAGCATTCATGTTCCGACTGCTGACTAGATGCTTTTCTACTTTCCATTAGCTATCATACACAATGTGACGTTAGTTTTTTTAATTCTACGTTTTCAATTCCCGGCTATGCTTTCGACACTTTTCGGGATAAACCATTGGGCCAATATACACTTTAAAGCTTTGCAAGCAATCTACTTCTACATGTATCTCTGTTGAATTTCTCTCTATCAATCTCTCTCTCTCTCTCTCATTGATTTTCTATCAAAAGGAAATTTGCCTTTACTACCCGGTGGTCATTCTGTCCACCATTGGCCTATTGTTGGATGTTATTGGTGCAGATAGATATTGACATGGTATCGCTCGAAAGATGTCAATGCGGCTACTGCTTCATCTTGCGCTTGGAACAAGTCAAAAAATATCAACACGAAAAACAAATAAGGACATGACACTGAAGCGAGTATAAAACATAATCCTAAATATGCACCATTTGATCCCCTCATGTCATTGCCGTTTCCTCGGCATGGATGCATGTTGAGGGAAGAATTACAATGTAGATCAGTGCGAAAATAAGCTCAGAAGAGTGGACTACAGCATCTATTATTATTATTATTATAGACAACACCTCATGGCATGAGAAGAAAATCAGCCAGTACGGGAGATGTGGGTGTTAACCAACCATGGTGAATAAAAGAAGAAAAGTAATGGTCAAGACGGAGAAGCATGGGAAGGACAGGTGATGGTGAATCTAGGGAGCAGATTTAAATGCGTCCAGGGTACTGGCATTGCGCATAGTTTAGTTAAGTGACTTCAACCCGACATTTAGCACTTTCTTGACACTGGATAAAGCATCAATTTCAGCGTTGCTTTTATTGCTGGACTAATAAATTATTTTGTTTCAAAATGTAAATAGGAAAAATTCAGCGCTGAATTTGGTGCCAGTTTCTGAAACGGAAAAAATATTCTTCCCAACAATTTGCCGTGAATTTCAGCGCTGAAATTCGCGCAAATTTCAGCGCTGAAATTCGCGCAAATTTCAGCGCTGAAATTCGCGCAAATTTCAGCGCTTGCTTTGGCGCTAAAAAAAGGAAGAAAGTACATTTCACCATTGACGAAATTTGGAAATATCCCCATCGACAAATTCAGCGCTGAAATTACTTAAGCGCTTACTTTGGTGCTAAAAAAGGAAGAAATTACACTTCACCTTTGACAAAATTTGGAAATCTCCTCATCGACAAATTCAGCGCTTACTTTAGCGCAAATTTCAGCGCTAAATAAAGGAAGAAATTACAAAATTTGGAAATATCCCATCCAAAAATTCGAATTCGTGCGAATTTCAGCGCTTACTTTAGCGCTAAATATAGGACAAAAATTCGGAAATATCCCGATCGACAAATACAGCACTGAAATTCATAATAATTATCTACATCGACAAGTTTCAGCACTGGATTGCGAATGAATTTCAACATATCTATCCCGTAAAAATATTTAAAAAAATGGATTAGATATTCCCATTAAGCCGATTCAAGGCTTGATGTATATGGCATACTTCCGTATATGGTGCAACTCCCGCACCCCGTATGCACCCGCCTAGAGCTCCTGCTTCCATATGCGCTGGTACACACTTTCCTTGGTGTTCGTACACACTTCCCTTTTGTGTTCGCACACTGCTTGGAATGTTGTTCTTCGTTTGTTGTCCTCCTTGCTAGTTGTGAATAAACTCTATCTGACACCACATGGCGCAGTGAACATTTCGTCCTGTAGTTTCCATTCTGTCCACACCAACCTAGTTTGTAGTGTCTTACCTGGCCGAGTAGCAGTGTAGCACTCCGTTGGATTTGGATTAGATTACCCTGCAGTTAGTTTGTTAGTTCGTTTTAGATAGGAGTGTTGTTCAATTTATTTCGTAGGACGTAGTCGTGTGAGCTGTCACAACGAGCATTTGTGATCAGCATGGCGAGCAGCGATCCCGCAGCACCTTCTGGTAATGGAGTGCCTGACGTCGCCACGCTCCTGCAGCTCCTGACAACTCAGGCACAGGCGTCTGCACTGCGAGATCAACAGTTTCAGACCCTGATGGAAAGGATGTCCAACCAGACCAGTACTAGTTCTACAACCCCACCCGCACCCAAGTCTGTGTCCGCAGAACGACCAGTATTGTTATCTACTGCCACAATGGCAGAATTTACCGCTTGGGAGGAGGCCTGGCGTGACTATGCGCAATGCCAATGTCTCGCCAGCCACGACCGCCATACACGTATGTCAGCGTTCCGCCAGGCCCTAGATGAGGACCTGCGCCGTTTCATCCGAGAAGGCATTATCGCCTTCCCCGAAAACGCTGACATTGCTGATGCCATCCCGGTCCTCCAGCAGTACATCCGGCGGCAGAGGAACCCGCTGCTCGACCGAATCGAATTTTACAAGAGACGGCAGCAGCGTGGGGAATCATTTGACTCCTTTTATACGGCCCTCCGTGAACTGTTTCACGCGTGTGACTTTTCTGGGTGTTCAGTATGTCATAACTGCAACCAGGCGATGTGCAACCCCTGCAAGGCAGGCCTGTTGAAATTCAACAACGACATACTACGTGACCGCATTGTGACAGGCGTATTTGAGGACGACGTGCGTCACAAGCTGCTGGCCCTCCAGAACTTGGATCTGGAGGCAACCGTGAAGCTCTGCCGTGCTGAGGAAGCAGCCTGCCAAACTTCCTCTGGCATTCCCTCCAGTGGTCACGTGCACGCAGCTAAGAAATCATCTTATAAACAGCAGAAGGCGAGCCGGCCCGCACCCGTGAAGTCTACACCAGACAAGCCCGCAGGTGACAAGTGTCCCAGCTGTGGTCGCAGTCCCCACACCAAAGGCACATGTCCTGCGAAGTCACGCAAATGTAACGGATGCCAACGTGTCGGACATTTCCAGTCCATGTGCCCGCACAAAGGCAAATCAACAGCATCCGGCAAAGTCGGCCAACTTAAGTTGCAACGTGCCTCTGTTCGACATGGTCTAGAACTCAGTGTCCACACGCAGCTCAACACAGAACCGACCGCCGAAGCCATGACATGGATTCCAGACACCGGCAGTGATGTAGACGCCATTGGGCCAGCACATCTTTCCCAGCTAGGTGGCTTCCCTGAGAACCTTGCCGTCGATTCCGACACTGTTTCAGCAGCAAACGGCACCTCTCTGGTTAGCCTGGGAAAGATTTCTGCCACGCTCTCCATTGGCTCAGCCCAGCACACCACGGTACTTCATGTATATGAAGACCTCGATGAGGCGTTGCTGTCATGCCAATCTCTCCGTGCTCTTGGCATTCTGCCTGAGTCCTGGCCGCGGATCTCCCGTGTGAAGTCCGAACCCAGTAGTGCAGAAATTGCTGATGTTAAGGCTCAGCTGATGCAAGAGTTTGCTGATGTATTCGACGACTCCCAATTGAAGCCCATGGCTGGTCCTCCCATGGAGATAAAGCTTCAATCTGACGCCACACCAACTCGTGTTAATGGTGCCCGCGCAATCCCATTCGCATTCCGAGACCAGATAAAATCTCAACTGGACGATATGGTGATCAATGGAATTATTGAGCCAGTCACTGAACCGTCAGACTGGTGCCACCCGATCGTCATCGCAGATAAGAAGTCTTCTAACGAGAAGCGCCTCACCGTTGATTTGCGTAAACTCAACGACCAAGTCTGCCGACCAACACACCCAGCTCGTACTCCGCGTGACGCCGTGACAGCTATTGGTAAAGCCCGTTTCTTCACCACACTCGACGCTCGTCATGGGTACTGGCAAATACCCCTGTCCGACGACTCGAAGCCGCTCACGACATTCATCACGCCCTGGGGTCGGTATCGCTATTGCCGCAACCCTCAAGGTCTGTCCTCAGCAGGTGACGAATTCAACTGCCGCACAGACGCAGCATTTGACCGCCTCGCTAACTTCGTCAAAGTCGTTGATGACGGCCTAGTACATGACGTCGATTTTCAAGACCACGTCACCCACGTTCGTGACGTCCTTCACCGTGCCCGTGAGCATCACATTACGCTCAGCCCACACAAGTTTGTATTCGGCGCTAGTGAAGTACAGTTCTGCGGATTCGTCATCAATGCTGATGGTTATGCCGTTGATGGTAGCAAGACATCTGCCATTCGCCAGTTCGAAGTGCCCTGCAACCGCACTGACCTCCGCTCGTTCTTCGGTTTGGTCAACCAATGCAGCGACTTCACACCGCGCATTGCTGAACTAAGTGAGCCGCTTCGCCCACTCCTGAAAACCAGCAGTGAGTTCGCCTGGGATCAGCAGCACACCATAGCATTCGAAGCCGTCAAAGCCATCCTGACTGAGTCACCAGTGTTAGCTTTCTTCCAGCCTGGCAAGCCTCTCCGTCTCGAGACTGATGCATCTGTGAAGAATGGCCTCGGATTTGCCCTATGGCAACAGCATGATGACCAGCAATGGCACCTCATCCAGTGTGGAAGTCGTTTCTTATCTGACGCTGAAACAAGGTACGCTGTAATCGAGCTCGAGTGCCTCGCAGTCGTCTGGGCAGTGCACAAGTGCCGCTTGTATCTATCTGGTGCACAGTTCTCACTAATCACCGACCATCGTCCGCTTGTTCCGATTATCAACAGCTACACCCTTGACCAGATTGAGAACTCTCGTCTACTCCGATTGATCATGAAACTTCGTCCGTATCAAGTGAAAGCATCGTGGCGTAAGGGTTCAGAGCACGTATTCGCAGACGCCCTCTCACGACATCCTGTATCAATCCCGACTAGTGATGATGAACTTGGAGAAGATCCAGCACTGTCCTGCCGCAGTATCCGTATCTGTCTACTCCAAGGTGGTCCCCAGAGTCTCCAGTTCGCTAAGCTCCGTGCCGCAGCAGCATCTGATCCTGACTACCAGATGCTACTCGGGTATATCCAGAACGGATTTCCCTCAGCACAAAAGCAGCTGCCCGAGCCTCTTCGTGCGTATTGGAACGTGCGTGAACATTTGTCCACCGACAATGGCATAGTCCTGAAAGGTCTACGCATAGTCGTCCCAGCCTCTCTGCGTGCGTCAACGCTGATCGACCTTCACGCAGCCCACCAAGGTCTGACCCGTACCAAACGACGTGCTCGTCAGACAGTGTATTGGCCCGGAATGAACAGTGAGTTAGACACGCTAGTCCGCAGCTGTGATGCATGCCGTGAATTTCAGCCGTCTCAGTCTGCCGAACCGCCCATTTCTGACCGCAAGCCCACTTTGCCATTCGAAAGTGTTAGTGCTGACCTTTTCAGTTGCCAAGGTTGCGAGTATTTGGTATTCGTCGACCGCTTAACCGGATGGCCATGCATAGCCAAGCTTGGTCACTCAGCCACGTCAGCTGACGTCATTCGTCATTTCCGCAGGTGGTTCCCAGATGTAGGCGTACCACAGGTCATTTCAACGGACGGCGGTCCTCAGTTTGCGTCTCACAGATTTGCTGAATTTTGCGAGCGCTGGGGAATCCGTCATATCAAGTCGTCCCCTCACTACCCACAGTCGAACGGACATGCGGAAGCAGCCGTAAAGGCAATGAAGTACCTGGTGGAAAAGACTACCAATGACGGTAATCTAGACACCGATGCTTTCCAGCGTGGCCTTCTCGAGTGGCGCAATACTCCTGGCACTTCGGGAAAGAGTCCTGCCCAGTTACTGTATGGTCGCCCACTCGTCTCCTTCGTTCTCGCCCAATGGAGCCAGTTCGACTCCCACTGGCAAGACACCGCATCTGACATGGATGATGTTGATCGCGTAGACCAGCCTCCCAGTCAGCCTCACCGAGAGCTTCCCCACTTGTCTATCGGGACGCACGTTGATATTCAGCACCCGAAGACAAAACGGTGGTCTTCCCGCGGCGTTGTCGTGGCTATCGGTGACCACCGCGACTACTACGTCAAGCTACCGAGTGGACGCGTATATTGGCGCAACCGTCGCTACCTCCGCCCGTACCGTCCTCCTACTCCAGCTTCAACAGCCATGCCTGCATCGTCTCCCGCACCCGACGCTGCACCACAAGCAGTCCCTGTGACTCAGTCGTCGCCACAGTCAACTGTTCAGGTACCACCTCGAACAAGCCAACGTCCCCGGCGACAGAATGTCCCCTTTAACATTATTTCAACGCGTGGACAATCGTACAATTAACACTCGCTCTGTTCAGTTGTTGATTTCCGTTGTACCTACTTCAGTATTCAATTGTCATTCCCGTTGTTTCGCAGTTGAAAACCTTCATGTATATAATTTTTGCAATTATCCCTTTTACAAGTCTGTTGGAAGTTGCTGCTGCTCCGCGACATGTCATTTGCTACGCACATGCAATTTTCACATTATTTTTTGTTGATTAGATAAACACTTGTACGTTTTTATCTTAGGAGGGGCATGATGTATATGGCATACTTCCGTATATGGTGCAACTCCCGCACCCCGTATGCACCCGCCTAGAGCTCCTGCTTCCATATGCGCTGGTACACACTTTCCTTGGTGTTCGTACACACTTCCCTTTTGTGTTCGCACACTGCTTGGAATGTTGTTCTTCGTTTGTTGTCCTCCTTGCTAGTTGTGAATAAACTCTATCTGACACCACAGGCTGACTTCAAACATGGATTGGGAGAAAGAGACACTGTAACATATTTATATGCCAAAGGATCAATTTCTGCTGAAGATAGAGATTTCCAGGGAGTAGTTGGTGGTAGGACAGGTAATAGTACTTGCTGGACAAACTAGGGTCCGGCGGATTCTGCCGGCAGAAAAATTGGCAGAATTCGGTACTTTTTCTGGTAAGTTTCGTGCATGTTGGTATGTGGATAAAAAAAATGGAGCAGAATGCGAGGAATTGCCTGCCATAAGGTTTGTATGGTTCTGGCAATTTCACTGCTTTTCGAGCAGAATCCGTCGGTCCCTAGTGCCGGACAAACTAGCCCAAGTCCATCTTCAATAATTATAAAAACAAATTCCCAGGACGACTGCTTTTGAGCAGTGAGGTTCAGACAACACAACACAAGCTGTTTTACAAACCGTACTGCCGTGGACAAAGAAATCTGATGGAATGAACGTGGCCAGTGGAAGGTTCGGGACCGCTGCCCTTACTTGCTAAGTTCGTACACGCAGTGTAACACTGTAAAATATGGACAAGCAGTGCTCACAGCTGCATGGCTCTTCTCGACGACCCCCACTCCACACACATATAAAGGTGCCCCCCCCCACACACACACTTACACACACTTACACACACACACGCACACACACACACGCACACACACACATAAACATACCCTGCCTGCCCCCCCCCCCCCTCTCCCCCAACCAGTCAAATCATTATCTGAAGAACACCAAAAACAAGAATGAAGGAGAGAGGTGTGGACGAGAGAGAGAGAAGTGAGACAGAGGGGGGGGGGGGGGGGGAGACAGGAGAAAAAGGAAAAGGAGAGGCGAAGACTTCCAGGTCATTCTTTGACAAGGTGGCACATGAATCGTAAAACAACCGGATAGGAGAGAGAGAGGAGAGAAAATCACGAACATCCAACCCAAACATGAGATGGTTTATGCTGTCATTGTACGGCCTCTGCCGCAGCAATCTATGCACACACCTGCTATCTATGCACACACCTGAGTACTTCCTCGATAAAATGCTCTGACGCCTTTCAGCCACATTGTAGGCAACACAAAAGCAGGCATAGTACGACCACTGGTGCAATAATCTCTACACACAACTGGGCATTTCCAAGATAAAATGGCTCTGGCGCTTTACAGCTACATATCGTAGATTGAGTATTAGATATACTAGATGTACAATAGTGGTGCGTGTCGGACCCCACTGATGCACATCTTACAAAGGGGCGCGCTAGCTGACTGCGTCATAGATATTGTGTGATTCTGAAGAAGATGGAGAGACTTCAGTAGAACAATTCATGCTGCAGGTCAAGTCAACGTGACACATTGTGCAGTTTATCTCACGGTTTACCAATGTGGTGAGTATTGGGTCAAGCACGTCAGCATCTTGTGATGGTTTGCCTTATTCGGCTGTAGATTTGCACCTTGCTATGGGCCAAGGCACAACAATATAGGGCACAGCATGTCTTCCTTTCCGGCACTGGCATTTTGTCTGCTAGTGTAACAGTGCTAAACAAAAATACCACGCAATTGGAACATGATCGTCACACCGCCACACATGCCCATATTTCCACATATCCGCAAACGCACACCACGGCAGACGTACAAAAACACATATAAGCACGTGCAAGCGCATGCAAAGACAAAGGACAGACAGTGACAATAATAATTTTAGGATATCCTTTCCAGAACTAGAATACAGAACGGATCATGAACAACAGATATCCTAGTACCATTTCAAATAGTCGGACAAGCACAATGCACAGATACCTTCGTGGTGTCCAAGTACAGCTGTCATCAGAATCTAATTTGCCCGGTATAGGCATGCAAAGTCCCAATTACTGCCAAGAGGCGTAGCTTTCAACCAGACGTCACAACAACTGATCTCACTCTCCCCTCCCCACATATATTTAACATTATACTGAGCTTGTATACAAACTCCCATCTCTCCCCGCACAACACTCCAGACTTGTATTTTGCATATAACAGGTACTTCGATGACGAGAATATAAACTGGTATATAAACTGGTATATAAACTGGTGTATAAACTGGTATATAAACTCCTTTTTTTTTAGGATCACACTAGGGGAGTTTGTATATCAGCTCAGTATAAGCATAATATAACCTACTCAGTTGAATATGGGAAATATAAACCTGTATACAAACCTTGGCTTCGCCTCGGTTTGTATACAGGTTTATATTTCCCATATAATCAACTGGTTAGGTTATATTATATACTAACAAAATGTCACATTTCACTTGAGACTCAATTTCACTGAATCCTCAGCATCCGTAGGAACGCCATCGATCTGCAAAGATTTAAACCGCAAGTGCAGCTCCTAAAGCGGTAGGAGGTGACTAGATCAGCCCACCAGCAAAGTGGTCAAAGAACTGAAAATCCAATTTGCTGAATCCATGTTTCCCACATGTCAGGCCACGAGTTCGCCCAAAAACTCAAAGGGTCAAACGGTCGTCGTCACCGCACGATGAAGGCTTACTGTAAATTACTGCTGGGCATGTCTTGATGTAATAGCCCGCAAAGGCACACACTCACGACCAGGCGCTTTCCCAAACATACACATAGAGCACATTCACGCAGACACGCATATATACACACGCACGCACACATACACACAAGATTTCCTCACACTGTGACACCCATTGTGACACCAGTTACACCACTCGCCTTGTTGGAAGTTTCCATAGATACGTCACAGTCGCTTGAGCAACCAACACCACCATCCGTCAATAGGTTGTGAAGATTGCCGAGGAGGATACGGTCGAGCATGACATCTGGGTTTCGGAAAGCTCCTCTAGATGGTCTGGCTCCTAGGCCAGCAGCACACGCATCTCGTGATCGGTGATACACAGCGGTGGCAGTGTGATGTACGTGATGGAATGCATTTCAGTGTATCGGGTTTAGATGCTGTAGTCAATCAGGATCCGCAACCGTTTTCTTGAAATCGTGTTCCGCGTAGTAAGTGGTGTTTGCTACCACGGTAACCAGTCTCTGCTACACGTGCTGGGGTGCTGCTCAATTTATCTACCGTTGCAGAGCATTGGACAACACCACAGAGAATAGCGATGGTGGCTGTAGAAGATGGGCAAACAGGGACATTCTGGTAGCCTTTCTCTGCAACGTTTATGGCCGCATAGCAAAGTGGTGCACTGCTGGCGTCTCACACTGTCACGCTGCCTTCCGACGCTGTTTTCTGCCTTCTGACACTGTTTTCTGCCTTCTAACACTGTTTTCTGCTTTCTGACGTTGTGTTCTGTCTTCTGACACTGTCCCGCTGCCATCTGACACTGTTCTGCATACCAGGTTGTCACAGTAGGTGCTGCACATGAGTCACATGTAGCATAGAAGGCAAACAACTCTTTCATCATCACATGACTGGTAGCAGCTGGCTAGGAGTACATGAAGACACTGGTACTGCAATTGGATTACCTGTGGGACAACAAACACGGCAACGTGATCGCATGTGCATGTCCATATGAACATCTCCGCACATACATAACGCACACGCATGCAGGCACGCACACAACCCATATAATATGGAGCCAGATCAAGATTATGCACATGATATATTCGCAATAAACAACCAGAGTATGAAAACAAATACTGTCTTCATCAAGAACATGATAATAATTATTGTATATGGCATGGACTACAACTCACACTACAGAACACTAGAAGAAGAGCCCTCTCTATTGACAGTTCGGACTCGGTATCTTTGCTGATTGTTTCACTACAATATCATGCGACTGTGCCCCCTGTGTGTGTCTGATATACATTTAAACCTTGTTTATCCGGGCAGTCAGGGACCGGCCATGGTCCGTAACTTTGAAATAACTCTGAATCACATACACTCTGATGGGGAAAGGGCATAGATATGGCATGTGATGTCACTATCTCCAGAAAATTGCCCTGGGGGGGGGGGGTTACTTGGCATGTACATTGTGCGGGTGATCCTTATCCCGGGATTTAATTTCCGGCCCAAGGGGGGGGGGGGGGGGTGGGGGGTGGGGTCCCCCGTCGGTTTCCGAGGAAGCCGTATTTTTTTCGCTCCAAACTATTTTTCCGGGGTCTATCTACTCACAAACAGTCGTTCTGCACACCTTTTTGCCCATCCCTGTACAACTGAGTCCAGCTATGTCCGCGCAGAGTTAGGTGGATCCCTAACCCGGGTTCTACTCTAGTAGCAGAGTCCTTTCTGGAAAGAGAGTCAGGAATAATGACTCCAGTGGAAGCAAAGAATGTTATTGAGAACTCAAGGCCCGCTGCAGAACATTGTATTAGCACCACCGATTACTGGCAATCTGAAAATGAATGTTATAGGGGCGAGGCATCCTAAAGCCTCATAACTCAAAGAGAAGTAGGGAGCACACATGCTGATTCACGGAGCACTGCAAATTCACAAGGCAGTTCACTGCACCATTATAATACAAGCTGTGAACTGGGTTTTGTATACCCAGTGCCCAGTGATAGAGTATGATTGTGTGCTCACCACTTCTCGTTGATCTGAACATGGACAGTAAAATGGAGGAGTAATCTGATGATTCAATGAATGATAATCGTACCATGGAACTTGCAAGAGATTTGGAGCTAGGCAACTGCCAGGCTAAGTGTGGAGAGGATGATGAAGTCGGTGTCAGTTCTGATGATAGTCAGTGGGACAGTGAAAACAGTGCCAGGAAACTGGAGCAACGTGCTGGGTAACATAGACTGCTGTTGATGATAGCCATCCTGAAATGGAACTTAACTGATCTATTGACGATCACCCAGAGATGAGCTGCGGGGTACACCCGCACACCCCCCCCCCATGCTTTTTATAAAATATTAGACGAGTCAGTACCGCACTATACCCACGAGAAGGCCAAGGACAACATTAGTTCGGAGACCGTGAATCCTGAAAGTTCCCTTGCAATTCCTTTTCTTACAACTGATCTTAGAGTGCCAATATTAATAGGCTTGAGCCCCAAGTCGCAGTTCTACATCCAGTACAAGATAATTGACAAGTCAGTAAGCAAGTCAGCCAAAAATTCAAGCAAGTAGTTACTGTTTACACATCCTCCTCGGCACTATCGTCGCTGGAGGAAGAGCTCAAAACATTCGATCCGGACAGCTGCTGCATGTTTCATAGCTTGTTCCTCTTCTCCGCTTCTCGAATCACACACAAAAGACAGTGCGTACCTGTCACCTTGCCGCTCAGAAACCGAGTGAAAGTGCCCGCATGTTGGCTGCAAGTGTTATCCCCGTCCGTCGCAGTAATGCCATTGTTTGAGACAAAAAGGCAACGCAACATCAGCAGTGCCCTTTTTTCCAAATCGTCTCTTGCCCTTGTCGTACTTGCTGGTCTGCACCCACGCGAGCCGCTGGTGCTTGTGCATGCGGCGCAGTGATAGCTTCCGCTTGATGCAGCACCTGTGCATACTACACCTAAGTCCTAACGCCTTGCACCAGTATTTTCGGCTAGGTTCCTGAAAGTACTTTGCACGAGGGTTTCACTCAGGACTGTGTGTTTACTTTGATTAGCTAATTTTCCCAGTTCGCTGTGAGCTTCAAAGTGTGTCCGCCAGATTGGTCTCACTTTCTGGAGATATCGACATGAGCTGGAGTTTCTTCGTCAGCGACTTGCTGGTGATAACTCTTCGCTAGGTAGGCGCTGTACTGTGCCAGCACTGAAATTCGTTACGTTGGTGGACAGTTTGTCATAACTCGTAACACTTTGTCCTTCTCCTTTTTTTATCATAATGAATTTGGCTCACCATTCGAGTTCAACATTACCGCAATGCCTTGACATATTGAGATCAAATTTAAAAACATGCTTAAAGCCCGTAACAAAGCCCTGGACAGGAATGTCAGTGAAGGTCTACAGTATGGCCATTAATCTTCAGATTTGTTATCAGATCAACAGTACGTACAAGGCAAGCACAGTGCACATTGCACCCTTGAAACTGTACTGTTGTATCATTATATGCACATGCTCTTGGAGCTGGATGTGCACTGAACTATGTACTGTGCCAGTGCTTTCGCCCATTGGAATTCACATGGAGGTGGGTTAGAAAACGTTACAAGAGTGTCGGCGCTTAGGACCTGGACAAGTGCATGGATAGTGCGCATTTTACTGGGTTATGGCATTTTACGGCCACAGCTCACATGGTAGCCGAGTTTTCCGCGTGCGTAGCAACACCACCACCCTCTAGGATCAAGGCGCAGCAGATGCTACTCCTTAGCGGTGGGAGGTGAGTAGATCAGATCCACTACAAAGATGACAAAGACCGAAAATCCCGCTCACTGCATGCATGTTTCCCTCGTGCCATTTCACAAGCTCCCTATCACCTGTGGGTCGAACACGGCTACGAGACCTACTCACTCTCAAAAGAATTAAAGCTAAAAATAAAAAATAATACAGTCAGGAAGTGCAACAACTAGGCACAAAACTGACAGAGTACTGAGACATTCGACGTCCTGACACCTAGCTTCAACACATCTCCGTAGCGCTAACCGACAGCCTTCCAACTTGGAAGGTTCAAGGTTATGGAAAGACCAAAGAGGGGAAGGCAAGCGCAACGAAAACGAGCACAAGCTACAGTCCCAACGGAACAAAGAATGTCGATTGCCACTGGACGATGACGAGACCAGTAGGCGATTTGACAAAGCGGTCTAACTACAATTCGTTTCCATATGTCCTTTTCCTTTCTACATTTATTATTGGCTCAATACCCGAGTTTCAAATAGCACACCTGATGAGCCGTCACGAACCATACGGCGAAACGTACGTCGTGTGAAACAACTTGTCTTGTAGTCAACTAGTCCATCACAATGTCATGCATGAGGAGTACTGTAGGAGTTTAGATTTCGGCTTGTACAATTCGTTCTCGCAAAGCTTCCCCCTTCTTAACTTATCTTTGATATTTTGACCCACCCAAGTTGGGTGGTGTGCTGCTTTGCTGCTTCGAATTGTAGTTAGACCGCTTTGTCAAATCGCCTACTGGTCTCGTCATCGTCCAGTGACAATCGACATTCTTTGTTCCGTTGGGACTGTAGCTTGTGCTCGTTTTCGTTGCGCTTGCCTTCCCCTCTTTGGTCTTTCCATAACCTTGAACCTTCCAAGTTGGAAGGCTGTCGGTTAGCGCTACGGAGATGTGTTGAAGCTAGGTGTCAGGACGTCGAATGTCTCAGTACTCTGTCAGGTTTGTGCCTAGTTGTTGCACTTTCTGACTGTATATAGTATCTAGTTACAGTGGTGGAGAGTTACTCTTAACTCGTTTCCATATGTCCTTTTCCTTTCTACATTTATTATTGGCTCAATACCCGAGTTTCAAATTGCACACCTGATGAGCCGTCACGAACCATACGGCGAAACGTACGTCGTGTGAAACAACTTGTTTTGTAGTCAACTAGTCCATCACAATGTCATGCATGAGGAGTACTGTAGGAGTTTAGATTTCGGCTTGTACAATTCGTTCTCGCAAAGCTTCCCCCTTCTTAACTTATCTTTGATATTTTGACCCACCCAAGTTGGGTGGTGTGCTGCTTTGCTGCTTCGAATTGTAGTTAGACCGCTTTGTCAAATCGCCTACTGGTCTCGTCATCGTCCAGTGACAATCGACATTCTCCCCCCCCCCCCCTCCGTTGGGACTGTAGCTTGTGCTCGTTTTCGTTGCGATTGTCTTCCCCTCTTTGGTCTTTCCATAACCTTGAACCTTCCAAGTTGGAAGGCTGTCGGTTAGCGCTACGGAGATGTGTTGAAGCTTGGTGTCAGGACGTCGAATGTCTCAGTACTCTGTCAGTTTTGTGCCTAGTTGTTGCACTTTCTGACTGTATATAGTATCTAGTTACAGTGGTGGAGAGTTACTCTTAACTCGTTTCCATATGTCCTTTTCCTTTCTACATAAAAAATAATGTTACTCGATTTGCAGACATGTTACCGATATCCAATGACGACAGAGCTTGAGGTATGGATCATGTGTTTCCCATTATGTGAAATGAAATGCGTGTTGAAAATTTAGGAATGACATAATATTAGGCACTTCAGTCACGTGACAGGACCTGTCAAATTTTGCTAAGGTGAGAGTGCGTACTTGCGTGGCACCAGTCAAGTACATGCGCAAAACTGTACAGGTACACACTATACTTCGTTGTACGGACTGACAGTTGAGCACATCATGTTGCCCTGACGTTCAGCTTTCAGTAGATCCCACATACGTCATAGTGCGTACATTTTTGCGAGTTGTAGATCACGTACACTTCCAGCAAAGTGTTTTTTTTTCACAAAGAACTGTTGTTTGCTCGCGTTTGAAACGTTGCTTTTCGTCTTCAGCGTCGTATTTCCATTCGGAAACAGTTGAGTTCTTGTTAACCATGGTTTGCGCATGGCTGCACAAGGAGACATTATGGACGTAGGCACTGAGAAGTATGCGCTTTAAGCGGAGGAGAACGACGATGCGTCGTCCTACCTGGGCGAATCCTCAAAGTGTACTGAAAGCCAAGCTTTGACACTGTTGCGCTGGAAGGCCTACTGATGTTTACGAACAATCAAAGGGCACAGTGACTGCCCGAGAAACCCTCTAATGAGGGGATGCTTTGATATACGCAGCCAGGCGCGCTGCACGAAAATTTCAACGCTCAACAGCAGGCAATTCATGACTAGTGCATGGAGCAGTTGAAGGACAGGGAGCCAATATCACACCACGGAAAGAAGCTACCAACAGAAGTCATGAGGAACTTCTTGCCAACTTGGAATCACTTGAAGTGGCATGACTGTGGGCATGAGTTTCCTGTGCAGTAATGCGCGCGCGCCTACTTACCCGTAGCGTACGGCGTACAACGTGGAAATTCTCTGTTGTTTTTGTGCCAGAAGAATGTCTTTTATAGCTTTTACGCTTTAGTACCCGCAGTAGCCTGCCAGTATGTCATTATCAGACTATATCAGTTCATTTCACAGCAAACTGAAGCTGTTCCTATGGGTTACTATGGGCTGCTATCGAGTTGCTATAGTGATTGCGGTCACAATTGCCGTATTCTTGACTATTCTGAACTTTGATCTGTATTGTTTCGATCCATAAACGGTTGTTGGTGTAAGTGAATGATGTGTGCTTGAAAAAAACACTCTGATGTTTTGTGACTATATCCACTGCTAATACTCCGGAGATGCTGTTGGTGCCACAAATTGTATTGATTTCGCCTTATGCAATTGCCTATCTTCAACCCTTCATATCTCAGTGGTATCACTGTGGATTTCAATAAAATTTTCTGCATGGCCTTGTGATACCCACCACCATCGATTAGCGATGATAAACCTGGAAAAAGCCTGATTTAAAAAATGGGGTGAAGTGCCTAATAATATCAACCATGCAGCCCAACGAATTTTTCTCAAAATGAGCCGCGACATCGCAAAAGGGTGCTTATGGCACGCGACATCAAACTGCGAAAAATTCATTTGAAAGTTGAGTATGCAATATTGAGAGTGAGGAATTTCTTTTTGAATTCGATCAGTTTCGATGCGATTTATCAAGCTTTTTGAATGCGGTTTTTTGCAACACAAGCAGTGAGAATTCAGCCATTGCGGTGTATTCATAACTCAGTTTGTGACATTTTTGCCATAAGCACCCTTTTGCCATGGTGCGGCTCAAATATGTTAACATAAATTCTCTCCCGTAAACCCCTCGCCTACTTTTTTTGTATTAAAATTTAATTTTGTTTTCTCGACAATTATTTGTGCATTCCCATTGTGCTGTACTCGTAAGTAGCCCGCCACCGCTAGCTTGTAGAGGCCCAACACCAAACGTCGTAGCTACTCGTAATAAAATAACAAGGCTTGCATGAAAATGTCCCACTTACCCTGAGTCTTACACGACTTCATCCTGAAGTCGAGTGGCACTGAGCGCCATTCCATTCATCAAAATGTTCTCTGACATTTCCAAAACAACGTTCATTATTCACAGGATTCCCCGTGCGAGCACGGAACGGCAAAGGCTACTTATTCGGAGCACAGCGAAGCCTGCACCGTTTATATTAAAAGGCTGGGAACTAAAGGTCAACAGAAGCAATGCAACACAAGTCATAATTTCGTTTATACATCCGCCAGTCGCTGAGAAAACTGAAGATAAAATGAATTGAGATGAAACTGGAGTACTCAACTGAGTCGGAGCAGTGAAAAACGCGAGCCTTCATACTAGTACTACAATTAGTAGTGCACTCGACTACACCCTATCGCGTAGATCTACTACTGAAACCTGATTGTTCACACAGTCTACCGTTGTCGGTCTAGTTCCAGGCCCAGGCACTGACACTACAAAAATCCTGACAACGGACTGTGCAGTTCACATTTTCAGCGTTGGCGGCGAAACATAATTATACATATCCAATCTGATCCGCACCCGGGCTATTGGCGGTAGATCTACCAGTGTGGGAACTGTGCGAAATAGTGGTTGCGACATCGGGGATGATTTTTTTTAGGAATGTGTTTGCTCCCACACTGGAGCTCGCGCTATTCCGTGGGCTTCTCGTGTGCTCTGGATGGCAGTCGTGGGTCAGTCAAGTGTCAAGTCAAGTCGGCGGAATAGCGCGAGCTCCAGTGTGGGAGCAAACTCATTCCTAAAAAAGTGTGGATCTAGATACATGTACAGCTAGTGTTTTCCTCTCACATTGTTTTTTGATAAAATGTGTTATAATAACAAAATCGTCCTGTACCTCACCAAATTCGAAGCCAATACGTCGACAATTCTTTTAGCTGATTTTCCAATATTCTCCAATGTTGCAGCCGATTTTCGAACAGTCAGATGATTTTGCAGCCGAATCTGATGTGAAAAGCCGAATTTGGGGAAAGCCTTCTCCATACAAAGCCCGAGGGACCCGTTCAAAGAAAGCCTGTGAATACCGTACTTGCTCGATTAGAGCCCTCTATCGAATAGTGCCCAATCTCTGAAAGCCGGTGAAATAATAACGCCCTATCTTGAATAGTGCCCCCCCCCCGAGCCCCCGGCGATTGTAACCAAGCTGATGGGCAAGTTTGGTGTTCTTTTGCTAATGTACTTGTCAATCTCAATCCCCTGGTGATCACAGATATTGTTACCGTTTCTGTAGAGTGATAACTTACAGTAAACAATAAGCGTTGTTTTACTTAGCCTTCTTTGTCTTTATGCTGGTCCTTGCTGGATGACGTACATGTAAGTGTACCAGCATTGAAAAACTGGTGCCCTCTGTTGAATATTGCCTCATCTGTGATAGACTTTGGAAAAATATTGCCCCAGGGGCAATATTCGGGCGACAAAGGTAATCACTTGGTGAGTAAATTTACAGCTCGGAAGGTGATGAGGGTGATAATGGTGGTGATGGTGAGTGCAATGAAGAGAAGAACGAAAGGTGGAAGACGACCTCCGGCGTGCTAAATAAAACGGAGTCGCACCAACTTCTTCTTCACACGTTACTCGAAAAGTTCATTTCATTTGTTTCACCCATACACCGTAATTTTCCCTATTTGCGAACGGGTTTACTCACAAAGCTAATCGAGTGAAACCAGAAAGTAATACCCGTAGCAATACTTGTCTTGCTAGTGAGTACTGTTCAACCTACATGGATATGCAGTTGTTTCACATACTTGAAGACGGTTGAAGTACAAGTACAATGTCATGTATTTAAAGGAAGAACAATGGACCAATGAACTATGAGTTAGGCTATCATTTCCACTAACACCACCAGTTACTTGACAGTCAGCTCATGCGATAACTAAATCATTGCACGAAACAGACAAACGGTACTGACATTCCACAACTAACTAACTGGCTTCTTTTTTTCGTGCTATAAATATTTGGCTCTCCATCCGAGTCCATCTTTATAAGTTTCTAATTCACATCATTTTCATGTTTCTTCTTGTATTCCCTATTGTGATGTATTTTCAAACTAATGATCGTCACAGGAACACGTTTTAAAATGTTTCTCTTCACACTACGCCCCAGCCACGCGACATTCGCGTTCTTTCAATATTAATAAATGGTTTTCTTGGAAAGCTTGTGATAGCATCACTGGAATTATTGGGCGCAAGTTCAGACGTGGTTTTCTCGCCCAGTCTAGAATTGGCCGTGCAAGATTGAGCTATTTCACAAATAGCAATGTAATGATTTAAGTGTTGGAGTAGAGCTTCAAACCGTCAGGGACCATGCTAGAATGTGAACAGACACATTTAAAACTAACAAGACACACACACAAAGAAGGAAAAGCAAGAAATCAACACGACACCACAGTAAACAATATACAGCTACATACGAGTACGTGCGAATAATAAGAGGACGACAAAGGTGTTTTAACTCTGACTTTCACGCACTAAGTTTTACGGCAAAGTTCTTGTTCTGACACCTTAGTCTAGCTTATTGGGATATGGTAAGGATGATATCACTTTTAAGGTGTTAAATGATAGGTGATTAAACATCAAGTTGTTTTCTGACATACCTAGCACATTGTAGTCTGGCATTGGTCTTATGAGAGTGCGATTGCTCGATGAGTGTAACTTAAACGTCGGTTGAATGAATGACAGTAGAGTGTTAAGTGGATATCAAATATGGCATCGGCAGATAGCCAAATGCGCAAAACAATGCAGGTCATATCATGCGCATTTACCGGCAAACATTAGACCAGGGACTTGACTAACATGACTCAAACGTATACGAAATTGCCGTTCACAACCATAAACCAAATGAAACAGCTTTGGAACAAATATGAGGTGGGACAAATAACAATCAGACAGTTACTTTGAATGGGATTATGAGAACAATGCTACTTGAACAATGTTGTTTGTGTTGTATGTTCTTTAAAACTCCCCCATGAGTTTTCAGGCGCTAGAGATGTCCATCATAATTATGGTTATTGATTAACAAATTTCCAATTACTTCAGGAAAATGCCCGCCCAGGTGTTTAACATTCGGAGTCAGACTCTTCAGAAGTATCCTCTTCATATCCATCGAGAACATCCACTCCTTGGTCTTGTGAATCCTGGGATTTGCTGGTGCTACATTTACTGCCCAGTTGAGTTCGGGGTGCTTTTCTAATATTCTTCTTGGACCGTTGATGGTCAAACCACTTCCGTATGGTTTTGTCGTTACGGCAAAACTGTTAGCCAATTGGGCTAACCTTTGTGTAGATGGCCAAAGATCTCGAGCAAATTCATGCGTCAGAACAGCATACTGATCCTCTGAAAGTCGCTTGTGGGCTCGGCCACTTCCCGATTTGGTAGTACTTGTATCTCGTGGGGAACTGACGTTCCTGTCTTCCTCATCTAGCCATGCTTTGAATATAGGATACAACGAATTCAATTCAGCGTCACCAAATAAACGACTTCTAAACCTGTTGATAGAGTTCTTAGTGTTTGGAAATTTGGCACCACAGGATATGCAGAGTATCGATGCGAGTCTTCCTTGTGAAATGTTTGCCCGTTCTCTTGCTGTTTTGACCGATTCGCAAAACGCCTGATGATTATACCTCAATAAATCTGCCTTTGCCGTCGGAGAAGAGTGATCTAATGCAGTTCGTATCGGGCGATTTGGGGATGATCCGTAATCGCTTGTTGTCTGCACAAGGGAAGCGTTTTCGTTATGTTGCTGTTGTGATGGACCCAAGGCGAAAGAACAAGAAATCACAGGTAAACTAGAAGGTGTATCTGTTTGTGTTGTCAATAATCTTCTGTAGGCTGGTGGCGGATATGGGGATGCTGCATAGCGCATTTTTCTCTCCGTATGAGAAATATACTCACGGCTTTGCTGTTGCGAGTTACTGACGGCCGAAGAAGAAGCATATCCCTGTGAAGCAGATGGCGTATCGTGCTGCGCTGAACTGCGGGCATTTGATCTACTTCTATGTTCTTGGGGGCCAGATGCGGTTTCTGTGTTATGCCGTGTTCTTGGAACAACGGAAACGTTCTCTGGGCAATGCTGCGACTGGTAAAGCTCCTGCTGTGGATTGAGGGAGGAATTATACGAGATGCCTTCTAGTCGCTCTTTTGCTCCATGATGCTGAGTAGGAGTGCTAGAAGCAATAGCAGGCTGTGCAAGGTAAGAGCCACTGCTAGAACCGCCATATGTCACTTGCTGCAAACCAGACGAACACGATACTGATACGCAACCACTTGCAGATGTTAGCTCTGAACCAATTTTTACATGGGGCTCGACGGGTCTGGAAGAGAAGTAGTTTGTTTCGCTTTGAGTTCAGCGGGGTGCATTCAGCCAACGGGCAATTTCTGGATCGTCGTTGGCAACTCGCTTCCAATCCAATGCGACTTCTTCAGCAAAATCTAGCGGTTTGTCTTTGGAGTATTGTCGTGTCTCGATCTTGTCTACCACGGCAGTAAGCTCATTTCGCCAGGGATAAGAGTCCCAGGGACGTTGATCACAGTTCTGCTCCAGCTCTAGGCTATGCTTTTGTGGACAATTCGAAGACGTTGGTATCGCCATGGATGTGCTTGATGGCTGACTGGACTGGGATGTGGTATCAGTTACTATATCAGTGCTGGGCGACGATGTCCTGCTCTTTGCTGTTGCAGTTGAAGACTTGTTGCAAGAAGGGCCACCGGTCCCAGTTCGTGGTGGATGGTCAGCCATATGAACGTCCCGAAAGATATCGGCTATTTGTTCTCTGCACCAGGAACACAATACCGATAGAAGACTAACTCTGCAGTGAGAGAGAATATGAGAATTTGGTGTTCGAAGGGAAACAAAGACAGCGGATAGAAAGAAAGTTATGGGCTTGGAAATTGTCTACGGGCATTGAAGACTGTATCCTGGACTACAGCGTTTTGAGCCTCCTCAGGAGAGATTAATTCACAGCTTCTGTTGCCAAAGTAAGTGCTGAAAAAATTCAATTACAAGTAAAAGGTGTTCGCTGTCAGTAACTTTTGGTACTTGATTAGGAATCTGCAATGTGATAAGATATCGCACTGAAACACATCGTCCTTGAAATTTCAGCTATTTGAGCATCCTGCAACGCGTCAGTATATTCAAGTGATCGTTGTTCTCATATCGCTAAACCATTTAATCGTCTAAAACTGTTCATATTTGCACCACTCAGCATTTCCTTAGTAATTGTAGCATTCGAATTCACACTTGTCCAGCTTGACACACCGTCAGCTATCGTTACTTCTGTGTACTTGTCACCTACTATAGTCGATATACTTCATATATTATACGTTTTAGGTTTCTCAAGTCTGGCACCTTTATTCACTTCTATGTGTACGAGGTCACCAGTTGCATAAGCTGTTTTAGGCTGCATATATCTTTGCGCTCTTGGTATCACATTCATTTCCGAGGGCCCACAAAGTCTGTTCTCACCTTCCAGGAGCAACTGTGACTCATTCTGCACTCTGGTGTTTCACGAGATGTTTGTCGGCCTGAAAACAGAGGAGATGGAGTGTTACAATATAACAAATATACTTAATCCTACACACTCAGAGGGTATAGAGGAGAGACGAAGAGCAACGACGATAAAGAGCCACGTCTAGAACAGTATCTAACGACCATGCGTCGGGCGGAGTGAATGCCCAACGGGCCTCCCACGGGTCCGCAAGCTTGGCGGTAACGTGTGTGTTTTCCAACACCATACCATAACAGTAGAATATATATATACCACGGGGACAACAGCAGTGGGACGTCTGGCCAGTTTGGTGGCGAGTGAGTTAACGGAGTGAATGCCCCCAGGGGCCTATCGCGTGACTACTTGCAGTACTGTGTTGGAGGGCTAAGTCTGAACTGCCACCCTTACTTCCAGTACATCGCCATGTACATGTATACTACTTTGAGTACATTTGAAAAATCTTCCGCTGTAGAATTGTATTACACGAAGAGCATAATATGCGAAAATTTTGAGCATAATTGGGCCCGCCCTAGTCGTTACTAGTAAAATCCCCAAAGCTGTAGGCCGATAAATTGGCCGAAAACGAGACTGATCAAAACAACGCTAAGCTTTTCGCCGATTTTGGAGGGTTTCTTTGAGAATCGCCTAAAATCGACCAGATCTTGCTGTAGCTCACCAAATTCGAAGCCAATATGTCAACCATTCCTTTCGCCGATTATCCAACATACGGGCACTCTAATTTTGCAGCCGATTTTTGAACAGTCAGATGATTTTTCAGCCTAATCTGATGTATTTTTGAGCTCAGCGAAAAGCCGAAAAGGCGAATTTGGGGAAAGCCTTCGCCGAGGCCCGAGGTACCCGTTAACAGAAAACCTGTGAATACCGTACTTGCTCGTCTAGAGCCCTTTCTCTAATAGTGCCCAAGTCTCTGAAAACCAGTGAAAATAAAGCCCCTATCTTGAATAGTGCCCCCCCCCCCCCCGGTCCCCGAGACTCCAAATCAATCGGATGTGCAAGTTTGGTGTTCTTTTGCTGATGTACATGTGCATCTCAATGCACTGGTGATTTCAGGATCAAAATCAGTTATTTTAGCCGTTTTTGTGGAGGGACAGTGTACAGTAAACAATAGGCTTTGTTTTTCTTTGTCTTTTTTGTATTTTTGCTGGATGCCGTAAAGGTGCCAGCATTGAAAACAGGGTGCCTCCTCTTGAATAGTCCTCTGTCTTGAAAAGTGCTCCTTCTGTGATGAAACTTGAAAATATATTGCCCCAGAGGGGCAATACAGAGGCGACTACGGTAATCACTTGGTAAGTAAATTTACAGCACGGAAGGTGATGAAGATTATGATGGTGGTGATAATAAGTGCACTGGAGAAAAGAACGAAAGATGGAAGAAGACGGCCGGCGGGTTAAATCAGCGAAGACTAACCAACCTCTTCTTCATTATTGTTTTCGCCAATAGACCATAACTGTCCTTCGTTGCGAACGGGTTTACTCACAAAGCTAATCGAGTGAAACCAAAAAGTAATACCCATAGCAATACTTGTCTTGCTAGTGAGGACTGTTCAACGTACATGTACATGCAGTTGTTTCACATACTTGAAGACTGTTGAAGTGCAAGTACATATATTTAAAGGAAGAAAAATGGGCCAATGAACTACGAGTTAGGCTATAATTTCCACTAACACCACCAGTTACTTGACAGTCAGCTCATGCGATAACATAATCATTGCACGAATGTGACCAGACACATTTAAAAGTTAATTTAAACTTACAACACAAATTCACGGTTCGCGTCAGTCTCGGCCAAAGGCCCATGTTTTCGCATCCGAAGCAACGCCACCAACCTCTTGGTCGGAGGCGGAGATGCAGCTCCTATACGGTGGTAGGTGAGTAGATCAGACCCCCAAAAAGTCGTCATAGACCGAAAATCCCATTCACTGCACCCATGTTTCCCTCGTACCAGGCCACGAGTTCCCAATTAACGGTGGGTCGTAGCACGTCTGGAAAAAATATTTCCGCTCCTAAGCAGGACTTGAACCTGGGACCCTCTGTTTCTCAACCATGGTCTTAGACCATACCACTATGCCTGCCTGCCTAAAACTAACAAGAGACACACAAAGAAGGAAAAGCAAGAAAACAACAGGAAACCACAGGAAACAATGTACAGCTACATACCAGTACGTGCAAACAATGAGAGGACGACAAAGGTGTTTGAACTCTGACTTTCACGCATTAAGTGTTATGAGTAAGTTCATGTTTTTGACACTTTAGTCTAGCATTTTGGGATGTTGTAGGGATACTGATGGTAAGATGGTAAAATAAAGGTCGTTAAACATCAAGTTGTTTTCTGACATACCTAGCACATTGTAGTCTGGCGTTGGACTTAGGAGAGTGCGATCACTCGATGAGTGCAACTTAAAGATTGCCTGGATGAATGAGAGCAGAGTGTGTAGTGAATATCAAATATGGCACCGGCAGATAGCCAAGTACGCAAAACAACGCAGGTCATTTCAGACGCATTTACCGGTATACATTAGACCAGGGACTTGACTAACATGACTCAAACGTAGACGAAATTGCGGTTCACAACCATAAACAATATGAAACGGCATTGGAACAAATGTGACCAGGGACAAATAACAATCAGACAGTTGCTTTGAATGGGATTATGAGAACAATGCTACTTGAACAATGTTGTTTGTGTTGTATGTTCTTTTTAACTGCCCCGCATGAGGTTTCAGGCGATAGAGATATCCATCATAATTATGGTTATTGATTAACAACTTTCCAATTATTTTTGAAACATGTCCACGAAGGTATTTGGCATTCGGACTCAGACTCTTCAGAAGTATCCTCTTCCTCTCGATCGAGATCTTCCACTCTTTGGTCTTGTGAATCTTGCGATTTGCTGGGGCCACATTCACCGCCCGGTTGAGTTCGGGGTGCTCTTCTAATATTCTCCTTGGACCGTTGATGGCTAAACCACTTCCGTGTGGTTTCTCTCGTTAACGCTAAACTGTTAGCCAATTCGCCTAACTTTTGTGTAGATGGCCAATGATCTTGAGCAAACTCCTGTGTCAGAACAGCATATTGATCTTCTGAAAGTCGCTTGTGGGCTCCGCCACTTTGCAATTTGGTAGTACTTGTCTCTCTTCGGGCACTAGCCTTCCTGTCTTCGTCATCTAGCCATGCTTTGAAAATTGGGTACAACGAAGTCATTTTATCATCAGCAAATAAACGACTTCTAAACTTTTTGATAGAGTGCTCAGATTTTGGAAATTTGGCACCGTAGGATATGCAGAGTATAGATGCGAGTCTTTTTTTGTGAAATGTTTGCCCGTTCTCTTGCTGTTTTGACCAATTCGCAAAAGGCCTTATGATCATAACTCAATATATCTCTGTTTGCCGTCGGAGAACAGCGACCCATTGTACTTGGTAATGGAAGATATGGGGATGATCCGTATCCACTTGTTGTCTGCCCAAGGGAAGCGTTCTCGGTGTTGTGTTGTAGTGATGTACCCAAGGGTAAAGAGGAAGCAATCCCAGGTAAACTAAAAGGCGTATTTCTTTGTGTTGTCAGTAATATTTTATAGGCTGGTGGGGGATATGGGGATGCTGCATGACGCCTTGTGCTCTCCGTATGAGAAACATACTCACGGTTTTGCTGTTGCGAGTTACTGACGGCCGAAGAAGAAGCATATCCCTGTAAAGCAGATGGTGTATCGTGCTGCGCTGAACTGCCGGCATTTGATCTACTTCTTTGGCCTTGGTAGCCAGATTCGGATAGTGTGTATTTCCTTGTTCTCGGAACAAGGGAAACGTTCTCTGAGTAATGCTGCCGCTGGTGTTGCTCCTGCTGTAAATTGAGGGAGGAATTATACGAGATGCCTTCCAGTCGCTCTTTTGCTCCTTGATGCGGAGTAGGAGTGCTTGAAGCAAAAGCAGATGATCGCTCTGAACCAGTAGTTACATCGGGTTCGACGCGTCTGGAATTGAAGTGGTTTGTTTCGGTTTGAGTTGACTATTCAGCCAACGGGCAATTTCTTGAACGTCGTTGTCAACTCGCTTCCAATCCGATGCGTCGTCTTCAGCAACATCGAGCGGTTTGTCTTTGTAGTATTGTCGCGTCTCAATCTTTTGAAGCACGGCCGTAAGCTCATTTCGCAGGGGAAAGGAGTCCAAGTCATTCTCCGGTTCCAGGCTAAGCCTTGGTGAACTATTCGATGACGTTGGTATCGCCATGGATGTTCTTGATGGATGACTGAAATGCGATGGGGCACTAGTTACGATCTCAGTGCTGGCCGACGATGTTCTTTTCTTTGCTGTTGCAGTTGAAGACGGGACGCAAGAAGAGACACCGGTCGCAGTTCGTGGTGGTTGGTCAGCCATATGAACGTCCTGAAAGATATCCGTAATTTGTTCACTGCACCCGCAGCACAATACAAATAGAAGACAAATTGTGCAGTGAGAGAATTTTTTCGAATTTGGTGTTCGAAGAGATTCAACTACAACGGATAGAAAGACAGTTAAAAAGCTACGGGCTTGAAAGTTGTCTACGGGCAATGAAGACTGCAGCCTGGACTAACGCGTTTTGAGCTTGCTCAGGGGGGATTATTTCACAGCTTCTGTTGCTTAAGTTAGGGCTGAAAAAATTAACCACAAGTGAAAGGTGTTCGATGTTAGTAACACTTGGTAGAAAAGGATCACAACTAGAATGTGATAATATTTCCCACTGAATCACCTCGTCCATAAAATTTCAGCTACTTGAGCATGCTGAAACGCGTCAGTACGTTCAAGTGATCGTTGATCTCACATGTGCGTATAGCTAAATCATTTACCAATCTAAAACTGTTCATATTTGCACCACACAGCCTTACCTTAGTAATTATAGCATTCGAATTCACACTTGTCCAGCTTGACACACCGTCAGCTATCGTTACTTCTGTGTACTTGTTACCTACTATAGTCGATATACTTCATATATTATACGTTTTAGGTTTCTCAAGTCTGGCACCTTTATTCACTTCTATGTGCACGACGTCACCAGTTGTCCAAGCTGTTTTAGGCTGCATATTTTTGACCTATTGGTATCACATTCATTTCCGAGGACCCTCGAAGTCTGTTCTCACCTTCCAGGAGCAACGCTGACTCATTCTGCACTCTGGTGTGTCACGAGGTGTTTGTCGCGCTGAAAACGGAGGAGAGGGTGTGTTACAATAGCATTGTAACACTCCCTCTCCTAATGCATATTTTCGTTATATGATAACAAAATGATGCCTTATGCTACAGACTCAGAGGGTAAAATGGAGAGACGAAGAGCAACGACGATGACCCCCCCCCCCGGCTAAAACAGTATCTAACGACCATGCGGCGGGCGGAGTGAATGCCCCATGGCTCTCTAAAGTGTCCGCAAGCGTGGCTGTAAAGTGTGCGTATTCCAACACCATTCCATAACTGTAGAACAATTATACAATGGAGACAACTGCAGTGGGACGTCCGCCCAGTTTGGTGGGCAGCGAGTTCACGGAGTGAATGCCCCATGGGCCTCTCGCGTGACTTCTTGCCATACTGTGTTGGAGGGATGAGTCTGAACTGGCCCCCTTATTTCCAGTGCATCTACATGTATACTGTCACATTGGATAAATCTTGTATTGCAGAATTCCACATGTGTGTATACTGCTCTGTACTTTTGTGCATAGAGCACTCTACCTTGAACTGCCCGCATCGGCCTTGTCTATAATATTATCATTTACAATCTGCGGACAGAGTTAAGACAGTCATGTAGTCTTGTACTAGTTTCGGCTCCACAATCCAGTGTGTCGTTACTATAATAGCTTTCGTGTCTGAGGTTGCTGGTATGTCTGTTGGCTCTGGGTTCCCAGTACTCAGTAGCCGAGGCTGATAAAGTATCTCCAAGTTCACCTCAAGGTACCAGTGCAACTAGTGTCTGCTTCTATCACGCAAGAGTCCCCTGGGGCATTCACTCGGTGAACTCACTCACCACCAAACTGGCCGGGCGTCCCACTGCTGTTGTCTCCATGGTAAATTCATTCTACATTGATGGTATCGTGTTGGAAAACACACACGTTACGGCCATGCTTGCGGACACTTGAGAGGCCCGCGGGGAATTCACTCCCCCCGCCGCATGGACGATAGATACTGTTTGTCTACTCTTGTTTATCTACTCTTGATATTATAAATCCGTGTTAGGTACTGCTATGGTATTGATCACATTTTTATGGTCTACAGTGTATACAAGATTCACACTGAAGGTGTCCGGCTAGTTTTCATCAATCATATCTTTCCTTTGCCTTGTTCAAAATCCATTGTTTTCAACTGGGTTTGCATTTTACCTGATGATTCATCATTTTATCAATGTTTGCATTGCATTTCGATTCATTGTGGGTTTTATGCCCGTAAAAGATGCTGTCATTCGCGCATAGAAACGTGGTTTTGCAATTGCACCCGCTCATTCCGCGACGGTGATTTGGTTTCTTTCTCCAATGGCTAGTTTTAGATCAAGCTGATTGAGGTGGCAATTCTCACCACGCCTAGACTCATGGATACTTTACAGCAAACAATAGGCTTTTTATCTTTGCCTTCTTTGGCTTTATGCTGGATGACATAAATGAGCAGAGCGTGTAGTGGATATAAAACTCAAACTCAAAAGGGGAAAGACAAAGCAAATCAAATATGGCACCGGCCAATAGCCAGGTGCGCAAAACACTGCAGGTCATATCATGCGCATTACCCGGTATATAGTAGATCTGGAACGTGACTAACATTTATACTAAAACGGAGAGGAAATTGCCGTTCACAACCATAAACAATATGAAACGGCATTCGAACAAATGTGACCTGGGACAAATAACAATCAGACAGTTACTTTGAATGGGAGTATGAGAACAATCAAATTATGCTACTTGAACAATGTTGTTTGTGTTGTATGTTTTTTTAAACTCCCCCGCATGAGTTTGCAGGCGAGAGAGATGTCCATCATATCATTATGGTTATTGATTAACATATTTCCAATTACTTTAGGAACATGTCCGCGAAGTTATTTGTCATTCGGAGTCAGACTCTTCAGAAGTATCCTCTTCATCTCCATCGAGATCTTCCACTCTTTGGTCTTGTGAATCTTGCGATTTGCTGGTGCCACATACACTGCCTGGTTCAGTTCGGGGTGCTCTTCTAATATTCTTCTTGGACCGTTGATAGTCAAACCACTTCCGTATGGTTTCTGTACTTAAGGCAAAACTGTTAGCCAATTCGGCTACCTTTTGTGTAGACGGCCAATGATCTTGAGCAAACTCATCCTTCAGAACAATGTACTGATCCTCTGATAGTTGCTTGCAGGCTCGGCCACTTCGCAGTTTGGTAGTACTTGTATCTGGTGGGGGATTAACGTTCCTGTCTACGTCATCTAGCCATGCTTTGAATATAGGATACAACGAATTCATTGTAGCGTCACAATATAAACGCCTGTCAAACCTGCTGATAGAGTCCCGTGCGATTGAAAATTTGGCACCATAGGATTTGCAGAGTATCGACGCGAGTTTTTCTTGTGAAATATTTGCCCGTTCTCTTGCTGTTTTGAGGACCTTGCGAAACGCCTTATGATCATAACTCAATAAATCTGTCTTTTCCGTCGGAGAAGGGTGATCCATTGCAGTTGGTATCGGGCGATTTGGGAAAGATCCGTAATCGCTCGTTGTCTGCACAAGGGAAGCGTTCTCGCTATTTTGCTGTTGTGATGGACTCAAGGCGAAAGAACAAGCAATCACAGGTAAACTAGAAGGTGAATCTGTTTGTGTTGTCAATAATCTACTATAGGCTGGTGGTGGATATGGGGATGCTGCATGACGCCTTTTTCTCTCCGTATGAGAAATATACTCACGGTTTTGCTGTTGCGAGTTACTGACGGCCGAAGAAGAAGCATATCCCTTTAAAGCAGATGGTGTATCGTGCTGCGCTGAACTGCCGGCATTTGATCTACTTCTATGGTCTTGGGATCCAGATGCGGATGCTGTGTTATGCCTTGTTCTCGGAACAACGGAAACGTTCTCTGGGTAATGCTGGGACTGGAGATGCTCCTGCTGTGGATTGAGGGAGGAATTATACGAGATACATTCTAGTCGCTGTTTTTCTCCATGATGCTGAGTAGGAGTGCTAGAAGCAACAGCAGGCTGAGCAAGGTAAGAGCCACTGCTAGAACTGGCATATGCCACTTGCCGCAAGCCAGACGAACACGATACTGTTACGGAACCACTAGCAGATGATTGCTCTGAACCAATTTTTGCATGGGTCTCGACGGGTCTGGAAAAGAGGTAGTTTGTTTCGCTTTGAGGTGAGCGGGGTGCATTCAGCAAACGGGCAATTTGTAGATCGTCGTTGGCAACTCGCTTCCTATCCAATGCGATTTCTTCTGCAAAATCTAGCGGTTTGTCTTTGGGGTATTGTCGTGTCTCGATCTTGTCCACAACGGCAGTAAGCTCATTTCGCCAGGGATAAGAGTCCCAGGGACGTTGATCACTGTTCTGCTCCCGTTCTAGGCTATGCCTTTGTTGACTATTCGATGACGTGAATATCGCCATGGAGGTGCTTGATGGATGACTGAACTGGGATGTGGTATCAGTTACTATATCAGTGCTCGGCGACGATGTCCTGCTCTTTGCTGTTGCAGTTGAAGACTTGTTGCAAGAAGGGACACCGGTCCCAGTTCGTGGTGGATGGTCAGCCATATGAACGTCCCGAAAGATATCGGCAATTTCTTCTCTGCACCAGGAACACAATACCGATAGAAGACTAACTCTGCAGTGAGAGAGAATATGAGAATTTGGTGTTCGAAGGGAAACAAAGACAGCGGATAGAAAGAAGGTTATGGGCTCGGAAAGTGTCTACGGGCATTGAAGACTGTATCCTGGACTACAGCGTTTTGAGCCTCCTCAGGAGAGATTAATTCACAGCTTCTGTTGCCAAAGTAAGTGCTGAAAAAATTCAATTACAAGTGAAAGGTGTTCGCTGTTAGTAACACTTTGTACTTGAGTAGGAATCTGCAATGTGATAAGATATCGCACTGAAAGCCATCGTCCTTGAAATTTCAGCTATTTGAGCATCCTGCAACGCGTCAGTATATTCAAGTGATCGTTGTTCTCATATCGCTTAACCATTTAATCGTCTAAAACTGTTCATATTTGCACCACTCAGCCTTTCCTTAGAAATTATAGCATTCGAATTCACACTTGTCCAGCTTGACACACCGTCAGCTATCGTTACTTCTGTGTACTTGTTACCTACTATAGTCGATATACTTCATATATTATACGTTTTAGGTTTCTCAAGTCTGGCATCTTTATTCACTTCTATGTGTACGAGGTCACCAGTTGCATAAGCTTTTTTAGGCTGCATATATCTTTGCGCTCTTGGTATCACATTCATTTCCGAGGGCCCTCAAAGTCTGTTCTCGCCTTCCAGGAGCAATTGTGACTCATTTTGCACTCTGGTGTTTCACGAGGTGTTTGTCGGCCTGAAAACAGACGAGATGGAGTGTTACAATATAACAAATAAACTTAATCCTAAAGACTCAGAGGGTATAGAGGAGAGACGAAGAGCAACGACGATAAAGAGCCACGTCTAGAACAGTATCTAACGACCATGCGTCGGGCGGAGTGAATGTCCCACGGGCCTCCCACGTGCTTGGCGGTAACGTGTGTGTTTTCCAACACAATACCATAACAGTAAAAAATATATATATATATACCACGGGGACAACAGCAGTGGGCCGTCTGGCCAGTTTGGTGGTGAGTGAGTCAACGGAGTGAATGCCCCCAGGGGCCTCTCGCGCGACTACTTGCAGTACTGTGTCGGAGGTCTAAGTCTGAACTGTCACCCTTACGTCCAGTACATCTTCATGTATACTACTTTGAGTACATTTGAAAAACCTTCCCCTGTAGAATTGTATTATACGAAGAGCATAATATAAATTTTTGAGCAGATTTGGTCCCTCCCTAGTCGTTACTAGTAAAATCCACAAAGCTGTAGGCCGATAAATTGGCCGAAAACGAGAATGATCAAAACAACGCTAAGCTTTTCGCCAATTTTGGAGGGTTTCTTTGACAATTGCCTAATCGACCAGATCTCGCTGTAGCTCACCAAATTCGAAGCCAATATGTCAACCATTCCTTTCGCCGATTATCCAACATACCGGGACTCTAATTTTGCAGCCATTTTTTGAACAGTCAGATCAATTTTCAGCCTAATCTGATGTATTTTTGAGCTCAGCAAAAAGCCGAAAAGGCGAATTTGGGGAAAGCCTTCGTCGAGGCCCGAGGTACCCGTTCACAGAAAACCTGTGAATACCGTACTTGCTCGTCTAGAACCCCTTCTCTTATAGTGCTCCAGTCTCTGAAAGCCAGTGAAAATAAAGCCCCTATCTTGAATAGTGCCCCCCCCCCGCCCCCGAGACTCTTAATCAAGCGGATGTGCAAGTTTGGTGTTCTTTTGCTGATGTACATGTGCATCTCAATGCACTGGTGATTTCAGGATCAAAATCACAGTTATTTTAGCCGTTTTTGTGGAGGGACCGTGTACAGTAAACAATAGGCTTTGTTTTTCTTTGTCTTCTTTGTAAAGGTAACAGCATTGAAAACAGGGTGTCTCCTCTTGAATAGTCCTCTCTCTTGAAAAGTGCTCCTTCTGTGATGAAACTTGAAAATACATTGCCCCAGAGGGGCAATACAGAGGCGACTACGGTAATCCCTTGGTAAGTAAATTTACAGCACGGAAGGTGATGAAGGTTATGATGGTGGTGATAATAAGTGCACTGGAGAAAAGAACGAAAGATGGAAGAAGACGGCCGGCGGGTTAAATCAGCGAAGACGCACCAACCTCTTCTTAATTATTGTTTTCGCCAATAGACCATAACTGTCCTTCGTTGCGAACGGGTTTACTTACAAAGCTAATCGAGTGAAACCAGAAAGTAAAAGCCGTAGTCATACTTGTCTTGCTAGTGAGGACTGTTCTACCTACATGTATATGCAGTTGTTTCACATACTTGAAGACTGTTGAAGTGCCAGTACATATATTTAAAGGAAGAAAAATGGGCCAATGAACTACGAGTTAGGCTATAATTTCCACTAACGCCATCAGTTACTTGACAATCAGCTCGGGCGATGACATAATCATTGCACGAATGGGACCAGACATATTTTAAAAGGTAATTAAAACTTACAACACAAATTCACGGTTCGCGTCAGACTCGGCCAAAGGCCCATGTTTTCGCATCCGAAGCAACGCCACCAACCTCTTGGTCGGGGGCGGAGATGCAGCTCCTATACGGTGGTAGGTGTGTAGAGAAGACCCCCAAAAAGTGCCCATAGACCGAAAATCCCATCCACTGCATCCATGTTTCACTCGTGCCAGGCCACGAGTTCCCAATTAACAGTGGGTCGTTGCACGGCTGTAAAAAATATTTCCGCTCCTATGCAGGACTTAAACCTGGAACTCTCTGATTCCCAATCATGGTCTTGGACCATCCCAATATGCCTGCCTGCCTAAAACTAACAAGACACACACAAAGAAGGAAAAGCAAGAAAACAGCAGGAAACCACAGGAAACAATGTACAGCTACATACCAGTACGTGCAAACGATGGGAGAACGACAAAGGTGTTTTAACATCCCTATGCTTTTTCTGTCTTGGTCATCAAGGCAAAAAAGCATAGCGTAGGGCCCTGAGCTTCCAAGCTCTCTCGTTAGGTATGACAAAATTTAATGGTAGTGCCACATAAAATATACTGCCACATAAGGCTACTTCAAAGTTCATACATGTTATGTGCACCATTGGCAGTCCAGTATGGACATACATGTGCATGCATACAGTACAAAGTCGCCGGCAGGCTGTACGCCCTGCACTGTACCGTGTTCGGCGTGCAAGAAGTTACAGGCACTGCATTCGAAGTGACGTAACGAATACTCGAATGTGACTTAACGAATATTCGAATGTGACAAACTGAACGAATGTTCGAATATTCGAATATTCGTTTCACCACTAAATTAAATAGTATATACATAATAAAAAAACATATGGCCACGACGGCCTTTCCAACACCCTTATTTCCAGTACATCTACATGTATACTGTCTTATTGGATAAATCTTGTTTTGTAGAATTCCACATGTGGTACATGTACATGTACTGGAAATAAGGGTGACAGTTCAGACTTAGCGCTCTAACACAGTACTGCAAGAAGTCACGTGAGACTCCCCTGGGGCATTCACTCCGTGACCTCACTCACCACCAATCTGGCCGGGCGTCCCACTGCTGTTGTCTCCATGGTATATTCATTGTACAGTTATGGAATGGTGTTGGAAAACACACACGTTTCGGCCATGCTTGCGGACACTTGAGAGGACCGTGGGGCATTCACTCCGCCCCCCCCCCCGCATAGTCGATAGGTACTATTTGTCTACTCTTGTTTATCTACCGTACTGGCAATATATGTTGCCGCAGTGAGGCCATGAAGCATTACATTGGCACATGTTTGCCGCACGCAGGGCGTTACATGCAAAGTCGCACAGGAGCCGTTACACAGGTTTCTATATTGCCGCAGTCCTTTTTTTGCTATTGCAGGACTTCCTGCTGCGTCCAGTTTTGAACTTTTCACAACGCGGTACACGTGCTTTCACAGTTTTCAGCCTTTTTTGCAATGAAAAGATCGCCGCACCCCGCCGGACGCGCGTTACGAACTCAACGAAAATTTGTCGCAATAGCCTGGTCGCGCGTTACGCCGTACCCCCCTGCGTTACGCGTTACGCGGCAACATATATTGCCAGTACGGTACTTTTGATATTATTAATCGGTGTTAGATTCGTATGTTAGAGGGTTAGACCAGTAAGACTCGTAGCAATACGTGTCTTGCTAGTGATGACTGTTCCATCTACATGCATTTGTTCCACATATTTGAAGACGGTTGAAGTACATGTACATGTATATTATGAAGAAACATGCACCATGGAACTACGACTTAGGCTATAATTTCCACTAACACCACCAGCTACTTGACAGTCAGCTAATTCGATAATATAATCATTGCACGAATGTGACCAGACACATCTAAAACTAACAAAAAAATCACGGTTCGCGTGAGACTCGGCCAAAGGCCCAGTTTTCCGCATCCGCAGGAACGCCACCACCCTCTTGGACCAAGGCGCATATGCAGCTCCTATGCGGAGTTGAGTAGATCAGACCCACCACAAAGTGTTCAAAGACCGAAAATCCCACTCACTGCATCCACGTTTCCCATGCAAGGCCACGAGTTCCCAATTTACTGTGGGTCACAGCATAGCTGGAAAAATCCTTCTACTTCCAAGCAGGACTTCAAACCGGTACCCCTGTTTCTCAGTCATAGTCTTATACGATCCCACTATCTGTGGCGCTATGCCTGTCTGCCTATAACGAACAAGAGACACACAAAGAAAGAAAAGCAAGAAAACTACAAGAAACAATGTACAGCTACATACGAACTTAGACCAACTTCATAGCTACATAGGAGTACGTGCAACCAATAAGATGACCACAAACTTTCACGCAGTTTCACGCACTTAGTTGTACGAGTAAGTTCAAGTTTCTGACACCTTAGTCTAGCCTATTGAGATATGGTAGGAATAATATCACTTTAAAGATGGTAAAATAAAGCCGATTATACATAAAGTTGTTTTCTGACATACCTAGCACATGGTATTGTGTTGTAGTTATTTAAAAGGATTCTCCAAAAGCAAATGGATGCTTATCACGGAAGTCTCCTACATAAATATCGCAAGAAAAATGGGGAAATCGGGGAGAGGAGAGTGGAAGATAAAGCATGGAAAAAAGGGAAGCAAGTACCTAAATATCGAGGTACAAAAGCAGGAATGAAATCGACGAGGGAAGAAATCACCTCTGCAGTTAATAGCGGGACATTTAGATGGAAAAAAACAAGCAAGGATTAATGTCAAGGAAACAAATTCTCAAACGGAAAAGTTCGGAATTCAAGTCAGAGAATATCTATGCTGTGAGTATTGAGCCTTTAGAGCAATGCGAAAATTGTCAGAGGACTGAACGCAGCGAATGTGTTCTGGAAGTTTTTTCCATTCCACAGATAATCTGAAGAGAGGGGATTAAGGAAATGGGCGCCAGAAGGAGGTAAAACTATAGAGGACGGGTGACGACAACTAAGAGATACATTGAATTTGAAACGAATAAGCGAAGACGGAAACTGTTAAGAGACACGATGAAAGTATAGCAAGGACAGAATCTGACGACGCCACTTCAGGGATGACCAGTCACAAGTACGATTAAGAATCGGCTTCGCGGTTTCCCACTCAGGAGGGTGCCGGCTCTTACAAAGCAGATATGAACGAGCAGCGACGGCTTGCAGTCGGTCTAACGTAAGCGAATCTGAATGGGATCCGGCAAATGACCAGACAGAGACTCCGTATACTAACAGTGGTCGTACGTAACACTTGCAGAGCAATTTCACGGTTGAAGCAGAAAGGAAATGGGCCATATGGCGCAACAGAAAAACACGACTGCGAAACTTATGGGTGATAGATTTTACATGGTCAGAAAAATTTAGTGAAGGAGTGATAGTCACGCCGAGATGACAGTGGCTATCACCTTTCTGAATAGGCACACCGTTCATTGTGAAGGGGGATGACGGGCCGGGGGCTAATGCATATTTTTGAAAGGGTAGGTGGACGCATTTACTGGTGTTAAACGTCATGGCAGTAGCTGATGACCACTGACAGCACTTATCAATGTCAGTCTGGAGCAATGCATGATGGATAGGAAGTGAGGTGTTTGCTGGAGAAACAAGAATTAAATTAGAGTCATCAGCAAAAAGGGATAGGGTACTAGAAGCAGGGGCATCAGGAAAGGAGTTGATGCACAGGTTAAAAAGAAGCGGGCCGAGATGGGAACCTTGGGGTACACCAGCGGTGATGGGCAAAGGGTCAGAAAGAGTTTGGGCAATGCGAACGCAAATACTACGATCACTGATGAAGTCCTTCACCCAAGAACAGGCAGAAAGAGAACACCAACCGGAAACAGATTGAATAACTATTAATGATGACTAACTCTGTCAAAGGCCTTAGAAAAATCAAGGAACAGCGGGTCACAAGAAGACTTAGAGTCAAATGCGCGCGAAACAATTGATGTAAGCTGTACCAATTGGTCAACTGTTGACCTCTTTCGACAAAAACCAAACTGGCTGGAACTGATAATTTTATAGCTCTCAACAAGCGAGTAAAACTGACGGCTAATCATAGACTCATACAATTTGGCAACTGCCTTTAAGAGCGATATAGGACGGTAATTGACTGGGTGGGAAGGATTACCTTTTCCCTTGAACACAGGTACAACAACGGCAGATTTCCACTCCCTGGGCTGAGTACTGGACAGCAAGCAGGGGTTGAAGAAGGCGGAAATAGACTGTGACGCGACCTCAGCTGTTTCACGGAGGATGCGATTGTTCAGCAGTCCAGCGGTTTTACGTTGAATGGAAAGTCTGGATAGCGTGTCAAATACTGACTGCACAGAGAATGGTTGTATGGAGAACTTCACCGTGGACGTGCGTGTTAAAATACCAGCTGAGTGCAGGTCAGGTGTTAGCAGTGGCGCCTGTACTGCCTGTAGCTCGCAAAGACTTTGGCTAGGAGATTCGTCTTTTCCGTATTACTCGTGGCTGGGTAGGCTTGGTTGTCATGGTAGAGGTCAGGGATAACCGGAGACGGGCGATTCGCATTACAAAGGATCTTTGCTTTGCGCCACCATGTACGGGTTCCATGATGCTGAGCCATGTCTCTCGCCATCCTCTCGTGATAATGGCGTTTCGCCTTCCGGAGCAAGGAAGTAAGACAGTTACGTGAGAGTCTATACGCTATCCAACTATCTGTAGATCCGAGACGTTTGGCCTTGGCGAAGAGGCGATCCCGAAGCCGCCTCTGGCGATGGTGAACAGCAGAGTGCCAAGGCTTTTTCGATGGAAATGCGCTTCTCCGGACAGCGGGAACAGACAACGATACAGAGTCTTCCAGCGCTGTGCGCCACAATGACCAGGCCTCATCAACTGTTTGCGCATTTTGGACGACATCTAGCAAGGGTAGTTGCCACACGTGGTTGTTAAATGCTTGCCAGTCCGTTTGGGCAAATTTGAGCCAGGTGTTTTGTGCAGAAGATATTTGGGCTGTGGAGCCTGCTGATCGGTTGTGGACGACATCGAAAACTACAGGACAGTGATCAGATACCGGTGGGAGGATGGTGAGATGGGAGACTGCTATTGGAGCATAAGTGATAACTAGGTCGAGTACTGATGAACTCTTACCACTTGCGGAGTAGCGGGTAGGCTGTTGATCCACAAGTTGCGATAAGCCCAGATCATCCAGAGTGTCATACATGCATGTACCAGCAGGTGTATCAGGATCGGATGCTAGCCATTTCGAGAGGCGAGCGTTAAAGTCGCCAATGACAAATATGGAAGCTTGAGGACAAGATATTGATTGAATGCAGGTCCGGAGTGCGCTGCAGAACTGATCAGGTGGCTGCCAAGGAGGACGGTAACAACAGAACACAACCGTGGAGTTGGGGCGATGCTCTCGTTCTATGCACACAATTTCAATGGTTGGATCAGCAGGCTGAAGATCTGGACGATGTTTGGTAGTATGGGAAATGGAAGGGTGGAGGAGGAATGCCACTCCACCTTCACGTCGCACGGTATTGTTGTGACGGTCATGCCGGATGATTTTGTATTCAGCTGACGGTGTTAATATTGAACTTGTGATATCAGGAGTCAACCAGGTTTCAGTTATGCCCAATATATCTAGTTGAGATGTGCAGAATAAGTTTTTAATCTCATCAGCCCGCTTCAGCCAGCTGCATGCGTTAACTGTTCAAGGTGCAAAGTTGAAAGTCAAAGGGGACGGTTGGAATGGTGGAGCAAGAGGGTTCAGTGCGGTCACTTGCGATTGTCGGCCGGGAGAGAACGGGGCTGCATTTGGGTTAAGAGTAAAAGCGTGTGGTGATGTGGGCATAGTTGTAAATATTTAACCTGACTCGGGAAACCGCCAATCCCGGATGGAGATGCCGTCTGACCAAAACCCATTTTCACTGATCTCCTCGTGGTGTCGCTGGTCCACGGTGAGCCATGCACACAATGTTCCATATATTTTCTGGGATGGAAAGAATCTGCAGGCTGTTGCCGTCACGTTACGTCTTCTGCAGCATGCAACCAAGTCCTACGCAGTCATATTCAGATCTAGGTCGCCAACAAAAACCACGGCGCGTTTGATTTTTTCAGCACCTCTCACCCTGGATGGGTTGCCTTCGTTGTAGTCTGGCGTTGGACTTAGAAGAGTGCGATCGCTCGATGAGTGCAACTTTGAAATTGCTTGGATGAATGAGAGCAGAGTGTGTTGTGGATATCAAATATGGCACCGGCCGATAGCTAGGAGCGCAAAACAATGCAGGTCATATCAGGCGCATTTACCAGTATATAGTAGACTAGGGACTTGACTAACATGACTCAAACGTAGACGAAATTACGGTTCACAACCATAAACAATATGAAACGGCATGCGACCAAATGCGAGGTGGGACAAATAACAATCAAACAGTAACTTAGAACGATATTTTGGGAACAATCCTACTTGAAGAATGTTTTTTGTGTGGTATGTTTTTTGAAAACCCCCCGAATGTGTTTTCAGGCGATAGAGATATCCATCATCATAATGGTTATTGAAGAACAAATTTCCAATTATTTCAGGAAAATCTCCGTCCAGGTATTTGTCATTCAGACTCAGACTCTTCAGTAGTATCCTCTTAATCTCCATGAGATCTTTCACTCTTTGGTCTTGTGAATCTCGAGATTTGCTGGTGCCACATTCAACGCCTCGTTGAGTTCGGGGTGCTCATCTAATATTCTTCCTGGCGCGTTGATTTTTAAACCACTTCCGTATGGTTTCTGTCCTTACGGCAAGACTGCTAGCCAATTCGGCTAACTTTTGTTGAGATGGCCAATGATCTTGTGCAAATTCATCCGTCAAAACAGCATACTGATCCTCTGAAAGTTGCTTGCAGGCTCGGCCACTTCGCAATTTGGTAGTACTTGTATCTCGTGGGGCACTAGCGTTCGTATCTACGTCATCTAGCCATGCTTTGAATATAAGGTACAACGAATTCATTTTATTGTCACCATATAAACGACTTCTAAACCTTTGGATAGAGTGCCGAGCGTTTGGAAATTTGGCACCATAGGATTTGCAGAGTATCGATGCGAGTCTTTCTTGTGAAATGTTTGCCCGTTCTCTTGCTGTTTTGACCAATTCACAAAACGCCTTATGATCATAACTCATTAAATCTTTCTTTGCTGTCGGAGAAGAGTGATCCATTGTACTTGGTAGTGAGGGATTTGGGAGTGATCCGTAATCGCTTGTTGTCTGCCCAAGTGAAGGGTTCTCGCTGCTTTGCTGTTTGGATATACTCAAGGCGAAAGAAGAATCAATCACAGGTAAAATAGAAGGTGTATCTGTTTGTGTTGTTAATAATCTTTTACAGGGTGGTGGAGGATATGGGGATGCTGCATAGTGCCTTCCTTTCTGCCTGTGGGAAATATACTCACGGTTTTGTGTGGTTTGTGAGTTACTGGCGGCCGAAGAATATCCCTGTAATGCATATGTTGTATCGCGTTGCTCTGAACTACGGGCATTTGACATCCGTCTATGGTCTTGGTAGCCAGATTGGGGTGCTGTGTAATCCCATGTTCTCTGCGCAAGGGAAACGATCTCTCCACAATGTTGTTGGGACATATCATGTGACTGGTGATGCTCCTGCTGTGGATTGAGGGAGGAATTACACGAGGTTCCTTCTAATCGCACTCTCTCTCCCTGATGCGAAGTAGGAGGCTTTCTGGGGCAAGAACCAGTGCTATAACTGGTGTATGTCACTGGCTGCAAGCCAGACGAACATGGTTCTGATACGGGCCCACAGACAGATGATAGCTCTGAACCAAAACTTATGTCTGGATCGAATAGTCTGGAAGGGAAGTAGTTTGTTTCGGTTTGAGAAGGCCAGGGTCCGTTCAGCCAACGGGAAATTTCTGGATCGTCGTTTGCAACTTGCTTCCAATCCAATGCGATTTCCTCAGCAAAATCTAGCGGCTTGTCTTTGGAGTATTGTCGTGCCTCGATCTTTTCCAGCACGGCAGTGAGCTCATTTCGCAGGGGATACGAGTCCCAGGGACGTTGATCACAGTTATGCTCCAGTTCCAGGCAAAGCCTTGGTAGACGTTTCGATGACGGTGGTATCGCCATAGCTGTGCTTGATGGGTGACTGAAGTGTGATGTGGCATCAGTTATGATCTCAGTGCTGGGGGGACGATGTCCTGCTCTTTGCTGTTGCAGTTGAAGACTTGATCCAAGAAGGGACACCTGTCGCCGTTCGTGGTGGATAGTCAGCCATATGACCGTCCTGAAAGATATCGATTATTTGTTCCGGAAAACAATACCGATAGAAGACAAACTGTGCAGTGAGAGAGAATCTTAGAATTCGGTGTTCGAAGAGAACCAACGACAACGGATAGAAAGACAGTTGATAAGCTTTGGGCTTGGAAATTGTCTACGAGCAGTGAAGACTTTATTCTGGACTAGAGCTTTTTGAGCTTCCTCAGGAGAGAATATTTCACAGCTTCTTTTGCCAAAGTAAGGGCTGAAAAACAGTAATTACAAGTGAAAGGTGTCCGCTGTTAGTACCATTTGGTAGACAAGAATCACAACTGCAATGTGATAGGATTTCGCACTGAATCACTTCGTCCTTGGAATTTCAGCTATATGTGCATGCTGAAACGCGTCAGTACGTTCAAGTGATCGTTGTTCTCACATGTGCGTATCTTTTAACCATTTAATCGTCTAAATCGCTCAATTATTAATTTTAAATTTTGCTAAAGCTCTTCATATTTGCAGAACTCAGCCGTATCTTAGTAATTATAGCATTCGCATTCACACCTATCCAGCTTGATAAACCATCAGCTACCGTTACTTCTGTGCATTTGTTTCCTACTGCAGCCGCAACACTTCGATAATGTTTTAGGTTTCTCAAGTCTTGCGCCTTTTTCCTTGCACGTTTTTTTCCATTTCTTCTTTCTGTACGAGGTCACCAGTTGCCCATACTCTTTTATGCACCTCTTTGCGCTATAGGTCACACATCATTTCTGATGGTCCTCAATGTCTGGTCTCACCTTCTAAGAGGAGCAACACTGACTCATTCTGCACTCTGGTGTTCAACGAGGTGTTTGTCGCGCTGGAAATGGAGGAGAGGGAGTGTAAGAAAATGTTAAAAATATACCTAATGCCGTAGCCTCATAGGGTAAAGAGGAGAGACGAAGAGCAACGACCATGAAGAGCCACGGCTGGAACAGTATCTAGTGATCATGCGATGGGCGGGGTGAATGCTCCATGGGCCTCTCAAGGGTCCCAAAGCGTGGACGTAACATGTGTGTTTTCCAGCACCATACAAGAACTGTACCATGAATATACTTGTACCATGGAGACAACAGCAGTGGGACTCACGGCCAGTTTGGTGTTCAGTGAGGTCAGGGAGTGAATGCCTAAGGGGCCTCTCGCGTGACTACTTGCAGTACTGTGTTGGAGGGCTAAGTCTGAACTGTCACCCTTATTTCCAGTACATCTCCATGTATACTACATATTGGATAAATCTTGTATTGTAGAATTCCACATAATAATTATTTGTATACGGTTCTGTACGTTTGTGCGTTGAGTACTCTACCTCGAGCTGCCTTCACCGGCCTTGTCTATAATTATAATTTACTCAATCTGCGGACAGAGTTATATGACAGTCGTGTCGTCTTGGACTAGTTTCGGCTCCACGATCCAGTGTGTCGATACTATAATAGCTTTCATGGCTGAGGTTGTTGGTATACCTGTTGACTCTGGGTTCCCAGTACTCAGTACCCGAGGCTTGTTGGTAAAGAAACTCCAATTTTATTATTTAAAAATTCGACGAGGAGACAATAATTTTAATATGGCAATAAGTAGGACGAGCTGAAGCGACATGTGGACTACTTTATTAACAATGTAAGCGATGGAGACGATGCAAGAAACACACTACGTTCAATGCAACACTACGATAATGAAATCGTGACTTCAGCGCATGGTTCAGAATATCTATCTGAGTCTGGCTATATCTCGACCTGAAGTATTTAAAAATTCGACGAGGAGACAATAATTTTAATATGGCAATAAGTAGGACGAGCTGAAGCGACATGTGGACTACTTTATTAACAATGTAAGCGATAGAGACGATGCAAGAAACACACTACGTTCAATGCAACACTACGATAATGAAATCGTGACTTCAGCGCATGGTTCAGAATATCTATCTGAGTCTGGCTATATCTCGACCTGAAGTATTTAAAAATTCGACGAGGAGACAATAATTTTAATATGGCAATAAGTAGGACGAGCTGAAGCGACATGTGGACTACTTTATTAACAATGTAAGGGATGGAGACGATGCAAGAAACACACTACGTTCAATGCAACACTACGATAATGAAATCGTGACTCCAGCGCATGGTTCAGAATATCTATCTGAGTCTGGCTATATCTCGACCTGAAGTATTTAAAAATTCGACGAGGAGACAATAATTTTAATATGGCAATAAGTAGGACGAGCTGAAGCGACATGTGGACTACTTTATTAACAATGTAAGCGATGGAGACGATGCAAGAAACACACTACGTTCAATGCAACACTACGATAATGAAATCGTGACTTCAGCGCATGGTTCAGAATATCTATCTGAGTCTGGCTATATCTCGACCTGAAGTATTTAAAAATTCGACGAGGAGACAATAATTTTAATATGGCAATAAGTAGGACGAGCTGAAGCGACATGTGGACTACTTTATTAACAATGTAAGCGATGGAGACGATGCAAGAAACACACTACGTTCAATGCAACACTACGATAATGAAATCGTTTCAGCTCGTCCTACTTATTGCCATATTAAAATTATTGTCTCCTCGTCGAATTTTTAAATACTTCAGGTCGAGATATAGCCAGACTCAGATAGATATTCTGAACCATGCGCTGAAGTCACGATTTCATTATCGTAGTGTTGCATTGAACGTAGTGTGTTTCTTGCATCGTCTCCATCGCTTACATTGTTAATAAAGTAGTCCACATGTCGCTTCAGCTCGTCCTACTTATTGCCATATTAAAATTTTATTATTATTATTCTTTATTTCCAATTTCACTTCAAGGTACCAGTGCATCTAGTGTCTGCTTCTAGCAAAGCAGCCTGCTGTCTTAACTTTGAAATCCCAGGAAGTGTAGGGTGTGCATAGATACATAGAACTGTCTTGGTCGTTATATACCGATGTACTCCGTGTCGTGTAGACCAGGTGTGCATTGTTGGTCGATTCATATGGCTTCGCCAGTTGTGTGCATGAGATAGTTATCTGGTGCAAGTTTGTTTTGATCAATACGATCTATTTCGCTTTCCATTCTATAAGAGGAAATCTGTGGGTGAGAATCCTGTGCATTTGCGGATTTGCGTGCTTTTCGTGCGACGGGTGTATACATGGTACACGTACATGTAGATGTACTGGAAATAAGGGTGCCAGTTCAGACTTAGCGCTCTAACACAGGTCTGCAAGTAGTCACGTGAGAGTTCCCTGGGGCATTCACTCCGTGAACTCACTCACCACCAATCTGGCCGGGCGTCCCACTGCTGTTGTCTCCAAGGTACATTGCCAAACTGGATAAACGTTGTATCCGTTACGTGGCCGATGAGCACCCATTGGCCCACACTCTTCCCCTGTACACCAGGCTGGGTGTCTGCTCAGCGCTGGAACGAGGAGAATGCAAGCTCCGACTCCTGACATTTAGAATCCGTTCTGGAATCGTCAGTGAGCTGTTGTCGTCCCGAATTGTATTGCAAGGCCCGCCGACAGGCATGACCACTCGAGGTCAATTGGGACGCAACCTTCCCCTCCCCCTGGCCCACAGTGCTTCTGGCGCATGCCGACCGCTTCTAGCCAGCTGCCGACTCTGGAATGGCCTGCCCGACTGTATGAAGTCCATAGTATCTGTCCGTGAATTCAAACGCATGCTGCGCGTATTTTACTTCGGTTAAATGTAATGGCTTTTGTAACCTGCTGATGAGGCTCGATAGAATCATGCTACGATGACCCGACTTGTAAATTTGAGATCCATTTTTTTCTGCTCGTCTTGACCCTGCCTCCCCTCATTGCTACTTCCATTTTCGTATTTCTATTTTCATTTATTTTTCTCTTCATTTCTGACTCCTCTTATTGGTTGTCATCGCTTCCATAATATTGGGCAGAACTGCCCGTTTGCCTTGCGATGTAAAATAAATAAACAACAACAACAACAACAACAACATTCATTCTAAAGTTATGGTATGGTGTTGGAAAACACACACGTTACGGCCATGCTTGCGGACACTTGAGTTGCCCGAAGGGCATTCACTCTGCCCGCCGCATGGACGATAGATACAGTTTGTCTACTGTTGTTTATGTACTCTTGATATTTTATAGATCCGAGTTAGGTACTGCTATGGTATTAATCACATTATAATGGCCTACAGTGTAAACCAGATTCACACTGACGGTGTCCAGCTAGTTTCCACCAATCATATATTTTGCTTTGCCTGGTTCAGAATCCTTTGTTTTCAACTGGGTTTGCATTTTTCCTAATGATTCATCATTTTATCAATGTTTGCATTGCATTTCGATTCATTGTGGGTTTTTTGCGCGTAAAAGATGCTGTCATACGCGCATAGAAACGTGGTTCTGGAATTGCACCCACTTATTCCGCGACGGTGATTTGGATTATTTCTCCAATGGCTGGTTTTAGATCGAGCTGATTGAGGTGGCAATTCTCAACACGCCTAGACTTAGGGATAGTTTACAGCAAACATGCTATGCTGGGACACTGGTGAAATCAGACCATCGGCTCGTTGTCGCACGCGCCCGTCTGAGCAGGATCTATGGTCTGTGGGCACATAACAACAACAAAAAAAGAACCGCGAAAGCTCAGAAGTTTCAGGTTCATAGATTGAGCGAGCACACCTGCCGTCAAAACTTCCAGTCCCAACTCACCCATCGGATCGCCAACGGCGCAGTAGACACATCCACACCGGAAGCACACTGGACATCGATCTCGTCTTTCATCCAGCAAACGGCAAAGAATACCATTGGACTGGCACAGCCCCCAAAGAAGCAACAGCGTTTCATGGATGATCAGCTACATTCCTGGTCAGAAGAGAAAAAACGGTTACGACTGCTGATAACTACAAGTAGGGATCCACGGCAAGTGACTGATCTGAAGCATCGGCGGAACACCCTCTCACACCGAATCCGGCTGCGAGCAAAGGAACTAGCATCGAATGAGCTGGACGCTCGGGCGAGGGAAGTAGAAGCAAAGAAGGATACAGCACAGATGTTTCATGCAGTCCATCTACTCCAGCGACAAAAAACAACAGCCTATCACTGTGCATGATGAAGCGGGTAGACAAGTAATACAGCCAGTCTCGGTAGCCATCCAAATCACCGACCACTTTTCTAAGCTGTACACACCGGAGCCTGGTGCACTGTTGCTGCGGCGACCGGGCCTTGGCGACCAGGATTGCGCTATTCAGTACCGCCGGCTTGAGCGGCCCATTTCTGAGGCAGAGGTGACACAGGCAGCTGGAAAGTTGAACAATGGCAGGTCAAGTGGCCCAGATAACATGCCAGGGGAGCTGCTAAAGTACTCACCTGCCCTCGTCTACTCCAATATCGCCCAGGTCCTCAACTCTGCCGTCGAGACAGGCCTGCCCCTGAACAGCATCGGTAGTGGGTCGCTTATTCCGTTACAAAAGCCTGGCAAATCAAGGGGACCAGTCGCTCACCTACGGCCCGTGGTTTTACTCACAGCGCTCAGGAAGATTCTATCATTGATTGTGCTGCGGAGGATCAACAAGGACGTCAACAACTTCGTTGCACACACACAGAGTGGTTTCCGCCCCAGCAGAAGCACCACAGATGTTGTGTGGTCATACCGATGGTTGGCGGCTCGACGCCAACGCTATCGCTGTGCGCTGGATATCCTAGGCATTGATATGTCAAAAGCGTTTGACTGTATAAGCAGGCCACGGCTCATCTCGGTGCTGGGATCGTTCTTGCAGCCGGATGAAATCCGAATGATCAGTTACCTCCTCCAGGACACCGTACTGCGGGTTGTACTCCCATCCGCTAAGGGCCCGTCATTCCCCACTCTCCGCGGCACACCCCAAGGTGACTCGTTGTCTCCTGTTCTTTTCATTGTGTACCTTGAGGGTGCGCTGCGTGATGTCCGGCCTCTTCTTCTACCACGTCCCCCTGCCGATATCTCCCTGGGGTTACCAACTGAAACTGCCTACGCCGACGATGTGGATTTCGTGACTACTGATGGTGAGAGGCTGAGGACCCTCCTTCCAACCATATCCAACAAGCTCCTCGAATGGGATTTGAAAGTGAATGAGACCAAAACAGAGCACACGCACATCGAACGGCACACTGATCGCATCGAGGAGGAGTGGCGAACCACCAAGAAACTCGGGTCCCTATTAGGTGATGCCGAGGATATGCTACGGCGACAGCAACTGGCAACTGTTGCCTTTGGTAAACTCTGGACGCTGTGGATCCGTAGGTCGCTAGTTTCGGAGGATCTCCGCATCAAGCTCTATAATGCCTTTGTACTCCCTGTACTCTGCTACAATTGTGCAACATGGGCACCAACGAAACAGCAGCTGAGCCGTATTGAGGCCTTCCACCGAAAACAGCTGCGGACGCTAATCGGCATTGTGTTCCCGAATCGGATTAGGAACGAGAGGCTCTATGAGCGTACCGGCGCGGTTCCTCTCCGCATTATCATCTTGAGAGCTAGGTGGAGGCTCTTTGGGCACGTCCTCCGACTCCCGGCTGACTCCCCACCATCCCTGGCCATGGGAGCGTACTTCGCAGAGCCTCGTCCAGCGGGCTGGAGGGGACGACCAAGACACACACTACCGACGCTACTACAAGATGATGCCAAGCGGATTGGACTTTCCTTGTCAAGCAAAGTCGATCTGGAGGCGTTCCGTGCCCTTGCTGCTGACCGAAGCGGTTGGGTGGGCATCTGTGCCCGAGTGGTGTCGGCACCCTAGTTTTTGTCTTCTTTTCGCATATTTCTTCTTTTTTTGAAACTGTTATGGTCTTTTGTATCTATTCGAAGTGGCTTATGCGAACATTTTTGGCTGGTTTGCATGATTCGCATGCCCATTAATGCAGCTGCAGGCCATGCTGATGTCTACGCGAACAAGCACATAATAATATAATAATAATAATAATAAATAATATTACAGCAAACAATAGGCTTTTATCTTTGCCTTCTTTGCCTTTATGCTTGATGACATAAATGTGCAGAGCGTTTAGTTGATATCAAACTCAAACTCAAATGGGGAAAGACAAAGCAAATCAAAGATGGCACCGGCCGATAACCAAGTGCGCAAAACAATGCAGGCCATATCATGCGCATTAACCGGTACGCAGTAGATCAGGGACTTGACTAACAGGACTCAAACGCAGACGAAATAGGTGGTTCACAACCATAAACAACATGAAACGGCATTCGAACAAATATTACCTGGGACAAATAACAATCAGACAGTTACTCAGTTTTCAGGCGAGAGAGATGTCCATCATAATTATGGACATGGGTTATTGATTAACAAATTTCCAATTACTTTAGGAACATGTCCGCGAAGGTATTTGTCATTCGGAGTCAGACTCTTCAGAAGTATCCTCTTCATCTCCATCGAGATCTTCCACTCTTTGGTCTTGTGAATCTTGCGATTTGCTGGTGCCATATTCACTGCCCGGTTGAGTTCTTCTAATATTCTTCTTGGACCGTTGTGTGTCAAACCAATTCCGTATGGTTTTGTCGTTACGGCAAAACTGTTAGCCAACTCGGCTAACTTTTGTGCAGATGGCCAATGATCTTGAGCAAATTCATCCGTCAGAACAGCATACTGATACTGTGAAAGTAGCTTACAGGCTCGGCCACTTCGCAATTTGGTAGTACTTGTATCTCGTGGGGGATTAACGTTCCTGTCTACGTCATCTAGCCATGCTTTGAATATAAGGTACAACGAATTCATTTTAGCATCAGAAAATAAACGTCTTCTAAAACTTTTGATAGAGTGCTGAGTGTTTGGAAATTTGGCACCATAGGATATGCAGAGTATGGATGCGAGTCTTTTTTGTGTTATGTGTGCCCGTTCTCTTGCTGTTTTGATCAATTCGCAGAACGCCTTATGATCATAACTCAATAAATCTGCCTTTGCCGCCGGAGAAGAGTGATCCATTGTACTTGGTAGTTGGAGACTTGGGGATGATCCGTAATCGCTTGTTGTCTGCCCAAGCGAGGCGTTCTCGCTGTTTTCCTGTTGTGACGTACTCAAGGCTAAAGAAGAAGCAATCCCAGGTAAACTAAAAGGCGTATCTCTTTGTGTTGTCAATAATCTTCTATAGGCTGGTGGCGGATATGGGGATGCTGCATGGCGCCTTGTGCTCTCCGTATGAGAAACATACTCACGGTTTTGCTGTTGCGAGTTACTGACGGCCGAAGAAGAAGCATATCCCTGTAAAGCAGATGGTGTATCGTGCTCCGCTGAACTGCGGGTATTTGATCTACTTACTTGGTCTTGGGAGCCAGATGCGGATGGTGTGTAATTCCTTGTTCTCGGAACAAGTGAAACGTTCTCTGAGTAATGCTGCCACTGGTGTTGCTCCTGCTGTGGATTGAGGGAGCAATTAAACGAGATGCCTTCTGGTCGCTCTTTTCCTCCATGATGCGGAGTAGGAGTGCTTGGAGCAAAAGCAGATGATAGCCCTGAACCAATAGTTACATCGGGTTCGACGCGTCCGGAAGTGAAGCAGTTTGTTTCCGTTTGAGTTGGCAGCCAACGGGTAATTTCTTGAACGTCGTTGGCAACTCGCTTCCAATCCGATGCGTCGTCTTCAGCAACATCGAGCGGTTTGTCTTTGGAGGATTGTCGTGTCGTGATCTTTTGAAGCACGGCCGTAAGCTCATTTCGCAGAGGATACGAGTCCAAGTCATGCTCCAGTTCTAGGCTTAGCCTTGGTGAACTATTCGATGACGTTGGTATCGCCATGGATGTGCTTGATGGATGACTGGAGTGTGATGGGGCACTAGTTACGATCTCAGTGCTGGCCGACGATGTTCTGTTCTTTGCTGGTGCAGTTGAAGACTGGACGCAAGAGGAGACACCGGTCGCAGTTCGTGGTGGTTGGTCAGCCATATGAACGTTCTGAAAGATATCCGCTATTTGTCCTCTGCACCCGCAACACAATACAAATAGAAGACAAATTGTGCAGTGAGAGAAAATATTTGAATTTGGTGTTCGAAGAGAACCAACAACAACGGATAGAAAGACAGCTGATAAGCTACGGGCTTGAAAGTTGTCTACGGGCATTGAAGACTGCAGCCTGGACTAACGCGTTTTGAGCGTCCTCAGGGGGGAATATTTTACAGCTTCTGTTGGTAAAGTTAGGGCTGAAAAAATTAACCGCAAGTGAAAGGTGTTCGCTGTTAGTAACACTTGGTAGAAAAGAATCACAACTGGAATGTGATAAGATTTCTCACTGAATCACCTCGTCCTTGGAATTTCAGATACTTTTGCATGCTGAAACGCGTCAGTACGTTCAAGTGATCGTTGTTCTCACATGTGCGTATCGCTAAATCATTTAATAATCTAAAACTGTTCATATTTGCACCACACAGCCTTATTTTAATAATTAAATCATTCGAATTCACACTTGCCCCAGCTTGACACACCGTCAGCTATCGTTACTTCTGTGTACTTGTTACCTACTATAGTCGATATACTTCATATATTATACGCTTTAGGTTTCTCAAGTCTGGCACCTTTATTCACTTCTATGTGTGCGAGGTCACCAGTTGTCCAAGCTGTTTTAGGCTGCATATCTTTGCGCTATTGGTATCACATTCATTTCCGAAGGCCCTCAAAGTCTGTTCTCACCTTCCAGGAGCAACGCTGACTCATTCTGCACTCTGGTGTGTCACGAGGTGTTTGTCGCGCTGGAAACGGAGGAGAGGGTGTGTTACAATAGTATTGTAACACTCCCTCTCCTAAGGCATATTGTTGTTATATTATAACAAAATGATGCCTTATGCTACAGACTCAGAGGGTAAAGTGGAGAGACGAAGAGCAACGACGATGAAGACCCCCCACCCCGGCTAGAACAGTATCTAGCGACCATGCGGCGGGCGGAGTGAATGCCCCATGGGCCTCTCAAGTGTCCGCAAGCGTGGCCGTAACGTGTGCGTATTCCAACACCATACCATAGTAGTAGAATAAATATACCATGGAGACAACAGCAGTGGGACGTCCGGCAAGTTTGGTGGTGAGTGAGTTCATGGAGTGAATGCCCCAGGGGCCTCTCGCGTGACTACTTGCCATACTGTGTTGGAGGGATGAGTCTGAACTGGCACCCTTATTTCCAGTACATCTTCATGTATACTGTCATATTTGATAAATCTTGTTTTGTAGAATTCCACATGTGTGTATATTGCTCTGTACTGTTGTGCATTGAGCACTCTACCTTGAGCTGCCTTCACCGGCCTTGTCTATAATAATATTATCGTTTACAATCTGTGGACAGAGTTATGACAGTCAAGTACGCTTGTACTAGTTTTGGCTCCACAATCCAGTGTGTCGTTACTATAATAGCTTTCGTGTCTGAGGTTGTTGGTATGTCTGTTGGCTCTGGGTTCCCAGTACTCAGTAGCCGAGGCTGGTTGTTAAGAGAGCATGTCTGAGAAAACCAGAACATATGTGCAAGTCGATCTCTCAGATTTCGCTCAAATTTTGCAGGTAGGTTTGCTTTGGGGTGTAGATCGACATTCCAAAGCCCGCACAAAATCTTTTGAAGGGAACCATGAAATTGGCATACCCCTCAATATTGGCCCAATATTGGCACGATTTATGGGTCTACAAACGAGCCACGGCACAGCGTACAAGAACAAGCTACGAACAAAACTCCATCAAGCCATCATTACCTCACCTTAAAAGAGTTCTTGGGGCAGCACCACTTAGCCACGCCAGCATCCCAGAAGACGAGGGCAATCATCCCTTGACGCCACAAATGATCGTCTTGAAAATAGCCAAACTACAAGCGCTGATAAAACAGCGAGCTACGTCCTCAATTAGCAAACACTATACACCGGCAGATAGTAGAACACCTCTTCTAGCACTGAGGACATGTCCCCCATCATCCTTTTGGGGTTTTCTTGAAATAAACAATTTTGAATTTTTCCACTCGACCATTCTGAAATACGTCCAAACTCATACCTGCGCAGGAAAGCTCGCCCCTCCGCGACGTCTAGTCAGCAATTTCTACTCCAACACCACTCCCAACGCTGCAGAACAAAGTATAATTGTTGACTCTGACAAGGAAAAACAGCGGTGATCACTTGTCACTCCAAACGACAAGCTTCTCCTTGCGCCACCAACATTTTTCGTTGCAACAGTTGATGCAAAAGTGACTGAATTTTTGCGTGTAGTTTTTGGATTTTACTGCAAGAGGAATGATGAAATCACGTGCCTCGTGACACAAGAATGCCAGGTCTCGTAGATCACGGTTCAGCAGTTGTTCCGAGTCACCTTGATCAAGCGCTCCTGCACTTACATGGATCACCCGTTGATCTAGATCGGATCAAGTGCATCTTGATGTCCAGCTCAAGAGCACGCATGTCGTGTTGTAGGCCTTCCAGCTGGGACTTTCCCTCCACATGCAGCACAGAGACGGGCGATCGAGTCGAGTAGGGTCAAATCACGTTGTTCATGACGTAAGAAATCTGCCATGTGGCCGGCCGCGCCACATACTTCATGCAACCAGTGTTGGCCGCGCGCTGGTCAACTCAAAGCGACCTTGATGGCATGGACCGCGCTCACTCCTTGCTGTTGCAGATCTACGTGGATCATCAGCATGTAAACCAGCCGTAGTTCCTGCTGAACCATGTTCGGGATGAGCGAGGTTAGTGTGAAAAAATGCATCCCTGTTCTTACTGCAAGAGGAAATATCTCCAAGAATTCTTGCCAATGCAATACTGCTAGCGTTATAACGATAGTTTCTGCATGTTCAGCCCTCACCAACGCTGTACAAAGCGTCACTGGCCCGTTTCTCAACGGTCGCGCAAATCGACCAATCAGCGTACAGCTAATGTACCAAAATTCTCAAACTTACCGTAATTCCTTGGTTCATACGGTGTAGTTTCCAAAGATTTTTTATGGGCCAACGTCTTCTTTCGATAGATACCAACAGATCGTCCGCTTCGAATTTTTCGATTTGATTGCCGTTTGGCCGAAAATTACCTCCGAAACCGGCCTCCACTCGTTTCACTTCAAGGCTTTCCAGGTGGACGGCATCGCAATTCGGAAGCGGAGAAAGGATAGCCAGTGAAAAAAGAAAAACAACGACGTATTGGTTGTCGAAATCGACCAAGAAATGAATTCAATAGACCTGTTTCCGTGCTGCGCCCTCGCGGCCCGCGCGAGTGCGAAAGGGATTCTTCCTCGACAAAACAAACAACTCAAGTACGCGCAGTACACTGACATCACTGCACTGGCTGTATATACCTTAGGAATATCCTGTTCTTTTCCAAGGCATGATTGTCGCTAGTGGGAGAACTCAGCCACCTGAAGCTTTCATAAAGGAAGAAGTAGTAGGTGAATGAGTTCGCCAGAAAATGGAACGACAAGAAAATAGATACTGTTGCTTTCCGGGGCGCTCATGACACGACGGCAAGATAGGACTGAAACGATCGACAGTCTGCCTCGACGCAAAAGAAACTCTTCTAGGAGGAGCTCGACGTGCTGTAGAGTTTGCAGTATTCTGCTGGAAGAAGACAAGAAAACTAAACTCAGACTACAGCGTGGAGCTGAAGCACGAGCGAAGCAAAAGCTGAAGCAAAAGCTGAGCGAGTTCGAAGAAATGGGGAAACACAGGAAAATGAGTGGGCGACATGATCTTTAGCTCGCGAGCTCGAAACTCGCGCTGAGACACGCGGTGGGCACGTGCGCCTACGGGTAGCGCGGCCAGCCACCATGTTTTCAAAATGGAGGTCGACGCTTTTGAAATCCGTGTAGACGATGGTGAGGGCTGATGTTCTGAGCAGAGCATGCAAGAAATATAATGCATCTTACCTCCTCCCTCATGGTCCGTTTCGAATAGCGCCTCAGGAACGATCGTGATCGTGTGCATTGTGTCGTGTACCAGAAAGCATTATTCTACGTCACGATCCACGTGATTTCTTCATTCCTCTTGCAGTAAAATCCAAAAACTACACGCAAAAATTCAGTCACTTTTGCATCAACTGTTGCAACGAAAAATGTTGGTGGCGCAAGGAGAAGCTTGTCGTTTGGAGTGACAAGTGATCACCGCTGCTTTTCCTTGTCAGAGTCAACAATTATACTTTGTTCTGCAGCGTTGGGAGTGGTGTTGGAGTAGAAATTGCTGACTAGACGTCGCGGAGGGGCGAGCTTTCCTGCGCAGGTATGAGTTTGGACGTATTTCAGAATGGTCGAGTGGAAAAATTCAAAATTGTTTATTTCAAGAAAACCCCAAAAGGATGATGGGGGACATGTCCTCAGTGCTAGAAGAGGTGTTCTACTATCTGCCGGTGTATAGTGTTTGCTAATTGAGGACGTAGCTCGCTGTTTTATCAGCGCTTGTAATTTGGCTATTTTCAAGACGATCATTTGTGGCGTCAAGGGATGATTGCCCTCGTCTTCTGGGATGCTGGCGTGGCTAAGTAGTGCTGCCCCAAGAACTCTTCTAAGGTGAGGTAATGATGGCTTGATGGAGTTTTGTTCGTAGCTTGTTCTTGCACGCTGTGCCGTGGCTCGTTTGTTGACCCATAAATCGTGCCAATATTGGGCCAATATTGAGGGGTATACCAATTTCATGGTTCCCTTCAAAAGATTTTGTGCGGGCTTTGGAATGTCGATCTACACCCCAAAGCAAACCTACCTGCAAAATTTGAGCGAAATCTGAGAGATCGACTTGCACATATGTTCTGGTTTTCTCAGACATGCTCTCTTAAAGTATCTCCAAGTTCACCTCAAGGCACCAGTGCATCTAGTGTCTGCTTCTATCAAAGCAGCCTGCTGCCCGAACTTTGAAGTACTTCCTACCCTAGGAAGTGTAGGGTGTGCATAGATACATAGCACTGTTTTGGTCGTTATAATGTACCCCGGGTGGTGTAGACCAGGTGTGCATTGTTGGTCGTTTCATATGGCTTCGCCAGTTGCGTGCATAAGATAGTTATCTGGCGCAAGTTTTTTTTTTGATCACTAAGATCTATTTCGCTAACTTTGCTATAAGAGAAAATCTTTGGGTGCAGATCCAGTGCATTTGCAGATTTGCGTGCTTTTCTTGCGACGGGCGTATACATGGTACACGTGCATGTGTAAACTGCTGGCGTCTGACACTGTCCCACTGACTTCTGAAACTGTTTTGCTGCGTACTGACACAGTTGTCTGTCTTCTGACACTGTCCTACTGCCTGCTGACACTGTCCCAATGCCTTCTGAAACTGTCCTACTGCTGACACTGTCCCACTGCCTTCGAAAACCGTCCCGCTGCCTTCTGACACTGCTCTGGATATCAGGTTGTCATAGTAGGGGCGCAGCACATGACTCAGACGTAGCATAGAAAGCGAACCACTCTCATCACACGACTGGTAGCAGCTGGCTATGAGTGTGTGAAGACACTGGTATTGCAATCGGATTACCTGTGGGACAACAAACACAGCAACATGATTGCAAATGCACGTCCATATGAACATCCCCGCACACGCATGCAGGCACGCACACACACGAACCATATAATACGGAGCTAAGTCAAGATTACGTACTTGATATATTCGCAGTAAACAACCAGAGTATGTCACGAAGTACTGTCTTCATCAAGAACATCATACAGGACATGGCATGGACTACAATATACCCTACAGAACACAAGAAGAAGAGCCCACTCCATTGACAGTTCAACTCGGACTCAGCACCCTTGCTGATTGTGACACCACTACATCGTACAACTGTGCACCCAGTCTGTGCGTCTGATATACACAAGTACCTTGTTTAACCGGGTGGTCCGGGACCGGGGACTGCCAGTAACTTTGAAATGTCCGTAACTCCGAATCGCATACACTTTGATGGGGAAAGGCCATAGATATGGCATGTGACGTCACTATTTCCAAAAAAAGTTACAAAAGGTAGTAATATTTCCACTGAAACTCGCCGAAAGGGTACCCGGTAGATCGAAGTCCTCATAACTTCGGGGTCCGGAGAACCGAGGTGTGAGTGTAGGCAGTTGCAAGGAATATACATGTTCAGATTTGTTTTCGTGATGGAAGAATCTCTGTTTTTGCCAAAGCTACATATAAATGTGAACACATTGTACACTTACTTTTGAAAGTATCAAAAGTTCACGGAATGAAGTTGACGAAACCGAATGATAAGTTCAGTCAAACAGCCAGGCAGGAGGAGGAAGGGGGTGCATGTTGCGAAAGGGAGAATTTTCATTGGCAAGAACTGTGAGTTCATCATCATAGAACTAACACCAGTAACTGTGTACTGTGCAGAGAGAATAGGCCACCAGTACAGGCTGGGTTAAGTTTAACAAGCACTGAAGAAAATGAAGTACAGGTACGCCTTGCATCCTTCATGGGGTTCTTCAATGGATTAGATGGCATAGTTTGGGGTCATACAGATGTTATGATTGTTACCTATATTTTTCTTCACTATAGGTACAGGCATTGTTGCCTTCTTGCTGTGGATCATGAATGATGCCACAGCTCCTAGGCTATGACGAAACATAACTTTGAAAGTTGTAACAACCAACAACACCATGTGAAGTTCATCTAGCGTCTGTAAACGGCTCAACTTGCCGAGGGCAAAAAGCAGAGTACACAGACAGAAGAACGAGCAGTTGCTATTTCAAACCTTTGAGTTTCAAGACACTGTGTGAAGTTCATCCACCGTACGTACAGGGCCTTATCCGCCAATCAATATTCTACTGTTATCTCCATTATACTCAATATAGTGACAGCACTATTAGCAAGATAATGATTGTGTTCATTTCTCTGTTTCCACCAAACCTAATGGCTAGGATCCGCCTGTTGAACAGGGTCTTCGAAACCCATCAGCCATTAGACCTCGGCCTAGGCACACTGATTGCTCTTCAAAAACCTAACAAAAAGAAGGGACCACCTGGAAATCTTCGTCCCATAGTGCTTCTAACTGCCCTCAGGAAGGCGGTGTCACTTCTCACCCTGAAACGCATCTCACATAGAGTTAATACCTTTCTCAGTGACAACCAGAGTGGATTCCGGGCAGGACGATCAACGGCAGATGCAGTTTGGTGTCACAAATGGCTTGCAGCAACAGTCCAGAAATATAAGTATGTCATTGAAATTCTCGGTATAGACATGTCAAAAGCATTTGACACCATTCAGCGACACCGACTTCTGGCCGTTTTGGAGACCTTCCTACTTCCGGATGACCTACGTTTGGTAAGGTTGCTCATCGCTAACACGACGCTGAGTGTTCGACTTGGAGGTTTTGAGTCTTCCCCTTTCCACACAACAATTGGCACTCCACAGGGAGACTCACTTTCCCCTGTACTATTTGTAGTCTATCTAGACGCAGCACTGCGCGATGTCCTCGCCACAGCCCCACATCGCTGTCCTGCAGATAGCACTCTACCAATCGACATCATCTACGCGGACGACACCGATTTTGTCAGTACCTCATCTGCTTGGCTAGCTCAGCTTGAACCTCTTGCCGCAACAGTTCTCAGGCAATGGAATCTCCATGTCAACGCAGAGAAGACCGAACACACAAAACTCACCCGGCAGCAGGATCGAGTCTCGGAAGAATGGAGAATGACGAAAAAGTTAGGTTCTCTGATTGGTGACGACGAAGACATCACCAGGCGAAAACAGCTCGCCACAGCGTCCTACAGAGCAATGTACAGTCTTTGGAAGCGGAGAACATTAGTGCGTGAGGAATTGAGACTGAGGCTGTACAACGCATTCGTGATGCCAGTCTTACTGTACAACAGCGGCACCTGGGCACCCACTTCAGTGGCCGAGGCCCAACTGGATTCGTTTCACCGCAGGCAGTTGCGTAGTCTCATCGGTATTAGTTGGCCACAAACAATAAGCAATGCTGCTCTCTACAAGAGGTGCAAAGCACAACCGATATCTAACTTTGTTCGCCTAGCCAGATGGAGACTCTTTGGCCATATACTGCGCATGCCTGACGGATGTCCTGCTGTGGCGGCTATGATTAACTATTACCAGGTGAAGGAAACAGTGTGGAGGGGACGGCCAAGAACGACTCTGCCTATCGTGCTATCCCGTGACCTGCAGAGAGTGGGGCGGAGGGGACTCAAGACGTTGTCTGATCTCCTCTCCCTCCGGGAGATTGCACAGGGCAGAGGGGAGTGGAAGGACCTTTGCAAGGACGTCTGCAAGTCCAATAGTGGCGTCTACGACTAAAACCAAATAATATTGCTCCGAAATATCACAGTACTGCTTTTCATAACTGCTGCGGTAATAATAATTAACATGTTTTTAAATACCAACAAAATTCCTCTCTTAACGTAGTGCGTGGATCTGCATCCACCTGCCACCATTTTACTGGATTATTCTCAAAACGGAGTCGACAACGCCCTTTATCCTGTGTCTGCGTCCTCTGTTCAATCTGAGCAATGCTGTCATGTGCCCCTTAGCAGGTACGTCTTGTATTGTATTTCTATTTCTGTTGTCGTTGCTCTTTTTATTTTTATTTTTTCATTTCCCAACTCCCAAGTCCATTCAGCACGTGCGAATTTGTGGGCGGTTTACCACCGCTGACATTGACGCGTAAGTGCATAATAATAATATAATAATAATAATGAAGATGCATTATTATGATTTGTTCACAATCACGTGGCACTAGCCAATGAAAATAGCTTACATAACACTGCCCACGACACATCACTTGAAAGACTGCTGAAGAGCTGGCCTGCCCACAGCCATTGCTTCACGGTATGTTGAAAAAGAAATGTACACGTGCCATAACTCACCTCTATAAAATCAATGCCATCTCCTGCTTCAACCCACAACAGCTCAGTCTGCAGCATAACGTCGCATTTTTCGCCCGATCACGGCCAAAAGTGACCAGAATGCAGGATTTTGCGGCCGAATTTCAAATTTTTCACGGGGGAGATGCCTGGACCCCTTCCTGCCTGACCACCTCCAAAGGCGTTGCTACGCGCCAGGTTCAGGTGCAGGTGCAGCAGGTGCAGAGAATAATATCAGCTCTTTTTCTTGGGCATCCCGGCGAAGCCCTATCCGTTCCGGCTGAATGGGTGGGCCGAGTATGCGATTGACAGCCATCCACATTTTAATAGTTCCCACAACAGCTTGAAATCAGGTCAGTCTCACAGTCCTGTACATAAAAAAATAATATAGACAGAGAACCAGACCACCCAGGGAACCAGTCACCCAGTTATTAGTTGTGACTCTTGAATTCATTACATGGATTGCTTAGTTCGCTATTTATTACCCCAACCCCCCCCCCCCCCCCTCCTCCCCGTGCGCTTGCCCTTTTGCCTGATAATATCGATTTAGTTGTTATGTGGTATTGCAGATGGAAATGTCTATAGAGTAGAACCCGGGTTAAGGGTCACACCGGATTGGGGATCGGAGCCGGGGGGGGGGGGGGGGTTCACTTGGCACGTACATTGTGCCGGTAATCCTTCGGAGCCCGGGGGGGGGGGGGGGGGGGCACTTGGCATGTACATTGTGCGGGTGAACCTTATACCGGGATTTAATTTCCGGCCCAAGGGGGAGGGGGTCCCCCGTCGGTTTCCGAGGAAGCCGTAATTTTTTTCGCTCTAAACTATTTTTCCGGGGTCCATCTACTCACAAAAAGTCGTTTTGCACACCTTTTTGCCCATAACCCTTTCTGGTAAGAGAGTCAGGAATAATGACTCCAGTGGAAGCAAAGGATGTTATTGAGAACTCAAGGCCCACTGCAGAACATTGTAGTAGCACCACCGATTACTGGCAATCTGAAAATGAATGTTATAGGGGCGAGGCATCCTGCAGCCTCATAACTCAAAGAGAAGTAGGGAGCACACATGCTGATTCACGGAGCACTGCAAATTCACAAGGCAGTTCACTGCATTATTATAATACAAGCTGTGAACTGAGTTTTGTATACCCAGTGCCCAGAGATAGAGTATGATTGTGTGCTCACCACTTCTCGTTGATCTGAACATGGACAGTAAAATGGAGGAGTAATCTGATGATTCAATGAATGATAATCGTATCATGGAACTTGCAAGAGTTATGGAGCTAGGTAACTGCCAGGCTAAGTGTGGAGAGGATGATGAAGTTGGTGTTAGTTCTGATGGTAGTGAGAGCGACGGTGAAACCAGTGCCAGCAAACTGGAGCAACGCGCTGGGTAACATAGACTGCTGTTGAGGATAGCCATCCTGAAATGCAACTTGACTCATCCATTGACGATCACCCAGAGATGAGCTGCGGGGTACACGCGCACTCCCCCCCCCCCCCAATGCTTTTTATAAAATATTAGACGAGTCAATACCGCACTATACCCGCGAGAATGCCAAGGACAACATTAGCTCGGAGACCGTGAATCCTGAAAGATTCCTTGCAATGCCTTTTCTTACAACTGATCTTAGAGTGCCAATATTGAAATAGGCTTGAGCCCCAAGTCTTTGTTCTACATCCAGTACAAGATAATTGACAAGTCAGTAAGCAAGTCAGCCAAAAATTCAAGCAAGTATTTACTGTTTACACATCCTCCTCGGCACTATCGTCGCTGAAGGAAGAGCTCAAAACATTCGTTCCGGACAGCTGCTGCATGTTTCACAGCTTGTTCCTCTTCTCCACTTCTCGAATCACACTCACAGGCACTGCGCACCTATCACCTTGCCACTCAGAAACCGAGTGAGACTGCCCGCATGTTTGCTGTAAGTGTTATCCCCGTCCGTTGCAGTAATGCCTTCGTTTGAGACAAAAAGGCAAAGCAACATCAGCAGTGGCCTTTTTATTCAAATCGTCTCTTGTACTTGTCGTACTTGCTGGTCAGCACCCACGGGAGCCGCTTGTGCTTGTGCATGCGGCGCAGTGATAGCTTACGCTTGATGCAGCACCTGTGCATACTGCACCTAAGTCCTAACGCCTTGCACCAGTATTTTCGGCTAGGTTTCTGAAAGTCCTTTGCAGGAGGGTTTCACTCAGGACGTTGTGTTTACTTTGATTAGCTAATTTTCCCAGTTCTCTGTGAGATTCAAAGTGCGTCCGCCGGATCGGTCTCACTTTCTGGATATCGACATGAGCTGCAGTTTCTTCGTCAGCGACTTGCTGGTGACAACTCTTCACTAGGCAGGCGCTGCACTGTGCCAGCACTGAAATTCGTTACGTTGGTGGACAGTTTGTCATAACTCGTAACACTTTGTCCTTCTCCTTTTTTTATCATAATGAATTTGGCTCACCATTCGAGTTCAACATTACCGCAATGCCTTGACATATTGAGATCAAATTTAAAAACATGCTTAAAGCCCGTAACAAAGCCCTGGACAGGAATGTTTTTTGTTTTGTTTTTTTTGTTTGTTTTTTACATATGCAATAACATGCTCTTTATAAAGACAGGACAAGTGAATAATTAGTCAGTCCATTGTTCATGATGATCTCCGACGGTTATGTCGGCAAGCGAGCCTCCGCCACTGCCAAAGCAGCGTGGGCTCCGCAGGAGGGTGCAAATTTCAAACCAAAATTTAAACGCCTACAACCGCGAATGCACATGATACAGGATTTCAGAAGGCTGAAGGAAATCCTGCATCTAACAAATGCCATTACATGAGAGTAATGCTCACCCCTCTTCTCCGCCAACAGATGACCAATTCGTTTATACAGTGCTGTTGATGCTGGACCAATTCCGCCACTGGCTGACATGATCGCCGGAACAAAGGAGGCTTGCTCAACCTGCCTCACCCGCTCCTCATAGTGCCTTCTCTTTTCTTTTTCATGTCGCTGATACACAATAGTATGTGGTGCAGATCGATTTGAGCGTGAGTGAGTGACAGGAATGTCAGTGAAGGTCTACAGTACGGCCATTAATCTTCAGAATTGTTATCAAATCAACAGTTCGTACAAGGCAAGCACAGTGCACATTGCACCCTTGAAACTGTACTGTTGTATCATTATATGCAAATGCACTTGGGGCTGTATGTGCACTGCACTATGTACTCTGCCAGTGCTTTCGCCCATTGGAATTCACATGGAGGTGGGTTAGAAAACGTTGCAAGAGTGTCGGCGCATAGGACCTGGACAAGTGCATGGATAGTGGGCATTTTACTGGGTTATGGCTTTTTACGGCCACAGCTCACATGGAAGCCGAGTTTTCCGCGTGCGTAGGAACACCACCACCCTCTAGGATCAAGGCGCAGCAGATGCTACTCCTAAGCGGTGGGATGAGAGAAAATCAGATCCAATACAAAGATGGCAAAGACCGAAAATCCCGTTCACTGCATGCATGTTTCCCTCGTGCCAGTTCACAAGCTCCCTATCAACTGTGGGTCGAACACGGCTACGAGACTTACTCACTCTCATAAGAACTAAAGCTAAAAAATAAAAAAGTAATGTTACTCGACTTGTAGACATTTTAGCGATATTCAATGACGACAGAGCTTGATGTATGGAGCATGTGTTTCCCATTATGTGAAATTAAATGCGTGTTGAAAATTTAGGAATGACATAATATTCGGCATTTCAGTCACGTGACAGGACCTGTCAAATTTTGCTAAGGTGAGAGTGCGTACTTGCGTGGCACCAGTCAAGTACATGCGCAAAACTGTACAGGTATACGCTATACTTCGTTGTACGGGCTTACAGTTGTTGTTGTTGTTGTTGTTGTTGTTGTTGTTGTTGTTGTTGTTGTTGTATACTTTATTTATAGTGGAAATCAAAACAGGTAAAATGCCTAATAACATTGGAATAACATAAATAATAACATTGGACCCACTGACAGTTGGGCGCATCGTGTTGCTCTGACGTTCAGCTTTCAGTAGATCTCACATACGTCATAGTGCATACATGTTTGCGAGTTGTAGATCACGTACACATCCAGCAAAGTGTTTTTTTCACAAAGAACTGTTGTTTGCTCGCGTTTGAAACGTTGCTTTTCGTCTTCAGCGTCGTCTTTCCATTCGGAAACAGTTGAGTTCTTGTTTACCAGGGTTTGCGCATGGCTGCGCAAGGAGACATTATGGACATAGGCACTGAGAAGTATGCGCTTTAGGCGGAGGAGAACGACGATGCGTCGTCCTACCTGGGCGAATCCTCAAAGTGTACTGAAAGCCGAGCTTTGACACTGTTGCGCTGGAAGGCCTACTGATGTTTACGAACAACCAAAAGGCACAGTGACTGCCGGAGAAACCCTCCGATGAGGGGATGCTTTGATATACGCAGCCAGGTACGCTGCACCAAAATTTCAACGCTCAACAGCAGGCAATTCATGACTACTTCATGGACCAGTTGATGGACAGGGAGGCAGATATCACACCATGGAAAGAAGCTACCAACAGAAGTCCTGAGGAACTTCTTGCATACTTGGAATCACTTGAAGTGGCATGACTGTGGGCACGAGTGTCCTGTGCAGTAATGCGCGCGCATACTTACCGTCCACTTCGCAGAGTACGGCGTACAACGTGGAAGTTCTCTGTTGTTTTTGTGCCAGAAGAATGTTTTTATAGCTCTTTCGCTTTACGTAAGAGCAGTAGCCTGCGAGTATATCGTTATCAGACTATATCAGTTAATTTCACAGCAAACTGAAGCTGTTACTATGGGTTACTATGGGTTGCTATGGAGTTGCTATAGTGATTGTGGTCAAAATTGCCGTATTCTTGACTATTCTGAACTTTGATCTGTATTGTTTCGATCCATAAACGGTTGTTGGTGTAAGTGAGTGATGTGTGCTTGAAAAAACACTCTGATGTTTGGTGACTATATCCACTGCTAATACTCCGGAGATGCTGTTGGTGCCACAAATTGTATCGGTTTCACCTTATGCAATTGCCTATCTTCAACCCTTCATATCTCAGTGGTATCACTGTGGATTTCAATAAAATTTTCTGTATGGCCTTGTGATACCCACCACCATCGATTACCTGGCGTCTGGTGAAGCCAGGGATCATTTGTCCAGTCAGGTCGGCAGCCTAACCGTCGGTAAGCTTGTGTTTGGATCCCGTTCTGCTCGATGTGGTAGATCACAAACAATTTGATATCGCACAAATTGATCTCAGCATCGTGCGTACGGTATTTTATATTCCGAAAATCCCAAAGTGTCTCTGTGTGGCCGTCCTATGCCACGAGAAACTCTAATCAGGCTCCTATGTCCTCTGCCTTCATGATTGAATGTCCACTTCGATTGAACAACGAACACAACAATCGAGGACGGCTTTGCAATGAAAAATACAGCTATACTGGAGCTGAAAAAAAGAAGAAAAAAAACGTGCTCAGGATGAGACTCGAGTACACGTATACTCTCCCAGCAGGTGAAATGCAAA
>NC_088655.1:17444189-17531689 GCF_964019385.1 Sycon ciliatum
AAGGATATTGGTGGATATTGTACATAGATAACAACATTTCGCTGGAAACCAATATCGACTTGTTTCACCATACGCACTGTACACATTTAGTATACGAAGCTGTCGTACCTCGGGGTCTGTTCAGACTCACCACCGCGATGAACGGGTGTTTAGTATCGATATCCAGCACATTCCCGCTTGCTGGGATGTACAGCTAGCCAATGCAACAGCTCTCATTCGCCAAAGACATTCCCCACGCTCCGCGTTTATGGATGAAGCTGTCATTGCCGTTTCAAAATAGCCGACATTGTCTCTTACACATAAATGACTGCGCTGTACATGTAGTGCATCACACCAGCAATCTGCTGTAGATCTACAGACAGTGCATGCAGCGAGCCGAGCATGCGCACTTGAGTAGGGTACTTGACTCCCACGCGCGATCCCTGGTCACAACTGTGAACTGAGTCTGTACACCTGTACTGGTAGATCTACACGCGACTATGCTCGTGTCGTTGTGACTTGAAAGTGCACTCTGTACTGCATGCACTGATGTACTGTATGACTAGTCGACTGGACAGGAACAATGCAAGTGCAGTTTTCAGTGCGTGGACTCGGCTACTAAAACATTTTGTGGAAGCAAACAAGCCTTCTTTATGATCTTGGTCATTTTTCTCAATCGACTCTGCGCTTCCAGCCAGATGTGTCCGTGGGGTATTGCCCAACTAGAACTGTAGTCCTCACATGCCCCAGGTCGCGTGGAGCTAATCACTTTTGTCAGTAGAACTCCTGCTCGGGACTCGACACATTTATTCCGTCCGATGTCATCCCCGCTACGAGTGGGGAGCTTCATGCCCCCGATAAAAGAGAACGTCATGACGTGACATTTTTCTCAATCGACTCTGCGCTTCCAGCTAGATGTGTCCGTGGGGTATTGCCCAACTAGAACTGTAGTCCTCACATGCCCCAGGTCGCGAGGAGCTAATCACTTTTGTCAGCAGAACTCCTGCTCGGGACTCGACACATTTATTCCGTCCGATGTCATCTCCGCTGCGAGTGGGGAGCTTCATGCCCACGATAAAAGAGAACGTCATGATATATTTTGAATCCTTCATCAGAGAAAGCTATTCGAGCTCAAAACGACACAAGACAATGGCCATGATAACGATACTCGTACAGATCGCGATGTGACTGGCCTCCAAAAGTGCTGCAAAAGAGTTGAAGTATTTTTCAAAACAAGATTGTGAAAAAAAGGTGAGCGCTCGAGTGCGGCGAACACGGCCAAGCGCCATGTTTTCCTTGGTAACATGACATCAGCCACATTATCACCATGGCGAGTTGCAGCGCTGATCTTGAAGTGCAGCGGCACCAGAAAAGTGTCCTTATTCTACCTGAGTAGAAATACCTGTCTTGAAGCCTGCAAAATTTCACCAAGAATGTCATAGAAGCCGCGGCTTTTATACAAGACTTTACGGTATTGAAACACCTATAACTCTGTGAAAGATGAAGATTTTGGTCCTGCTAGTTTTTTAACAGAGTTATCTGCTGGGGTACAGCAATGTCATGGTATTGATAACTCAAAATGTTCAAAAATGACAAAAAAAATGACTTTTTGGATGTAGAGGCTCATTTAGAAATTAAAGATGATCATTTGGTGTTACTGTTATTTCCCCATGTCCCCATTGTATAGAGCTAGACTGTGTTTATGTAAATCAAACTCAGTGCTGTACTAGATCTACAGGTAGGGAGGTACCAGAAACTGAATACATTGACGATTATGCTAGGCGGGAGGAGTGGGGGGGGGGGGAGGGGGGGGGGGGAGCAGGGCTTATGCCGGTGAAATTTCTTTCCATGAGAGACCCTCACGGCACTACTAGTAGAAAGTGGATGACGATATTGATTTGATAGCATGATATTAAAGTCGTTATCGCAGTGGATCGAGACCTTTGTTTTCTTCTTCAACGCCCTCCCTGCCTGATGACATTATACTGGTGGGATGAATATTCAATGTCGTCATGTGTTCTTCGTATCCCTGGACACTAAGGGAAATCATGATTTCTCTGGCAGCACCGTCATTATCTAAGCCTAGATGCTCCCTGTATACATTCTGTGTCTCCTGACTTGCAGTGATTCCGCTGGTTATCGTTGGAGTTTCAGGAGGTGTTACCAGACTGGATATGTACGGAACTGACAACTTGTAAGCCACACAGCAGTTGCCGCATGTCATGATTGGTCACATATCTCAAAACTGAGTAAATGGTTATGATGCCCCCTCATGATTGTAAAGTGGGAAAGTTGGGACGAACCTGTACTTCACGAACTATTAGCGTGCATTTTGTGAATTTGTTACGTGATATTATGATCACTAGCGAGTGGCTGGCCTGTACAGATGTTGTGCCTCCTCTACCACCCTGATTACTTCACTTGACATTGCGATTAGGCAAAGTTGAGGATTTCAGAATCACTACACAGCCCCACAAAGTAATGCGTCAGGGGACCTACACTCACGACTCACGAATGCCTGCAACCCACGAATACCGTATAAGTACAAATTTTCGTTCACAAAATCTTTCCTTAGATCACTCCACCAGCAGGTTCGTTACGTACTAGATTTCGTTTCGGTCGAAGTCTATCACCCCGGACGTTCCGAAAGGGTCACTTTAGCTTGGTACAAACATTGGGTATTTCGTGCCCCCTAACGGAAAATGTAGAAATAGTGAAAGTTAATTCCAAACGAAACTTTGTACTTATACAGTAAAACCAGGACTGTCTAGAAGCTGATGTCATACACTAGCAGCTGATGTCATACACTAGCAGCTGATGTCATACACTAGCAGCTAATGTCATACACTAGCAGCTGATGTCATACACTAGCAGCTGATATCATACACTAGCAGCTGCATTTTTGTATTTATATCATTATCTCATGGCACATCATGATGACGGCCAGTAAAACTGAGACAAGGGTGAAAGACAAACACAGCAGTAAAAACAGATAAAAGAATACAAATAAGAGGCAAAGAAGGCAAAGGAGGAGACAAACCAGCAGGATGGGGGAGCTGCAAGGCATCTAGTTATGTGAAAAGCCAGGCGTTGGCGCTTGTCCAGTGCATTGAGCAGCCAAACATGCCTCTTAATTGGCGACGGCATTCTTCCCACAGCACCATATGTTCCTCATCCGGGCACACGCACAAACACACATATACAATACAATCCAGAACCAAATAGAACCAAAACAACAGCATAACCACTAACACAGTTCAATAGCCATAATAGAGGGTTTGGCAAGTGCCCATGTTGATTATTTATATGTTGTCTGTTTTTTTTGTGACGTATTGTGTACTGCTAGGTGCTGGATCAAGGCGGATACTGCTTTCTTTGGAAGTTTGGTCGCACCTATGGCCGTCTCCCTTCTCTACAACACTGGTGTGCTCATTGCCGTCGTTCATTCACTGCGGTCTCGAAAGAAAAAGATAGATGCGGTGAAAGCAGCGAAGTCAAAGGATGTATCTGTGCTCAGTCTTATCGTGTCATTGTCCGTTCTTCTCGGACTCACCTGGTTCTTTGGCTTTTTGGTTCTATTTCGTGATCAGATCGTCTTTCAATATATCTTCACCGTTCTGAACTCTCTGCAAGGTTTTGCCATTTTCCTCCACACAGTCAGAGGGCAGGAAGCCAAAAAGCATATTTCTGAAATGTTTACTTCCACTAAGCGCGCCACAGGCAGCAAAAGCGAAAAGCCAGCTTCTCGACCGAAAAACGCGGCCTTGGGAAGCCTGGAGAAGGTGCCAGGGACCCACGGGACACTGCCGTCAACGCTGAACCGTGCTACAGGAGATGTGAGTACACTGGCCAGCATTTCAAATTCGTGAAGTACCATAACCCAGATGCTGGTCTGCCTCAAGCCTATGACATCCCAGTAGAGGATGAGTAAACTGCTGGAGTAGCTACCTGCACCCTTCACACCAATGTATGACTTCTCGCAATTCTTTGTCATTAGATTATTGAAAAACACCGTATACAAAGTCTGCAATGATGACATACGCAGAAAAAGATGATATTGTTTAGTCGCCTGCTCTGCTAATCATAAGGTTCTATTCACATTCACTGTGGCTTTCACACTTGGTAAACTGCCGTCCTACTTTTGTGGTTTTATAAATGAATGTAATAATGAATGAATGTAAAGTTCTCTCTCTTTTGCACACGATATTTGAACGGTTTTCGGTTTTGGTTTTTCTGTTCTTTTTAGAGAAATCGTTTGAGAGGTTTTCTCACGAACGTGGTACCCCTTTCCAGTCTAGCGCCTGCCAATTGCATAAGTTTTTTTCATTTGATCATTAGTACATGGTTTCGAGTAGCCTAATTGATACACATATGTATACTACTGATAATCACAATAACTATCTGTACTGTAGTGCCAGTGCCCTCATATTTTCATGGTTTTTTTTGGTGTTTTTTGTTTTTAGTTTTTTCTCGTTTTTTTGCGTTTTTTTCACACATACAGTTGTTTTTTTATTTTTTGGTGTTGTGTTCTAATCATTCGCCATGCCACTGTCAATTGTATTCTGTTTGTCCGTAAATCTGTACTGTAGTCTTCTGGACGTCCACATGATTTACTATAACTGCACTACATTAATGTGCATTACTCTAGTAATATCAATTCGTCATGGGTTTATAATGCAGATGCTCCACTCAATGCAGTGGATAAATGACGGGCTACTGGCAGTTCTACAGTTGGGTTTCATTTCACTTCGCGCATTTAAACGGGATGACGAACCAATAAAATGACGGCGAAGGCTTAGCCTAGAAGTGGCTATGGAAGAACATAGTAAAAGGCTATGGAAGCACTTAGCAAGAGATTAGGATACTAATAATTGCAAGTAAACGAGGGGGAGATGTATCTGTGATACTTCGTGAGGATTACTGAACTGCACGGAGAGGGAGAGCAGAGCGATCAGCAGTAACTCGAACTACTCCCGACAGGCGTGTGGTACACATGCATACTTGTGCTCAGGTAGACGGGTAATTGTGCGGACCTCACCAGGGAGAGCTTACCACAGCAGAGTATCAGCAACAGAAAATCTCCACTGACCGGAGCGGCTATGGTTTTCCTGGCTAAGTAGGCCATTTCACTGCTGATGGCGGGTAGGGGTGCCTTGTGCGGGGTCAGAAGCTGGGTGAGTACAGGCCTGGTGCGGGCGTGGGTGCACCGCCAGATGGTGATCAATATAAAATTTTCGCTGACACGGCACAGGGAGTGAGCAGTGAGCAGCGGCTGCATGGCTCTCCGGGGCGGGTTGCCATCGATACAGCGGATGGCTCTGTTTTGCGCGGAATGCAGACGTTTCAGTTGACTGTCTCGCATTGCGGTTGAACATCAGTAGGAGCCATAAAGCAGGTCGGGTTAAGACAGCCTTAACATACAACTGACGAGAACTTCTTGATAAACGTCGGCGTGCGAGCCACAGGGCACCCATTTTCTTGGCAACCTTGGTGACCACTTGGTTAAGATGGGTGTCCGAATCTAGGCGATTGTCAAGGTGAACACCGAGGTAGTGCGCAGAAGACGCTGAAGGGGGAGAGAGTCGTCGCTTTTCACGGTTACTTCCTGTACATGCTGCTGGAAATAGATAGTCAGAACCATGCTTTTTTCTGCGTTGAAGATGAGGCCTCGACACGTCAGCCAATTGGCCAGAGCAGTTGCCGCTGTGGTGAGGGTTCTGGACGCTTCCGCCGCTGAGGCCTGGGAGTCGTGCAGGGCGAAGTCATCTGCAAATTGGACACTTGGGACCGGCGAGGAAACACAAGGGGCGTCTCGTATGTATATACTGAAGAGCATAGGGCCGAGAACAGAGCCTTGGGGCACTCCGCAGGTGCAAGCCAGAGCAGGGTTGAAGGCGAGATGAGGATCTGCTGCATGCGGCGGGAGAAGTAGTCGCCGAACAAACTGAGGGCATTTCCAGAAATTCCAACCGCAGGGAGGTCTCGGATAAACTTGTGGTGGTGCACTTTATCGAAAGCCTTCGATATGTCTAATAGGCACAGCCCTGCGATCTTCCCACTGTCTCTCGCATTCTGCAGATTATCCCTCATAACACAGAGGGCGTGTTCCGTAGAACATTTCTTGCGGTAGGAAAATTGTGTGTCGGGTAATGCATTGCTCAAGTCCAAATGACAAACTAGCTGCAGTGTCTCCCTCCAGCGCCGGGTGAGCCGGGTAATCCACCCGGTTGGGCGGCGTTAGGATCCGGTTGAAAATATAGTACCGGGTCACCTGTGACCCGGTTGATACTTTAGTAACTTTACACTTTCGAACTTTGAAAGGACTGACTACATGGCTTGTGTGTGTCAGATACTTCTTCTTCTTTCGTAATTTTCGAATTCCTGCCCTCTCTTCTCTAAATGCGGCTTATCCATTCGCCTTTATATCATTAATTTTGGCCTAGTTCCCGTTTACTGTCCGAATTAAAATAAACCAACCAACCAGTTAAAGCATGTGACTCGGCTGGTGAGACAGCGCCAAGTACATGTGTACCCGGCTCCGACCCGGTTGAAGTCGTTGCGCCAGGTACACGTGTACCCGGCTGTCCCGCAACCCTAGAGCAGACACTGAGCTGGTGTTGCAGTACCCTCTCCAGCAACTTGGACACTATTGGGAAAAGAGTTGGACCAGTGGTGACAGATTCTGCACATGGGAGGTCGGATATAAATAAGTCCAGTGTGTTGTTCTTGCGGGTTGGTTCGGAGACATGTTGGGTGAGGTAGTGCGAGGCGGACAAGTGGTCTTGGTGCTGTCCAGCCAAGCGTTGTTGTGGACATTGAAGTCACCCGTGATCAGAACATAGTCACCGAGGTGCCGGACAGCGAGCAAGGTCTCCTCAAGATACTTTTAATAAGACTGATATCTGACTCACTTGAGCTCCTGGACCGGTAGAGGGTGCAGAATGTAATTTTATGGTGATCACACGTTTCAATAAGAAGCCAGATGACATCAAAGTCATGTTATTGCACGGTGTCAAGGTGACGAAAGCACATACCTGCTTTTAGCCATACAGCAACACCGCCTCAATTTGCAGTGCGGTCCTTGCGTACTGCGGGAAACAACACATGAGGGGAATGCAGTACCAGAACAAACACGTGATAAAGTTGTCAGTCCGGTTGTAGCTTGATCAGCCATAGCACCTTGATGTGCTTCTTTTGTCGACACAGTTCTGGCCTCAAACTGCGACTGTACAGCGCCCCCAGTGTGAATCGGTGCGCGCTGTTCCGGGCTGGTGTGATGACACTGAAGCTGCTGTTGCGTTCCTGCGGGATGCATTCAGGTTGCCCTTGCAAATGCATTTTTCCACTGCTCCATACATTCTTATGGTAGTGTAGTGTGAACTTGAGGCGCCTAAGAATATTCTTGCTGATTCTCTACCCCCAGTATAAATTCTGGCTTCGTTTTCGTTCTTGCTCATTCCTATGTACCTACTGATGAAAATAGGTGAAAAGCTTTTAGTATTAGGGGCCGTCCGTAAATATCGATGTTTTTTTAGAGACGATATTGGTGCTTCTCTCCCTTGACCCCCCTCCCTCCCCCCAGAAGACGCACATGTACATCTAGATCATGGAATCAATATTTTTGGATTCTCATGAAGTGCCCAGGATGTTGAGGGTCCGGTGTAGGCGTGAAAATCCCGCCGCACTCACGCAATAGCTGCATCGCCTGGGGGGAGCGAACCGGGTTGGCGCTGCAGTGCTCACAGCCATCGTGTACTGGTGTAGACAAAGCGGCTACGCTCGGGCTTGAATTTTTTCAAATCCTTGTTCAGACAGTGAAGACTGGAAACTCTTGTGGAGTTCGTCCGTGTTTGTTCGCACTGCCTCTACGTCTTGAAAAAGGTCTCCTGCAGGCATCGTTCGGCCGATTTCCACAATCAATAGCTCATTCTTTTGCTCTTGAAATTCGCCATGGGCGTACAGCTTCCAATTTTTGATTTTGTTCTCGTGTCGCGAGTTTTAGCTCCGCGAACGGAAGCTGGTTTCACATTTCTTGTATAGCCATTTAGACGTCCGCGTGCAGGGATCGGCGAAACTTACATCGATATTTTTCTGATGCTCGAAAAGACGCACATGGCTCAAACCCCCTCCCCCCCAGACGCACCAATATCGTCTCTAAAAAAACATCGATATTTACGGACGGCCCCTTATGAAAAAGACCGATCCCCTTATTATTGTTTGGGTTCGAGCAAGGGGGCAACTCCGCAGTCGCGTGGGATCCTGCTGCACACACGCGACCAACCTCACTTCTCGCATGCGAAGTGCAGAGCACGTGAAATCTACATGCAGTGCAAGCCTGTCTACAAAAAATGTCACAAGGACTTTTGATTTGAGCTGTTTTGTTTTTGTTTAGACGTCTTCCTTTTTACGACTTCAGGATGCCTTCTCAGGATCATTGCTGCGTTCCTCACTGTCAGAACAGGAGGACGACGCAAACAAGTCATTTCACTCCTTTCCTCGTGTGGAGCCACAGCGGCCTGGAGCAAGCGGATCCAGGCTATGCCCCGTGAGGAAGGACGTAGTTTTAGGGTCACTCTGAATAGTTGCAGCGATCATTTCTATCCCGAAATCGAAATCGCTTTGCCCAGCTCTACAATAGCAGGATGAGTCCAGGAACCCGAACAGCTGTCCTACGGTACCAGGTTTGCTTTTCGCAAGAGAGTGGAGTCTGAACGCCCTGCTCCCCATGCTCGCAAAACAGTATTTGCTGAGCCTAGTGCAGTTCGGTCATGGAAGTGCAGAGTCTGCATCACGAGCTCCCCATGCTCCCAAACCAGTATTTTGCTGAGAGGCAACGGTACTTTGAGTTGGAAAGGAACCTGGCTTAGTGCAGTTTGGTCCTGTAATGGAAGTGCAGCATCTGCATCAGGAGCTGGCAGCAAGTAGAGCTCGTGTACAGAGTCTCGTGGAGCAGTTGGACGATGTGAGGACTGGGGTGAAGAAAGCCGAAAAACAGCTTACGTACAGTAACATAAAGAAAGACTGTGAGCCCCTCCAGTTTCTGACTGGTTTGCCTTCAGGTGTTTGGACCGCTCTGTGGGACTTCTTTGAGCCTAGCCGAGAAAATGTACAGCGCCGCGCCGGATCTGCGAAGACGGAAGCTGAGGGACGGCGGATACAGTTGGAGGTGGCCGTAAATCGCCAATGAGCATGTAATGGAGGATCAGCTGCTATTGGCATTGATGTGTCTAAGCCCGGGCCGAATGGAACAGAAGCAAGCATGCGTGGCACAAGTTAATCATCCGTCTCATGGTATATAGCTAGCTGAGCTGGAAAGATGTCTTGTTCCTCCGTTTGGGCATGATTTACATTCGGGCGAGATGTTCAGTCATCAATGCCATGTACCGCAAGACATTCTGCATTGTGGATGAAACAGTTCTATTTTGCCATGCACTTAGGGTTCTCGCACCGGCACGGCACAACACGACCCAACAGATCCTTGCGCTCGTATTTTCTCTCATGGTAACATTGCTGATCACAACACCCAGTAGCCAGTCGCAGATGCAACCAAATCAACCAGGTTCTCTTACTCTTTTTTTCCAATACTGAAACAAAGGTATACTAATATTTGCATCGAATGCAGTGATGATTTCAATACTGTTCACCAGTACAACGCATTACCAGACTGGCATATAATCATGATAATATTATCCATTTCGCAATCACTGTCATTGCTTTCTTAGATCTCCAATCATCAATATCGGACCATAAACCGTCTTATCATCTTATAATATCATCATTAATATCCTGCTGCTATCCTCCTCTAACGATGAGCTCGAAGAAATGAAACAGTTGTCTAGAGGCGTAAACAATATTTGTCAACGGAAGTGTCCTTGCTGTGCTGGTGTGTTTATGCTTCGTGCATTAGTTCGGCCAAGAGCGCATGGTGGTGGCGGGTTGAGGATGTAGTACAGCGGAGTATGACCGAAAGCTCTGTCACAGTGTATTTTATTAGGAAGGTATAGAAACAGAAAAACAACTGTATCTTGATCTTGGGCGTAAACAGCCTGTCTCACATTAAATATACTAGAAAATAGTTCACTCTGAACATGCAGTCTTCCTAAGAGAGAGAGGGAGAGAGAGAGAGAGGGGGGGGGGGGGTATTCATACTCATAGGTTCGAAAGAACCGCACACACACTTTGTTGCAGACAGCGGCAAGCTTTAGTCCTCGTACTTCAAAGAGGGAGCAATCCACTGCGCTACGCTTGCGATTAACAGCTAGCTTCGATCTTTCAAAGGTACGACTCATCACTGGCTCTGGGGTAATGTTCCTGGAACAAATGCCCCATTGCCGACTGAGGAGTGAGGGCCAGAGAGCACGCAATCTGCCTTCATGGGCGAGACGTGTTCCAGCACAAGAAGCAGCACGAATACATGCTGACAAAGACCACCATCACCACCAGCCGGCACACAGCACTTCAAACACCATCCACTCCGTCCATGTGTTTGCACTGTCCTCCTCTAGCTCTTCACGCTCAACAAATACTACGCACTGCTCATCGTTTTTTTTATGCTTCCTCTGGGTTGGCTAGCCCTTCGACTTGACAAAACAGCGATCACCACTGCTATCGCCACCTCATAGCAGTCGCTTCCACCAGTGGATTTTCCTGTCTTTGCAAGGTGTCCAAGGATGGCTGCTGTTGTCACTACAGGCAAATCAGAAGTACTTTAGTGGCTGATATCCAACCAGATCGTTGGAAAATCGATTTTTCCACTTCAGGGCTGCTGATCGCGATCGCGACTTGGTGACTTCGCAGCACCACGGTTACCTTCATAGAAGATGGCTCTGGAGAGGAAAAGGCAGACCAGAAAAAGGTTACTATTATTTTCAGCACCGATCTCAAGGAGAAAGAAATACGATCTGCTGTAGCTTAGGCACAAAATAAATCTCACAACACGATTCGCGATTCGAATATTTCAACAAGAAAAAAAACTTACCTCTAGAGTAACTCCTGTTTGTGGCCCGAGATCGTTCCCTCCAGCGCCTTGAAAAAATCCTGCAGCTGCATCACAGTCCATGTCTCTCTCGGAGACTCTGCTCCTACCAGCAGGAGGTTCAGCACCGTTCAAAGCCATCGCAAACCACTTGAACTAAGCAGAAGACATTCCAAAACAAACCTGAAACACACTGTCAAAGATGCTGTCACGTTCAAAAACTAGCTCGATCGCGAGTGAGGTTGCCCCCGTGCTCGAACCCAGTATAATAAGGGGATCGGTCTATTGACAACCTTGTTGTTGTGTGTATATAAATTATATTAACCGGTTTGAGGGAAAGAGACAAACGGGAAAAGTCTGAAGAAAAAATTGACTGTCACCACCAGAACTCGAACCAGGGACCCTCGCTTGTATATACCCAATACCACTGGGCTTAGTTCCCGTTTAATGTATTTCGTTCCTGCTCTTGTAGCAGTTGAGCACTCTTGCGTGGGGTAGTGTCTTTGCTGTTTGCGTTATGCAGAGCTCACTGACTAGTCAGTTTGAGCACTCTGGCAAGGTACGTTCGGGCCTGTTTGGAAATTTTTATTTCCATTGCTATCAGGTTCGGCCTCATTTCCTCTGTGCTGCGCTGACGAGTCCCCAAAGGACGAAACATTTCTGTCCGCAGATTGAGTATATACTCAATGCTGTAGCCAGCAAGCTGTTGCGGCCATAAAGGCCTCATCAGTACAGCTACGAGCTAAATAGGCGAGCTACCAGCCATGGTGCAAAGGAGGCACCACAGACATTAAGATAGCTCGTCGGTCTAGCGCCAGAGTGCTCAAACTACAAAAGTAGGGGGCATTGCGCGATGCAGCAGCACTAGAGCAGCCTACTGAGAGTGCTCAACAATGCGAAAGCCGAGGAGCATGATACCCAATGCTGTAGACAGCAAGCTGTTTCGGCAATAAAGGCCTCATTAGTACAACTACGAGCTAAATAGGCCGAGCTACCAGCCATGGTGCAAATGAGGCACCACAGACATTAAGATACCTCGTCGCTCTAGCGCCAGAGTGCTCAAACTACAAAAAGTAGCGGGCATTGCGTGATGCAGCAGCACTAGAGCAGCCTACTGAGAGTGCTCAACAAGGCGAAAGCCGAGGAGCATGATACCCAATGCTGTAGACAGCAAGCTGTTTCCGCCATAAAGGCCTCATCAGTACAGCTACGAGCTAAATAGGCCGAGCTACCAGCCATGGTGCAAAGGAGGCACCACAGACATTAAAGGGGAAGTTAAGGCAAAAATTAAAATTTCACCAGTTGTAGTCTTCGGGGTGCTGAGTCGAATGGTCTTGGTCCGAGAAAGCTGAGACGCTCCATTCCTACTTGAATCCCAATCGAACCCGCGCACTTCCACCGAAACTGGGTGACTGCGCCCTACGAGATGGGGATTTGTATGCAAAATGTCACTAAAAGCGCCGTTTCGTTCTTATAAAAGCACGGATGACCGCGATTGGCCCATATATTGTAGTCTTTTGGACGCTGAGTCGACTGGTTTTGGTCCGAAAAGGCTGCGATGCAGCGTTCCTCCTTTATTCCCAATCGAACATGGTTGAAGAAGCCGTCACGTGCTCCTGGGTGCCCAAATCACCTGGTCACCACGCCAGCAGGCGACAACTTTCACACCAAGGTTCAACTCGAGTGACAGGACTGCACCCAAAAAAGGTCAAAACAGGCTGTTAGTTGTACCCTGCAGGCACAGTGACCAGGTGACTGGTGTACGCAGGAGCACGTGACCGCTTGTTCCACCATGTTCGATTGGGAATTAGGGGCGAACGCTGCATCGAAGCCTTTTCGGACCAAAACCAGTCGACTCAGCGTCCAAAAGACTACAACATATAGGCCAATCGCGGTCATCCGTGCTTTTATAAGAACGAAACGGCGCTTTTAGTGACATTTCGCATACAAATCCCCATCTCGTAGGGCGCAGTCACCCAGTTTCGGTGGAAGTGCGCGAGTTCGATTGGGATTCAAGTAGGAAGGGAGCGTCTCAGCTTTCTCGGACCAAGACCATTCGACTCAGCACCCCGAAGACTACAACTGGTGAAATTTTAATTTTTGCCTTAACTTCCCCTTTAAGATACAGTGGTGGCCAAAAGTGATGTCCGGCACCCAAAAATGGGTGAATGTTGAGTGAGATTGGTTATTCTGGCCTGGTGATTCTTTCAATGACTTGCAATGCGGTCTACAATCGATTTTTGGGGGAAAGCATGACGTCATATATGTCACGTGACCTATTACGTCACAAAAATGGCTGCCACGTGCGGACATGACTTTTGGCCAAAAAATGCGTACGCACATTGCACCGTAGTAGACTAGTACCGTAGTTTTTGACAGGCCATGCATGCCGGGAATTTGAAATCTGGCAAACACAGAGCTTCAGGAGTCGTCCTGGCGTGAATTTGTCACCGAGAGATTTCGTTTTGACCCCAATGGCTGGCAGGAAAGAGCTCTATGCTAGCACGAAGCTGGCCATTGTAAAGCTGAGTCAGAATGGTGAAAAATCTAGTCAGATTGCCAGGATTTTGGACCTGAACGAGCGTACGTGCCGTAGAGTCATTGCCAAACATCATGTCGATGGACGTGTTGAAAACTAGAAGTGTTCTGGCCGGCCCAGGGTGACCAGGGCCAGCTACGACCATCGTCTAAAGATACTCCATATGGCAGATAGATTCAAAACCAGCCCGAAACTGAGAGCTGAGACGACCTAGCAGACGGATTCAGGGGTGTCTGGACGAACGGTGCGCAGGAGGCTGCAGAACGCAGGCCAGAAGGGCTGCATCGCAGTGAAAAAGCCTTTCATGTAGGCCAAAAATTTGAAAAAACGACTAAAGTTTGACCAGGCCCACAGGAACTGGACAGTGGCAGATTGGAGTCGTGTGCTGTGGACTGATGAGTGAAAATTCTACTTCCATGCCTCTGATGGAGTGAGGTTTGTTCGCAGGAAGCCTGGAGAACGACACAGGCTGAATTGTTTGCGTGGTACTGTGAAGCATGGAGATGGAGATATCATGTATGGGGGTGCATGTCGGCGACGCGCGTTGGACGGCTTTTCAAGGTCGAGGGCATCATGACAGCCAACCAATACATCGGCATTCTGCAAAATGTCATGCTGCCGTCCATGACTGACCTTTTTGCTGATGAACAGGCTATTTTTCAGCAGGGCAATGACCCCAAACATACAGCCAAGGCAACCAAAGCATGGCGCGCGACGCAAGACTTGACGGTGATGGAGTGGCCACCACAGTCACTAGATTTGAATCCCATCGAGAATCTATGGAAAATGCTCAGCCAGCACCGCCAGGGCAGCAGGAGGGCAAAAAACGATGGTGAGCTCTTCACTGAGTGCTAGCAGGCATGATATTCGATTTCACTGGATATCTGCCGCCGCCTCGTCGAATTGATGCCGCGCCGCATGGCGGCTATGATCAAGAACAAAGGAGGCCCAGTAAATTGGTACAGGCTGACTCCAGAGAGTCTGGCCTTAGTTTCTGTAGGGATTAGAACAGTTTAGATGAGAAATAGTTGACTCTACGCCGCGTATGGTAGATAGTGCAATATTGGCCAAAAGTGATGTCCGGCCGCACATTGCCATACTTAGGGATAGGGACACAGAAAATATACTTTTGGGAAATATTTTTGAATATTCTCCTCTAAACTTTGTATCTGCTCTAGAAAATGACAGGTGTACAGCTTGTTGTGCCATTTTGTTGAATATAACCGAGAAATCCACCTGCGGACAAGACTTTTGGCCACCACTGTAGCTCGTCACTCTAGCACCAGAGTGCTCGAACTACAAAAAAAGCGGGCATTGTGCACTAGAGCAGCCTACTGAGAGTGCTCAACAAGGCGAGAGCCAAGGAGCATGATACCCAACGCTGTAGACAGCAAGCTGTTTCGACCATAAATGCCTCATCAGTACAGATACGAGCTAAATAGGCCGAGCTACCAGCCATGGTGCAAAGGAGGCACCACAGACATTAAGATAGCTCGTCGCTCTAGCGCCAGAGTGCTCAAACTACAAAAGTAGGGGGCATTGCGCGATGCAGCAGCACTAGCGCAGCATACTGAGAGTGCTCAACAAGGCGAAAGCCGAGGAGCATGATACCCAATGCTGTAGACAACAAGCTGTTTCGGCCATAAAGGCCTCATCAGTACAGCTACGAGCTAAATAGGCCGAGCTACCAGCCATGGTGCAAAGGAGGCACCACAGACATTAAGATAGCTCGTTGGTCTAGCGCCAGAGTGCTCAAACTACAAAAGGTAGCTGGCATTGCGAAATGCAGCAGCACTAGAGCAGCCTACTGAGAGTGCTCAACAATGCGAAAGCCGAGGAGCATAATACCCAATGCTGTAGACAGCAAGCTGTTTCGGCCATAAAGGCCTCATCAGTACAGCTAAGAGCTAAATAGGCCGAGCCACCAGCCATGGTGCAAATGAGGCACCACAGACATTTTAAAAGTTAGGGCTAAAAAAATTAACCACAAGTGAAAGGTGTTCGCTGTTACACTTGGTAGAAAAGAATCACAACTGCAATGTGATAAGATTTCACACTGAATCACCTCGTCCTTGGAATTTAAGCAACGTGTGCATGCTGAAACGCGTCAGGACGTTCAAGGGATCGTTGTTCTCACATGTGCGTATCGCTAAATCATTTAATAATCTAAAACTGTTCATATTTGCACCACACAGCCTTACCTTAGTAATTATAGCATTCGAATTCACACTTGTCCAGCTTGATACACCGTCAGCTATCGTTACTTCTGTGTACTTGTTACCTACTATAGTCGATATACTTCATATATTATACGTTTTAGGTTTCTCAAGTCTGGCACCTCTATTCACTTCTATGTGTACGAGGTCACCAGTTGTCCAAGCGGTTTTAAGCTGCATATCTTTGCGCTATTAGTATCACATTCATTTCCGAGAGCCCTCAAAGTCTGTTCTCACCTTCCAGGAGCAACGCTGACTCATTCTGCACTCTGGTGTGTCACGAGGTGTTTGTCGCGCTGAAAACGGAGGAGAGGGTGTGTCACAATAGTATTGTACCACTCCCTCTCCTAATGCATATTTTCGTTATATGATAACAAAATGATGCCTTATGCTACAGACTCAGAGGGTAAAGTGGAGAGACGAAGAGCAACGACGATGAAGACCCCCCACCCCGGCTAGAACAGTATCTAGCGACCATGCGGCGGGCGGAGTGAATGCCCCATGGGCTTCTCAAGTGTCCGCAAGCGTGGCCGTAACGTGTGCGTATTCCAACACCATACCATAGTAGTAGAATAAATATACCATGGAGACAACAGCATTGGGCCGTCCGGCCAGTTTGGTTGTGAGTGAGTTCACGGAGTGATTGCCCCAGGGGCCTCTCGCGTGACTACTTGCCATACTGTGTTGGAGGGATGAGTCTGAACTGGCACCCTTATTTCCAGTACACGTTACGGCCATGCTTGCGGACACTTGAGAGGACAGTGGGGCATTCACTCCGCCGCCCCCCCCCCCCCGCATAGTCGATAGATACTGTTTGTCTACTCTTGTTTATCTACTCTTGATATTATTAATCGTTGTTAGATTCGTATGTTACTGGGTTAGACCAGTAAGACTCGTAGCAATACCTGTCTTGCTAGCGATGACTGTTCCACCTACATGCAGTTGTTTCACATATTTGAAGACGGTTGAAGTACATGTACATGTATATATGAAGAAACATGCACCATGGAACTACGACTTAGGCTATAATTTCCACTAACACCACCAGTTACTTGACAGGCAGCTCACGCGATAACATAATCATAACACGAATGTGACCAGACAAATCTAAAACTAACAAAAAAAACGCAGAATGGTCGGAACACTCTGCTTTTTGTACAAGCTCCACTTTTCAACTGGCCCAGATATGATTCTCACTCTTCTTCCACCCCGAGCGACCAACACGTCACGCCATAGCCGACGCAAACAAAAGCATGCTTCACGCCAGTTTCAGCTCTCTTCCGCTCAGAGCACGGAATGATGTCCTTCCGTCTTTCCCTGATGCTGTTGTGGAGGTTTGGAGCCAGCTCCCGCAGTGCGTTCTGCTTAACCAGCCAAGGGACTGCACACGTTCAAAGAAAAGGTCAACGCCCACCTGCGCCCTACCCGCTGGGTGTGGGCAACGGACAGGCTATGAATCAAAGAAAAAAGACGACAAAAGCTCTAACTCTTTTCCCTCCTCCATTCACTTCGTTGACTCTCGGATAACTTTTTATTGTGTGTAATCCACTGTTATCTACCCCCCACCCCCACCCCCCTGCGTATTTTCTGTAACCCTCTGTTTTTGTGGAGCGCTTGGGTTGCAATGAAGCCATACGGTCGGTCTAGCTGCCCCTGCCTATCCCGCACTCCTGCCATTCCATATGTCTCATTGCTGCCTTGCTGCTTTGTGCCGTCAAACGGTGTGTGGTTTATTTTGTAAAACCAAAATTATATATTAGGCAGCTCTTTATGAAAATGCTTTGCTTCACCGAAACGTATTTCATTGCGAAGAGCTGCGCTTCGGTCCTCTGAGCTGTGCTGATGAGCTCTAACAGAGCGAAACAGTTGCTGTCCACAGACTTGAGTATATAATAATAATAATAATAATAATACACGGTTCGCGTGAAACTCAGCCAAAGGCCCAGTTTTCCGCATCCGCAGGAACGCCGCCACCCTCTTGGACCAAGGCGCAGATGCAGCTCCTATACGGCGGGAGGTGAATGATGGGAATGACGGCATATGAGAGCAAACACTAGCACGTAGATCTAAAAGAAGTAATTGTTGCATGCATGAATACATGATCGGATAATTTAGCGTAAATAACTGGAAAAGTACAACTGTGCCGACAGACGTTCCTAGATTGTGGGCACCAAATTCCCTGGCCACAGTCACATGAGATACACCGACATCTCGTCATCTGATTTCCTTTAGGTTATTGTGTCTTTGTGTTCAGACTTCATTTGTCCTCATGTTCCCATGTAGACTGAGCTGTACAATCATGAGTTCAAAGCAATGAACTTTGCCTTATCTGACGTCTTTTTACACTTGCGGTTGTTGGATATCGAGCGACGCCGCCTTCTACGGATCATTCATTACGCCTATGTGTCTAACACTCACCTACAACATAGCCGTTCTCTTCCTCCTGGTCAAGTCCCTGAAGACTCGAGCAGGGACCGTCAGGACAACCCGAAAGAAGCAGACCGCTTCCCGGAAAGTGAACCTGCTGCGTATCAGTGTTTCTCTATCACTGTTGCTCGGCCTGACGTGGGTGACCGGAGTGTTGACTGCTTTTAGTCTTATTGATCACATACCTTTGCAATACATCTTTGCCGGACTGAACACGATGCAGGGTGTCTTCATCGTCGTGCACACCATCACGTCACAGGATGTGCGCAAGGAATGGAGCAATCACAGCTCGCGGCGATCGCGCTCTGCAAGCGACACAATGTAGAGCTCCTTCAGATCCAGCTGAATTACCTTGCGCCGATTGTCCAGCCATGGGAAAGGCACGCTGGAGAGGGTCACAGGGGCGGATCCAGACCCCAAAGCTGAGGGGTGCGAGGATGAAACTTACATATTTTCTTTTGCAGTAGTAAACCAAAGACATAGTATGTTATGTGTGTTGCTGTATAATATCATAATTACACATAGCACCAAGATGAGTAGTATGATTAGTTACACATTGAATGTCAAAATTTACAAGTAATTTACGACTGCTACCGGTATGATTCTCAGTCAGACACAGATTATGCTATGTACATGCTATATACGCAGTCCATGCGGTTCGAAGGCTTCAAAACATTATCTAGGAGCGACTTGATGTCATCATTGCTGGCATTCTACATCAATCCAGCAAATCGCCCAATGTCAAAAGGATGATGGCTCTCACGACGACGCTTAGCAGCAGGCTCCATGGTCTCACCAGCTGGTCCACCAGCTGTGTCCGACATCTCCGCTCAGCATGCACGGAAACGGAGTCGGAACAAGCAGTGAGAATTTGAAAGAAGCTAACACGACAACTGAAACATTCAACGTCAAAAGTAAAGAACTTCGAAGTGAGTTTGTTGCCGGTGAAAAGTAACATTTAGTTCCAAAAAGTTCTATTCCAAATGTGCAGCCCTGGCGCGAGCACGTGTCCAGAACGATCACGTGATTGCACACAAATCATCCGCGGATCCGCGCAGGGAGCCTGGGCCTGGCCTGGCCTGACTTTTTTTTTGTTTTTTTGGAAAAATCCTGACGGGTTCATTTGCACCCTTCGCACCCCCTGGATCCGCCCCTGGACCCCACTCCATGTGCCGTCGACGCACATACAGGCGTGATTCTCTTGGCGAGCCAGACAATTACTTGTCCGGTACCAGCTCATTCCGACATGCTAGCTGGGAATCTTGTTTTCCAGCGGGTCTCTCGTCCAACACTCTCACCTCTTTTGCTCACGGGTTGCCATTTTCGTCTACTATCCCCATCTCTGATCACACCAGTACTAGCCACATCAGGGTGAAAAAAACTCCAGTTTGCCTGATGAAGATACCACCTTACCTCTGTTCATGCCCTCGTCCAAGCCTATCCAGGAGGAAGAGTCACACGAAGCATCCACGGAAATGCAAACCCTCAGATTTGGCCACTTTCAAAGATGTCCTGGTACCTGTGGTGGGGATTGATCCATTTGCTCCAAACATGGTGGGTGACATCCGACCAGACTCCCAACAGTGCATAACTGGCGCTTCAGATTTCCACGGAGCTTCATGCCCTGGCAGTGGTACAAAGGCTGCTGGACGTGCACTTGTGTTCCTATAAAAATAATGGATACTTATCCCAGGTGCAAGCGTTTGAATCAGGTTGGATTCCAAGGAGCACAAATACCACACAGACATGTTGAATGGCCTATTTAGAACATTAGTTACTCTATTCTACTTCACCATAGACACAGGCTTGGCTGCGTTGTGGCTGTGGTCTTGCATGATGCCACAGCTCCTAGGCTATGATGATCATTAAATTGTTGCTCTTGTTCTTGTTGATATCTAAAGAAATATAGCCGGGAGTAAAATCTTTTCTGTGTCTTGAGTTTTCCTAATTTTTTCCTATCTATAAGGTTTTGGACCATGACCTGGCCAGACCGTTATGCACTCTCATTTTGCATACTTCAGCCCATTTACCCTCTTTAGTCTTGTAATAATAACAAAACTTAATGCAACTGATAAACATGTCTAAATAAATCGTGCATATCGTACTCGGGCAATTCTGATTCCCATATTTTTGATAGAATAGCGAAGTCAGGACTTTGTTCTTTGCACTGTATACGTGTACGTTTATCCAAATTCATTGGTAGATTTTCTTTGAAAGCAGAAGAGACATGATGTCTGCACCTCTATTGCATGCCCATACTGGGTGGGTGGCAACTCGGTTCAAACCACTGTGCCTAGTCACACGTGTCGGTACTGTGAAACAAGATCCACAAAATGACACAGTTGACATGACAATTATACTAGTTTTATTTGGTTTTTGGTTTTTTTACTAGAGCCACGTAAACCCGTCATGTGTGAGCCATGAATAAGGGGAGTGGTGGCGTGGTCTGGGATGCTCGGCAGGGTAGACATTTAACATCGTGTCCAACTGTCAAAAAGTTACAGTCCTGAAGTCAAACACTACTGAGGCTCATAGTTCGAGGTTTGGCGATGAATATGCGAGCGAGAAACGGTTATGACAGCAGAGACACTTGCACCTGAATGTTGATGCAAGATAGCGAAAACGACACAGACTGTTCCTGTGTAGTCTGTGACATGCCGTGTGATTCACGCCATGGTCGCTTCTCAGCATGCAAACACCCACGCGTTCAACGCCGTTGCTTCACACATCCGTCCGCCCTTTCCATGCCAGCAACCGAGTCTGACTAGTCATTTCTCCCCAGCGCCTGCCAGAGTAGGATCACGAATCTTGTACTTTGCCGCCTTTCATGTAGAAGAAAATAGAAATTATTATTTTTGTAGGTAGCCTACTTCAGTCCTGTTGTTGAAATGTAGTTCTTCGGCCACTGGCTCCTCACGAAGGGAGCAACAGGGCGCAGTGAGTGAATGATGTGTCCTAGTTTTGTGAGACTTTGCAGTGCACTATTCTCTAAAGGAAGAGCTTCAATTAGGAACGGAACACCTCGCTGAAATTCGGCAGCCACCCGGAGAAAGCAGGTAAGGATGAGGAACATGATTTTTTCAGCTGTTGGTGTGCAAGACTTCTGTTTCATTGTCCTGGCCTGCTGGCCACCACGCAAACACATTATACTTCTCTGTCGCTGTGTGTATTCTCAACTATGTTCACCCCTCGCATGCTCCTGGAGCATGAAATAACAAAGAATTTGTGGGTAAAAGTAGAGGTATGCGTTTTGAATTTCGAAATGTTTCCCGGCCGTCAATGGAGGGATATTTATTGATGCAATTAAAAGTCTGTGGGATGTCGAGTTCTTGGGAAAGGTACACGGAGAACAGCCTTAGAGTCTTTTTGCGACATCTTCGGCGAGTGACGGAAAACCTTTTGAAATGTGAAAAGCAGAACCGCTGCCCTGACAATCGACTCTTCTTCCCCTTCAAGTTCCCCTCAAGTTTGAATGCTTCGCCAACCCTCAAAACCTAGTACATACAGTTGAAAAATATTCTGAAATTTCATTTAAAGAACCCTCAAACGTTTACTCTATAACCAGGTCAATGCACTTCGTCAAGGCGCAGCAGGGTCAGTCAAAATTCTGAACAAAATCCGATTTATAATTCTTGTTCAGGTCTGTCCGCAGATTGAGGAATTATTGGATAGGCATGGTACCCTTTTTTTCTATAGTCTCTACGTCCGCTAAATCAATGTGTAGTTAACAGTGGGATGTGGTTGGTGAAATCCTAGCCAAACACTGTCTGGCAGACAGTGTATGTTATTGGATAAACCTTGTATTGTACAAGCACGTTTTGGTTTGACAGCATATTAAAAGGTGATGGACCACCGTGTTCGGAAACAGTGTCCCTTACTACAATCATCCAAGGTTGGTAGAGCCCCAGTCTCGCAACCTTCTGAATCGCATGTGTGCTATACCTAGTTCTGACCCTCATTATACTGGGTGAGTTACTGGAGAGAGTGTACTAACACGGTTTTGAACATGCTTTGCCCGACCGCCCACATGGCTAGCCTTTCGCAGTAAGGGTTCTCCCACATTATAACGAGTCCGGTTAGTACATAAACGCCGCTAGTGGATGGGTCTTTATGACTGTTTTAAAACAGGTCCACATTTCTCGCAGTGCAATTACTTCACTGTAGCCATCCACTATACCCATACATCTTCACGACACTCTTCAAACGGTCTCTGGGCTACACCAATCTCTTAAAGAAACAAAAACGAGAAAGTAATTAGAAAGCCCATCTCTAAGGCCCATCTCTAGGATGGGCCTTCTAATAACGTTAATTTGCGGGAAAATTCCAATAATTACCTCTTTGAAACTCGGATGTTGAGCCATAAATAAATGTAGAAAGGAAAAGGACATATGGATACGAGTTAAGAGTAACTCTCCACCAATGTAACTGGATACCCTCTTTGGTCTTTTCATAACCTTGAACCTTCCAAGTTGGAAGGCTGTCGGTTAGCGCTACGGAGATGTGTTGAAGCTAGGTGTCAGGACGTCGAATGTCTCAGTACTCTTGTCAGTTTTGTGCCTAGTTATTGCACATTCTGACTGTATATAGTATCCAGTTACAGTGATGGAGAGTTCCTCTTAACTCGTATCCATATGTCCTTTTCCTTTCTACAATTATCTCTTTTTTGTGTTTGGTGATTTGGTGTATCCCAGAGACTTTTTGGAGAGTGTCCTGAAGATGTATGAGTTAACTGGTCAGGTTATACTAATTACAACTGATTTTTAGAGGGGGCAGTTTCAAATAGGAACAGTTTGACAGGAAACTTGTGTAGACCCAAACCGGTCATCAGCGTGCATTGTTCACTAGAAATGTTTTTAGAAGGAAACTGGCATGTTGAAGTTTGCTCTGATGCCACAGTGGATCGAACTCAGCCACTCCCTTGTGTTGACCCATTGGCTCCAAGTTGCCCCATTGTTCATTCCAAAAAGAGATAGCTCCAAACTGGAAAGGTTTTGGAGTGCACGACAAGTTCACTCTGAGTTCTGAATTTTAAAAGTATTTGTTATCACTCCACAATGGCCAGTACAGAGCAACAATAAGCCTCGTGTGTGCGTGCATTAGTTTTCATTGGTATACGGTGCTTTATTGGCGAGAGGTGAGCCGCTGTTTACCAGTGACAAGAAGTTTATAAATGGCAAGACGTAGAACTCAAGTCGCAGTGCGAAGCGACACGTCAAGGACTCGCCTGCTTGGTATAGCGCTTCTGGTCGTCGGAGAACCATGAAAATGATAATTTGGCTCAGAGTAAAACACATCGTAGTCCCGCTGTGACATACGTTTTCTAATCAAAATGACAAGAGAGAAAGTGAATACTGAGCCCTTTCGGTTTGCAACCTACTGCACTATTTTCTATGTGAAATCGTCTCCTCTACATATGAGTCTTATACTACATATGAGGTTTATACTAAAACGATCAAATTTACAATTCTAGTGGTAGATGCCTATATTTCGTGACAAAATAATCTGGGCTTGCCTCGTGCTCCACTTGCACTGCGGCATAGGCTTCGGAAATAAAAAAAATTGTCAAATAAACCGGGGTTCGCGTGAGACTTGGCTAGAGGCCAAGCTCTTTCACATCCACATGAACCCCACCGCCAAAAATTGCAGGTACTAATGCGGGCGCTTCTGTATTGGGGGGACCCTTGCGCAATCTCTATGTTCAGTGTGGAAGGATAGTGGCAGTACCAATCAATGGAAATCACGCCATCTATATACAATAACAGCAGAGTATGCTTGATCAGGCTCCATCTGTCCAAGCATACACCTGCCCAGAATGTCTTGTGTGCATTGACTTGGTTTTATCCTACAGCCAATGTCATCACGAGGGGAATAATTTCAGAATGCTGGCTAATGATCAAGGTGAGGACTCGCATGTCGCTGTTCCTCCAAGCTGAAGACTACTGGGAAGTAAATCTACACCTGTGTTGACTAGACGAAACAGAGCCAAATCAATCCTAACATGCTTTCCACAAGCAGCTGATATCGCTATGAAAGTAGGACTACCACCACACTCCATTATTCATCCCAGTGTCTGGAGATATGTGGACTTTGTAAAAAAATATAAAAATGACAACTCTAGAACAGCTCATCATTTGATTCCATTCTGCTGCTTTATTGGCTGCGTGGATGAGTAACACTCAGTTGCAGAAGCCCATGCACTGAGAGTGCAATACAGCCATGAGGTGAGTCGTATACGTCACCATTATCTTTAAAGCACAGCCATATCTAGTCAAGCATTCATGTTCCGACTGCTGACTAGATGCTTTTCTACTTTCCATTAGCTATCATACACAATGTGACATTAGTTTTTTAAAGTCTACGTTTTCAATTCCCGGCTATGCTTTCGACACTTTTCGGGATAAACCATTTGGCCAATTTACACTTTAAAGCTTTGCAAGCAATCTACTTCTACATGTATCTCTGTTGAATTTTCTGTCTATCAATCTCTCTCTCTCTCATTGATTTTCTATCCAAAGGAAGTTTGCCTTTACTACCCGGTGGTCATTCTGTCCACCATTGGCCTATTGTTGGATGTTATTGGTGCAGATAGATATTGACATGGCATCGCTCGAAAGATGCGGCTACTGCTTCATCTTGCGCTTGGAACAAGTCAAAAAATATCAACACGAAAAACAAATAAGGACATGACACTGAAGCGAGTATAAAACATAATCCTAAATATGCACCATTTGATCCCCTCATGTCATTGCCGTTTCCTCAGCATGGATGCATGTTGAGGGAAGAGTTACAATGTAGATCAGTGCGAAAATAAGCTCAGAAGAGTGGACTACAGCATCTTGCACATTTCAAACCTAAGAGTTCTGTGTAGTTATTATTATTATAGACAACACCTCATGGCATGAGAAGAAAATCAGCCAGTACGGGAGATGTGGGTGTTAACCAACCATGGTGAATAAAAGAAGAAAAGTAATGGTCAAGACGGAGAAGCATGGGAGGGACAGGTGATGGTGAATCTAGGGAGCAGATTTAAATGCGCATGCGACATTTAGCACTTTCTTGACACTGGATAAAGCATCAATTTCAGCGTTGCTTTTATTGATGGACCAATAAATTATTTTGTTTCAAAATTTAAATAGGAAAAATTCAGCGCTGAATTTGGTGCCAGTTTCTGAAACGGAAAAAATATTCTTCCCAACAATTTGCCGTGAATTTCAGCGCTGAAATTCGCGCAAATTTCAGCGCTGAAATTCGCACAAATTTCAGCGCTTGCTTTGGCGCTAAAAAAAGGAAGAAAGTACATTTCACCATTGACGAAATTTGGAAATATCCCCATCGACAAATTCAGCGCTGAAATTACTTCAGCGCTTACTTTGGTGCTAAAAAAGGAAGAAATTACACTTCACCTTTGACAAAATTTGGAAATCTCCTCATCGACAAATTCAGCGCTTACTTTAGCGCAAATTTCAGCGCTAAATAAAGGAAGAAATTACAAAATTTGGAAATATCCCATCCAAAAATTCGAATTCGTGCGAATTTCAGCGCTTACTTTAGCGCTAAATATAGGACAAAAATTCGGAAATATCCCCATCGACAAATACAGCACTGAAATTCATAATAATTATCTACATCGACAAGTTTCAGCACTGGATTGCGAATGAATTTCAACATATCTATCCCGTAAAAATATTTAAAAAAATGGATTAGATATTCTCATTAAGCCGATTCAAGGCTGACTTCAAACATGGATTGGGAGAAAGAGACACTGTAACATATTTATATGCCAAAGGATCAATTTCTGCTGAAGATAGATAGAGATTTCCAGCGAGTAGTTGGTGGTAGGACAGGTAATAGTACTTGCTGGACAAACTAGGGTCCGGCGGATTCTGCCGGCAGAAAAATTGGCAGAATTCGGTACTTTTTCTGGTAAGTTTCATGCATGTTTGGTATGTGGATAAAAAAAATGGAGCAGAATGCGAGGAATTGCCTGCCATAAGGTTTGTATGGTTCTGCCAATTTCACTGCTTTTCGAGCAGAATCCGTCGGTCCCTAGTGCCGGACAAACTAGCCCAAGTCCATCTTCAATAATTATAAAAACAAATTCCCAGGACGACTGCTTTTGAGCAGTGAGGTTCAGGCAACACAACACAAGCTGTTTTACAAACCGTACTGCCGTGGACAAAGAAATCTGATGGAATGAACGTGGCCAGTGGAAGGTTCGGGACCGCTGCCCTTACTTGCTAAGTTCGTACACGCAGTGTAACACTGTAAAATATGGACAAGCAGTGCTCACAGCTGCATGGCTCTTCTCGACGAACCCCCACTTCACACACATATAAAGGTGCACCCCCCACACACTTACACACACTTACACACACACACACACACACACACACGCACACACACACACGCACACACACACACGCACACACACACACGCACACACACACATAAACATACCCTGCTATCCTAGTACCATTTCAAATAGTCGGACAAGCACAATGCACAGATACCTTCGTGGTGTCCAAGTACAGCTGTCATCAGAATCTAATTTGCCCGGTATAGGCATGCAAAGTCCCAATTACTGCCAAGAGGCGTAGCTTTCAACCAGACGTCACAACAACTGATCTCACTCTCCCCTCCCCACATATATTTAACATAACAAAATGTCACATTTCACTTGAGACTCAATTTCACTGAATCCTCAGCATCCGTAGGAACGCCATCGATCTGCAAAGATTTAAACCGCAAGTGCAGCTCCTAAAGCGGTAGGAGGTGACTAGATCAGCCCACCAGCAAAGTGGTCAAAGAACTGAAAATCCAATTTGCTGAATCCATGTTTCCCATATGCCAGGCCACGAGTTCGCCCAAAAACTCAAAGGGTCAAACGGTCGTAGTCACCGCACGATGAAGGCTTACTGTAAATTACTGCTGGGCATGTCTTGATGTAATAGCCCGCAAAGGCACACACTCACGACCAGGCGCTTTCCCAAACATACACATAGAGCACATTCACGCAGACACGCATATATACACACGCACGCACGCATACATACTTGATTTCCTCACACTGTGACACCCATTGTGACACCAGTTGCACCACTCACATTGTTGAAAGTTTGCATAGATACGTCACAGTCGCTTTAGCAACCCACACCACCATCCGTCACTAGGTTGTAAAGATTGCCGATGAGGATACGGTCGAGCATGACATCTGGGTTTCGGAAAGCTCCTCTAGATGGTCTTCCTCCTAGGCCAGCAGCACACGCATCTCGTGATCGGTGATACACAGCGGTGGCAGTGTGATGTACGTGATGGAATGTATTTCAGTGTATCGGGTTTAGATGCTGTAGTCAATCAGGATCCGCAACCGTTTTCTTGAAATCGTGTTCCGCGTAGTAAGTGGTGTTTGCTACCACAGTAACCAGTCTCTGGTACACGTGCTGGAGAGTGATGCTCAATTTATCTCCCGTTGGAGAGCATTGGACCACACCAAAGAGAACATCGATGGTAGCTGTAGAAGATGTGTGAACAGGGACATTCTGGTAGCCTTTCTCTGCAACGTTTATGGCCGCATAGCAAAGTGGTGCACTGCTGGCGTCTCACACTGTCACACTGCCTTCCGACGCTGTTTTCTGCCTTCTGACACTGTTTTCTGCCTTCGACAACTATTTTCTGCTTTCTGACGTTGTGTTCTGTCTTCTGACACTGTCCCGCTGCCGTCTGACACTGTTCTGCATACCAGGTTGTCATAGTGGGTGCTACACATGAGTCACATGTAGCATAGAAAGCAAACAACTCTTTCATCATCACATGTCTGGTAGCAGCTGGCTAGGAGTACATGAAGACACTGGTACTGCAATCGGATTACCTGTGGGACAACAAACACGGCAACATGATCGCACGTGCATGTCCATATGAACATCCCCGCACATACATAACGCACACGCATGCAGGCACGCACACGACCCATATAATATTGAGCTAAATCAAGATTATGTACATGATATATTCGCAACAAACAACCAGAGTATGTAAAAAAATACTGTCTTCATCAAGAACATCATAATAATTATAGTTTATCGCCTTCTTAGTATTTGACCCCACTAATTTCCCTGATACCTAAGCGGTCAAATATATCGCGTATTTGACTGCTTAGTCAAATACACGATATATTTGACTACTTATATTTGACTCCTTAGAACTTCTTAGACTTAGAAATTTTCTCTCCAACTTAGAAAAAGAAACTTTTGAAGAAAGCAGAAATACACAAGATGGGATTTGAACCCACAACCTTGTGAATCTCAGTCACTCTTCCTTACCACCCAGCCACTGTGCCACCGATGCTGAACCTAGTTTAAACAATGATCTTGGCTTTCAATGCAGTACAATGCGGTATAGGCTATAGTATAATACTAGAATTACAAGGATATGTCGTATATGAAGAGAAACTATTGCGTGGAGAACACGATAAATAGATTATAGACCTCATAGTTGGTCTATACAGGATATATAGACCTCGTAAAAGACCTCGGGGGACCTCGGTCTTTTACTCGGTCTATATATCCTGTATAGACCTCCTAACCGGTCTATAATCTATACATATGGCATGGACTACAACTCACACTACAGAACACTAGAAGAAGAGCCCTCTCCATTGACAGGTCGGACTCGGTACCTTTGCTGATTGTTTCACTACAATATCATACGACTGTGCCCCGTGTGTGTGTCTGATATACACTTAAACCTTGTTTATCCGGGCGGTCAGGGACCGGCCGCTGTCCGTAACTTTGAAATAACTCCGAATCACGTACACTCTGATGGGGAAAGGGTATAAATATGGCATGTGATGTCACTATTTCCAGAAAAAGTAACAAAAGAGTAGTAATATTTCCACTGAAACTTGCCTAAAGGTTGCCCGGTAGATCGAAGTGCCCGTAACTTCGGGGTCCGGATAACCGAGGTGTGAGTAGTGTAGGTAGCTGCAAGGACTAGACATGTTCAGATTTGTTTTCGTGATAAAAGGATCTGTGTTTTGGCCAAGAGACAAAGCCGAAATGTGACCACATTGTCCACTTAATTTTGAATGCATCAAAATTTCACAGCATTTAGTTGACGAAACCGAATGATAAGTTCAGTCCAACAGCCAGGCGGGAGGAGGAAAGGGGGGGGGGGGGAGCGGGGCAGGTCGGTGAGGGCGGTGCATGTTGTGAAAGGGAGAATTTTCACTGGCAAGAACTGCGAGTTCATCATCATAGAACTAACACCAGCAACGGTATGCTGTGCAGAGAGAATAGGCCACCAGTACAGGCTGGGTTAATAGGCGATTCAGACTACGGCCAAAATCAGGTCTGAACTTGAATTTCCATGGTGATGCAGTCGTGCTTCAAATGATTTATGCACGGTCGCTTATCAAACACGTCTAATTCGTAGAAACGTTGTCACAGTTGGCTGTAGTCTGAATCGCCTATAAGGTAAACATGCACTGAGCAAAACGAAGAACAGTTACGTCTTGCATCCTTTATGGTATCCTTCAATGGATTATATGGCGTAGTTTGGGTTCATATATCTTTGAAAATTGTAACAACTACCACCACCATGCGAAGTTCATCTACCGTCCGTAGACGGCTCAACTTGCCGAGGCGAAAACGCGGAACACACAGACAGAAGGACAAGCAGTTACTTTTTCAAAACTTTGAGTTTCACGACACTGTCTGAAGCTGATCCACGATCCGTAGAAGGCCGTATCTGCATATCAACATTCCACTCTTATCTCCATTATTGTCTAAATGGTGACAGCGCTAATAGCATGATAATGATTGTTGATTTCCCTGTTTCCACCAAACCTTATTAGGATCCAATTTTTTCACAATCACGTGGCACTAGCCAATGAAAAAAAGTAGACATAACACTGCACACGCTACATCACTTGAAAGACTGCTGAAGAGCTAGCCTGCCCACAGCCATTGTTTCACGGTACGTTGAAAAAGAAATGTACAATGTACACGTGCCACAACTCACCTCTTTAAAATCAATGCCATCTCTTGCTTCAACCCACAACAGCACAGTCTGCAGCATTACGTCGCATTTTTCGCCCCACCACGGCCAAAAGTGACCAGAATGCAGAATTTTTGAATCCGAATTTCAAATTTTTCACTGAGGAGATGCCTGGACCCCTTCCTGCCCGACAACCTCCAACGGCGTTGCTACGTGCCAGGCGCAGGTGCAGGTGCAGCAGGTGCAGAGAATAATATCAGCTCTCTTCTTGGGCATCCCGGCGAAGCCATATCCGTTCCAGCTGAGTTGGTGGGCTGAGTATGCGATCGACAGCCATCCACTTTTGAATAGTTCCCACAACAGCTTGAAATCAAGTCAGTATAACAGTCCTGTACATAAAAAATAATAAAGACAGGGAACCAGACACCCAGGTATTAGTTGTGACTCTTGAATTCATTACATGGACTGCTTAGTTCGCTATTTCTTACCCTAACCCCCGTGTGCTTGCCCTTTAGCCTGATAATATCGATTTAGCTGTTCTGTGGTATTGCAGATGGAAATGTCTATAGAGTAGAACCCGGGTTAAGGGTCACACAGGATTAGGGATGGGAGCCCGGGGGGGGGGGGGGGGGTCACTTGGCACGTACATTGTGCGGGTAATCCTTCGGAGCCCGGGGGGGGGGGCCTTGGCATGTACATTGTGCGGGTGACCCTTATACCGGGATTTAATTCCCGGCCCAGGAGGGGGGGGGGGGCGTCGGTTTCCGAGGAAGCCGTAATTTTTTCGCTCCAAACTATTTTTCCGGGGTCCATCTACTCACTAAAAGTCGTTTTGCTTACCATTTTGCCCGTCCCTGTGCAACTGAGTCCAGCTATGTTCGCGCAGAGTTAGGTGGATCCCTAACCCGGGTTCTTCTCTTGTAGCAGAGTCCTTTCTAGAAAGAGAGTCAGTAATAATGACTCCAGTGGAAGCTGAGGATGTTATTGAGAACTCAAGGCCCACTGCAGAACATTGTGGTAGCACCACCGATTACTGGCAATCTGAAAATGAATGTTATAGGGGCGAGGCATCCTAAAGCCTCATAACTCAAAGAGAAGTAGGGAGCACACATGCTGATTCACGGAGCACTGCAAATTCACAAGGCAGTTCACTGCATCATTATAATACAGCTGTGAACTGAGTTTTGTATACCCAGTGCCCAGGGATAGAGTATGATTGTGTGCCCACCACTTCTCGTTGATCTGAACATGGACAGTAAAATGGAGGAGTAATCTGATGATTCAATGAATGATAATCGTATCATGGAAGTTCCAAGAGTTATGGAGCTAGGCAACTGCTGCGGGGTACACCCGCACCCCCCCCCCCCCCCTCCACGCTTTTATAAAATATTAGACCAGTCAGTACCGCACTATACCCGCGAGAAGGCCAAGGACAACATTAGCTCGGAGACCATGAATCCTGAAAGATTCCTTGCAATTCCTTTTCTTACAACTGATCTTAGAGTGCCAATATTGAAATAGGCTTGAGCCCCAAGTCGTTGTTCTACATCTAGTACAAGATAATTGACAAGTCAGTAATCAAGTCAGCCAAAAATTCAAGCAAGTAGTTTCTGTTTACAAATCCTCCTCGCCACTATCGTCGCTGGAGGAAGAGCTCAAAACATTCGATCCGGACAGCTGCTGCATGTTTCATAGCTTGTTCCTCTTCTCCACTTCTCGAATCACGCTCAAAGGCAGTGCGTACCTCTCACCTTGCCGCTCACACACTGAGTGAAAGTGCCCGCATGTTGGCTGCAAGTGTTATCCCCGTCCGTCGCTGTAATGCCATTGTTTGAGACAAAAAGGCAACGCAACATCAGCAGTGCCCTTTTTTCCAAATCGTCTCTTGCCCTTGTCGTACTTGCTGGTCGTCACCCACGCGAGCCGGTGGTGCTTGTGCATGCGGCGCAGTGATAGCTTCCGCTTGATGCAGCACCTGTGCATACTACACCTAAGTCCTAACGCCTTGCACCAGTATTTTCGGTTAGGTTCCTGAAAGTACTTTGCACGAGGGTTTCACTCAGGACTTTGTGTTTACTTTGATTAGCTAATTTTCCCAGTTCGCTGTGAGCTTCAAAGTGTGTCCGCCAGATTGGTCTCACTTTCTGGAGATATCGACATGAGCTGGAGTTTCTTCGTCAGCAACTTGTTGGTGATAACTCTTCACTAGGTAGGCGCTGTACTGTGCCAGCACTGAAATTCGTTACGTTGGTGGACAGTTTGTCATAACTCGTAACACTTTTTCCTTCTCCTTTTTTTATCATAATGAATTTGGCTCACCATTCGAGTTCAACATTACTGCAATGCCTTGACATATTGAGATCAAATTTAAAAACATGCTTAAAGCCCGTAACAAAGCCCTGGACAGGAATGTCAGTGAAGGTCTACAGTATGGCCATTAATCTTCAGATTTGTTATCAGATCAACTGTACGTACAAGGCAAGCACAGTGCACATTGCACCCTTGAAACTGTACTGTTGTATCATTATATGCACATGCACTTGGAGCTGGATGTGCACTGCACTATGTACTGTGCCAGTGCTTTCGCCCATTGGAATTCACATGGAGGTGGGTTAGAAAACGTTCCAAGAGTGTCGGCGCTTAGGACCTGGACAAGTGCATGGATAGTGGGCATTTTACTGGGTTATGGCATTTTACGGCCACAGCTCACATGGAAGCCGAGTTTAGGAACACCACCACCCTCTAGGATCAAGGCGCAGCAGATGCTACTCCTTAGCGGTGGGAGGTGAGTAGATCAAATCCACTACAAAGATGACAAAGACCGAAAATCCCGCTCACTGCATGCATCTTTCCCTCGTGCCATTTCACAAGCTCCCTATCACCTGTGGGTCGAACACGGCTACGAGACCTACTCACTCTCAAACGAATTAAAGCTAAAAATAAAAAATAATACAGTCAGAAAGTGCAACAACTAGGCACAAAACTGACAGAGTACTGAGACATTCGACGTCCTGACACCTAGCTTCAACACATCTCCGTAGCGCTAACCGACAGCCTTCCAACTTGGAAGGTTCAAGGTTATGGAAAGACCAAAGAGGGGAAGGCAAGCGCAACGAAAACGAGCACAAGCTACAGTCCCAACGGAACAAAGAATGTCGATTGTCACTGGACGATGACGAGACCAGTAGGCGATTTGACAAAGCGGTCTAACTACAATTCGTTTCCATATGTCCTTTTCCTTTCTACATTTATTATTGGCTCAATACCGGAGTTTCAAATTGCACACCTGATGAGCCGTCACGAACCATACGGCGAAACGTACGTCGTGTGAACCAACTTGTTTTGTAGTCAACTAGTCCATCACAATGTCATGCATGAGGAGTACTGTAGGAGTTTAGATTTCGGCTTGTACAATTCGTTCTCGCAAAGCTTCCCCCTTCTTAACTCATCTTTGATATTTTGAACCACCCAAGTTGGGTGGTGTGCTGCTTTGCTGCTTCGAATTGTAGTTAGACTTCTTTGTCAAATCGCCTACTGGTCTCGTCATCGTCCAGTGACAATCGACATTCTTTGTTCCGTTGGGACTGTAGCTTGTGCTCGTTTTCGTTGCGCTTGCCTTCCCCTCTTTGGTCTTTCCATAACCTTGAACCTTCCAAGTTGGAAGGCTGTTGGTTAGCGCTATGGAGATGTGTTTAAGCTAGGTGTCAGGACGTCGAATGTCTCAGTACTCTGTCAGTTTTGTGCCTAGTTGTTGCACTTACTGACTGTATATAGTATCTAGTTACAGTGGTGGAGAGTTACTCTTAACTCGTTTCCATATGTCCTTTTCCTTTCTACATATAAAATAATTTTACTCGATTTGCAGACATGTTAACGATATCCAATGACGACAGAGCTTGAGGTATGGATCATGTGTTTCCCATTATGTGAAATGAAATGCGTGTTGAAAATTTAGGAATGACATAATATTAGGCACTTCAGTCACGTGACAGGACCTGTCAAATTTTGCTAAGGTGAGAGTGCGTACTTGCGTGGCACCAGTCAAGTACATGCGCAAAACTGTACAGGTACACACTATACTTCGTTGTACGGGCTGACAGTTGAGCGCATCATGTTGCCCTGACGTTCAGCTTTCAGTAGATCCCACATACGTCATAGTGCGTACATTTTTGCGAGTTGTAGATCACGTACACTTCCAGCAAAGTGTTTTTTTCACAAAGAACTGTTGTTTGCTCGCGTTTGAAACGTTGCTTTTCGTCTTCAGCGTCGTATTTCCATTCGGAGACAGTTGAGTTCTTGTTTACCAGGGTTTGCGCATGGCTGCACAAGGAGACATTATGGACGTAGGCACTGAGAAGTATGCGCTTTAAGCGGAGGAGAACGACGATGCGTTGTCCTACCTGGGCGAATCCTCAAAGTGTACTGAAAGCCAAGCTTTGACACTGTTGCGCTGGAAGGCCTACTGATGTTTACGAACAATCAAAGGGCACAGTGACTGCCGGAGAAACCCTCCAATGAGGGGATGCTTTAATATACGCAGCCAGGCGCGCTGCACCAAAATTTCACCGCTCAACAGCAGGCAATTCATGACTAGTGCATGGAGCAGTTGAAGGACAGGGAGCCAATATCACACCACGGAAAGAAGCTACCAACAGAAGTCCTGAGGAACTTCTTGCCAACTTGGAATCACTTGAAGTGGCATGACTGTGGGCATGAGTTTCCTGTGCAGTAATGCGCGCGCGCCTACTTACCCGTAGCGTACGGCGTACAACGTGGAAATTCTCTGTTGTTTTTGTGCCAGAAGAATGTCTTTTATAGCTCTTACGCTTTAGTACCCGCAGTAGCCTGCCAGTATGTCATTATCAGACTATATCAGTTCATTTCACAGCAAACTGAAGCTGTTCCTATGGGTTACTATGGGCTGCTATCGAGTTGCTATAGTGATTGCGGTCACAATTGCCGTATTCTTGACTATTCTGAACTTTGATCTGTATTGTTTCGATCCATAACAGTTGTTGGTGTAAGTGAATGATGTGTGCTTGAAAAAAACACTCTGATGTTTTGTGACTATATCCACTGCTAATACTCCGGAGATGCTGCTGGTGCCACAAATTGTATTGATTTCGCCTTATGCAATTGCCTATCTTCAACCCTTCATATCTCAGTGGTATCACTGTGGATTTCAATCCAATTTTCTGCATGGCCTTGTGATACCCACCACCATCGATTAGCGATGATAAACCTGGAAAAAGCCTGATTTAAAAAATGGGGTGAAGTGCCTAATAATATGAACCATGCAGCCCAACGAATTTTTCTCAAAATGAGCCGCGACATCGCAAAAGGGTGCTTATGGCACGCGACATCAAACTGCGAAAAATTCATTTGAAAGTTGAGTATGCAATATTGAGAGTGCACAATTTCTTTTTGAATTCGATCAGTTTCGATGCGATTTATCAAGCTTTTAGAATGCGGTTTTTTGCAACACAAGCAGTGAGAATTCAGCCATTGCGGTGTATTCATAACTCAGTTTGTGACATTTTTGCCATAAGCACCCTTTTGCCAATATGCGGCTCAAATATGTTAACATAAATTCTCTCCCGTAAACCCCTCGCCTACTTTTTTTGTATTAAAATTTAATTTTGTTTTCTCGACAATTATTTGTGCATTCCCATTGTGCTGTACTCGTGAGTAGCCCGCCACCGCTAGCTTGTAGAGGCCCAACACCAAACGTCGTAGCTACTCGTAATAAAATAACAAGGCTTGCATGAAAATGTCCCACTTACCCTGAGTCTTACACGACTTCATCCTGAAGTCGAGTGGCACTGAGCGCCATTCCATTCATCAAAATGTTCTCTGACATTTCCAAAACAACGTTCATTATTCACAGGATTCCCCGTGCGAGCACGGAACGGCAAAGGCTACTTATTCGGAGCACAGCGAAGCCTGCACCGTTTATATTAAAAGGCTGGGAACTAAAGGTCAACAGAAGCAATGCAACACAAGTCATAATTTCGTTTATACATCCGCCAGTCGCTGAGAAGACTGAAGATAAAATGAATTGAGATGAAACTGGAGTACTCAACTGAGTCGGAGCAGTGAAAAACGCAAGCGCCCTCACTAGTGCACTCTACACCCTATCGCGTACTACTGAAACCTGATTGTTCACACAGTCTACTGTTGTCGGTCTAGTTCCAGGCCCAGGCACTGACACTAAGCAGATCCTGACAACGGACTGTGCAGTTCACATTTTCAGCGTTGGCGGCGAAACATAATAAATTACATATCCAATCTGATCCGCAGCCGGGCTATTGGCGGTAGATCTACTAGTGTGGGAACTGAAAGGATTTTTATCATCAACTGTAGATCTACAGTGCGAAATAGTGGTTGCGACATCGGGGATGATTTTTTTTAGGAATGTGTTTGCTCCCACACTGGAGCTCGCGCTATTTCGTGGGCTTCTCGTGTGCTCTGGATGGCAGTCGTGGGTCAGTCAAGTGTCAAGTCAAGTCGGCGGAATAGCGCGAGCTCCAGTGTGGGAGCAAACTCATTCCTAACAAAAAGTGTACATCTAGATACATGTACAGCTACAGTGTTTTCCTCTCACATTGTTTTTTGATAAAATGTGTTATAATAACAAAATCGTCCTGTACCTCAATAATTCGAAGCCAATACGTCGACAATTCTTTTAGCTGATTTTCCATTATTCTCCAATGTTGCAGCCGATTTTCGAACAGTCAGATGATTTTGCAGCCGAATCTGATGTGAAAAGCCGAATTTGGGGAAAGCCTTCTCCATCCAAAGCCCGAGGGACCCGTTCAAAGAAAGCCTGTGAATACCGTACTTGCTCGATTAGAGCCCTCTATCGAATAGTGCCCAGTCTCTGAAAGCCGGTGAAATAATAACGCCCTATCTTGAATAGTGCCCCCCCTCCCCCCGAGCCCCCGGCGATTGTAACCAAGCTGATGGGCAAGTTTGGTGTTCTTTTGCTAATGTACTTGTCAATCTCAATCCCCTGGTGATTACAGAATCAAAATCACAGATATTGTTACCGTTTCTGTAGAGTGATAATTTACAGTAAACAATAGGCGTTGTTTTACTTAGCCTTCTTCGTCTTTATGCTGGTCCTTGCTGGATGACATACATGTAAGTGTACCAGCATTGAAGAACTGGTGCCCTCTGTTGAATATTGCCTCATCTGTGATAGACTTTGGAAAAATATTGCCCCAGGGGCAATATTCGGGCGACAAAGGTAATCACTTGGTGAGTAAATTTACAGCTCGGAAGGTGATGAGGGTGATAATGGTGGTGATGGTGAGTGCAATGAAGAGAAGAACGAAAGGTGGAAGACGACCTCCGGCGTGCTAAATAAAACGGAGTCGCACCAACTTCTTCTTCACACGTTACTCGAAAAGTTCATTTCATTTGTTTCACCCATACACCGTAATTTTCCCTATTTGCGAACGGGTTTACTCACAAAGCAAATCGAGTGAAACCAGAAAGTAATACCCGTAGCAATACTTGTCTTGCTAGTGAGTACTGTTCAACCTACATGTACATGCAGTTGTTTCACATACTTGAAGACGGTTGAAGTACAAGTACAATGTCATGTATTTAAAGGAAGAACAATGGACCAATGAACTATGAGTTAGGCTATCATTTCCACTAACACCACCAGTTACTTGACAGTCAGCTCATGCGATAACTAAATCATTGCACGACACAGACCAACGGTACTGACATTCCACAACTAACTAACTGGCTTCCTTTTTTCGTGCTATAAATATTTGGCTCTCCATCCGAGTCCATCTTTATAAGTTTCTAATTCACATTATTTTCATGTTTCTTCTTGTATTCCCTATTGTGATGTATTTTCAAACTAATGATCGTCACAGGAAAACGTTTTAAAATGTTTCTCTTGACACTACGCCCCAGCCACGCGACATTCGCCTTCTTTCAATATTAATAAATGGTTTTCTTGGAAAGCTTGTGATAGCATCACTGGAATTATTGGGCACAAGTTCAGACGTGGTTTTCTCGCCCAGTCTAGAATTGGCCGTGCAAGATTGAGCTCTTTCGCCAATAGCAATGTAATGATTTAAGTGTTTGAGTAGAGTTTCAAACCGTCAGGGACCATGCAAGAATGTGAACAGACACATTTAAAACTTACAAGACACACACACAAAGAAGGAAAAGCAAGAAATCAACACGACACCACAGTTAACAATATACAGCTACATACGAGTACGTGCAAACAATAAGAGGACGACAAAGGTGTTTTAACTCTGACTTTCACGCACTAAGTTTTACGGCAAAGTTCATGTTCTGACACCTTAGTCTAGCTTATTGGGATATGGTTAGGATGATATCACTTTTAAGGTGTTAAATGAAAGGTGATTAAACATCAAGTTGTTTTCTGACATACCTAGCACATTGTAGTCTGGCATTGGTCTTATGAGAGTGCGATTGCTCGATGAGTGTAACTTAAACGTCGCTTGAATGAATGACAGCAGAGTGTTTAGTGGATATCAAATAATTATGGCATTGGCAGATAGCCAAATGCGCAAAACAATGCAGGTCATATCATGCGCATTTACCGGCAAACATTAGACCAGGGACTTGACTAACATGACTCAAACGTATACGAAATTGCCGTTCACAACCATAAACCACAGGAAACAGCTTTGGAACAAATATGAGGTGGGACAAATAACAATCAGACAGTTACTTTGAATGGGATTATGAGAACAATGCTACTTGAACAATGTTGTTTGTGTTGTATGTTCTTTAAAACTCCCCCATGAGTTTTCAGGCGCTAGAGATGTCCATCATAATTATGGTTATTGATTAACAAATTTCCAATTACTTCAGGAAAATGCCAACCCAGGTATTTAACATTCGGAATCAGACTCTTCAGAAGTATCCTCTTCATATCCATCGAGAACATACACTCCTTGGTCTTGTGAATCCTGCGATTTGCTGGTGCTACATTTACTGCCCAGTTGAGTTCGAAGTGCTTTTCTTATATTCTTCTTGGACCGTTGATGGTCAAACCACTTCCGTATGGTTTTGTCGTTACGGCAAAACTGTTAGCCAATTGGGCTAACCTTTGTGTAGATGGCCAAAGATCTCGAGCAAATTCATGCGTCAGAACAGCATACTGATCCTCTGAAAGTCGCTTGTGGGCTCGGCCACTTCCCGATTTGGTAGTACTTGTATCTCGTGGGGGACTGACGTTCCTGTCTTCGTCATCTAGCCATGCTTTGAATATAGGATACAACGAATTCAATTCAGCGTCACCAAATAAACGACTTCTAAACCTGTTGATAGGGTTCTTAGTGTTTAGAAATTTGGCACCATAGGATATGCAGAGTATCGATGCGAGTCTTCCTTGTGAAATGTTTGCCCGTTCTCTTGCTGTTTTGACCGATTCGCAAAACGCCTGATGATTATACCTCAATAAATCTGCCTTTGCCGTCGGAGAAGAGTGATCTAATGCAGTTCCTATCGGGCGATTTGGGGATGATCCGTAATCGCTTGTTGTCTGCACAAGGGAAGCGTTTTCGTTATGTTGCTGTTGTGATGGACCCAAGGCGAAAGAACAAGAAATCACAGGTAAACTAGAAGGTGTATCTGTTTGTGTTGTCAATAATCTTCTGTAGGCTGGTGGCGGATATGGGAATGCTGCATAGCGCATTGTTCTCTCCGTATGAGAAATATACTCACGGCTTTGCTGTTGCGAGTTACTGACGGCCGAAGAAGAAGCATATCCCTGTGAAGCAGATGGTGTATCGTGCTGCGCTGAACTGCGGGCATTTGATCTACTTCTATGGTCTTGGGGGGCAGATGCGGTTGCTGTGTTATGCCGTGTTCTTGGAACAACGGAAACGTTTTCTGGGCAATGCTGCGACTGGTAAAGCTCCTGCTGTGGATTGAGGGAGGAATTATACGAGATGCCTTCTAGTCGCTCTTTTGCTCCATGATGCTGAGTAGGAGTGCTAGAAGCAATAGCAGGCTGTGCAAGGTAAGAGCCACTGCTAGAACCGCCATATGTCACTTGCTGCAAACCAGACGAACACGATACTGATACGCAACCACTTGCAGATGTTAGCTCTGAACCAATTTTTACATGGGGCTCGACGGGTCTGGAAGAGAAGTAGTTTGTTTCGCTTTGAGTTGAGCGGGGTGCATTCAGCTAACGGGCAATTTCTGGATCGTCGTTGGCAACTCGCTTCTAATCCAATGCGACTTCTTCAGCAAAATCTAGCGGTTTGTCTTTGGAGCATTGTCGTGTCTCGATCTTGTCTACCACGGCAGTAAGCTCATCTCGCCAGGGATAAGAGTCCCAGGGACGTTGATCACAGTTCTGCTCCAGCTCTAGGCTATGCCTTTGTGGACAATTCGAAGACGTTGGTATCGCCATGGATGTGCTTGATGGCTGACTGGACTGGGATGTGGTATCAGTTACTAAATCAGTGCTGGGCGGCGATGTCCTGCTCTTTGCTGTTGCAGTTGAAGACTTGTTGCAAGAAGGGCCACCGGTCCCAGTTCGTGGTGGATGGTCAGCCATATGAACGTCCCGAAAGATATCGGCTATTTGTTCTCTGCACCAGGAACACAATACCGATAGAAGACTAACTCTGCAGTGAGAGAGAATCTTAGAATTTGGTGTTCGAAGGGAAACAAAGACAGCGGATAGAAAGCAAGTTATGGGCTTGGAAATTGTCTACGGGCTTTGAAGACTGTATCCTGGACTACAGCGTTTTGAGCCTCCTCAGGAGAGATTAATTCACCGCTTCTGTTGCCAAAGTAAGTGCTGAAAAAATTCAATTACAAGTAAAAGGTGTTCGCTGTTAGTAACTATTGGTATTTGATTAGGAATCTGCAATGTGATAAGATATCGCACTGAAACACATCGTCCTTGAAATTTCAGCTATTTGAGCATCCTGCAACGCGTCAGTATATTCAAGTGATCGTTGTTCTCATATCGCTAAACCATTTAATCGTCTAAAACTGTTCATATTTGCACCACTCAGCATTTCCTTAGTAATTGTAGCATTCGAATTCACACTTGTCCAGCTTGACACACCGTCAGCTATCGTTACTTCTGTGTACTTGTTACCTACTATAGTCGATATACTTCATATAATTATTATACGTTTTAGGGTTCTCAAGTCTGGCATCTTTATTCACTTCTATGTGTACGAGGTCACCAGTTGCATAAGCTGTTTTAGGCGGCATATATCTTTGCGCTCTTGGTATCACATTCATTTCCGAGGGCCCACAAAGTCTGTTCTCACCTTCCAGGAGCAACTGTGACTCATTCTGCACTCTGGTGTTTCACGAGATGTTTGTCGGCCTGAAAACAGAGGAGATGGAGTGTTACAATATAACAAATGTACTTAATCCTACAGACTCAGAGGGTATAGAGGAGAGAATATATATATATATATATATTCTACTGTTATGGTATGGTGTTGGAAAACACACACGTTACCGCCAAGCTTGCGGACCCGTGGGAGGGCCGTGGGGCATTCACTCCGCCCGACGCATGGTCGTTAGATACTGTTCTAGACGTGGCTCTTTATCGTCGTTGCTCTTCGTCTCTCCTCTATACCCTCTGAGTCTGCTGTTTCGTTCTTTGTGAACTCATCAGCGCAGCACAGAGGAAATGAGGCCGAACCTGATAGCAATGGAAATAAAAATTTCCAATCAGGCCCGAACGTACCTTGCCAGAGTGCTCAAACTGACAAGTCAGTGAGCTCTGCGTAATGCAAACAGCAAAGGCACTACCCCACATGAGAGTGCTCAACTACTACAAGAGCAGGAGCGAAAATACTCAATCTGCGGACAGCATGCTGTTTCGTTCTTTGTGAACTCATCAGCGCAGCACAGAGGAAATGAGGCCGAACCTGATAGCAATGGAAATAAAAATTTCCAATCAGGCCCGAACGTACCTTGCCAGAGTGCTCAAACTGACAAGTCAGTGAGATATATATATATACCACGGGGACAACAGCAGTGGGACGTCTGGCCAGTTTGGTGGCGAGTGAGTTAACGGAGTGAATGCCCCCAGGGGCCTATCGCGTGACTACTTGCAGTACTGTGTTGGAGGGCTAAGTCTGAACTGTCACCCTTACTTCCAGTACATCGCCATGTACATGTATACTACTTTGAGTACATTTGAAAAATCTTCCGCTGTAGAATTGTATTACACGAAGAGCATAATGTGCGAAATTTTTGAGCATAATTGGGCCCGCCCTAGTCGTTACTAGTAAAATCCCCAAAGCTGTAGGCTGATAAATTGGCCGAAAACGAGACTGATCAAAACAACGCTAAGCTTTTCGCCGATTTTGGAGGGTTTCTTTGAGAATCGCCTAAAATCGACCAGATCTTGCTGTAGCTCACAAAATTCGAAGCCAATATGTCAACCATTCCTTTCGCCGATTATCCAACATATGGGCACTCTAATTTTGCAGCCGATTTTTGAACAGTCAGATGATTTTTCAGCCTAATCTGATGTATTTTTGAGCTCAGCGAAAAGCCGAAAAGGCGAATTTGGGGAAAGCCTTCGCCGAGGCCCGAGGTACCCGTTAACAGAAAACCTGTGAATACCGTACTTGCTCGTCTAGAGCCCTTTCTCTAATAGTGCCCAAGTCTCTGAAAGCCAGTGAAAATAAAGCCCCTATCTTGAATAGTGCCCCCCCCCCGGCCCCCGAGACTCCAAATCAATCGGATGTGCAAGTTTGGTGTTCTTTTGCTGATGTACATGTGCATCTCAATGCACTGGTGATTTCAGGATCAAAATCAGTTATTTTAGCCGTTTTTGTGGAGGCACAGTGTACAGTAAACAATAGGCTTTGTTTTTCTTTGTCTTTTTTGTATTTTTGCTGGATGCCGTAAAGGTACCAGCATTGAAAACAGGGTGCCTCCTCTTGAATAGTCCTCTCTCTTGAAAAGTGCTCCTTCTGCGATGAAACTTGAATATATATTGCCCCAGAGGGGCAATACAGAGGCGACTACGGTAATCACTTGGTAAGTAAATTTACAGCACGGAAGGTGATGAAGATTATGATGGTGGTGATAATAAGTGCACTGGAGAAAAGAACGAAAGGTGGAAGAAGACGGCCGGCGGGTTAAATCAGCGAAGACGAACCAACATCTTCTTCATTATTGTTTCGCCATTAGACCATAACTGTCCTTCGTTGCGAACGGGTTTACTCACAAAGCTAATCGAGTGAAACCAAAAAGTAATACCCATAGCAATACTTGTCTTGCTAGTGAGGACTGTTCAACGTACATGTACATGCAGTTGTTTCACATACTTGAAGACTGTTGAAGTGCAAGTACATATATTTAAAGGAAGAAAAATGGGCCAATGAACTACGAGTTAGGCTATAATTTCCACTAACACCACCAGTTACTTGACAGTCAGCTCATGCGATAACATAATCATTGCACGAATGTGACCAGACACATCTAAAACTAACAAACAAATTCACGGTTCGTGTGAGACCAGACACATTTAAAAGTTAATTTAAACTTACAACACAAATTCACGGTTCGCGTCAGTCTCGGCCCATGTTTTCGCATCCGAAGCAACGCCACCAACCTCTTGGTCGGAGGCGGAGATGCAGCTCCTATACGGTGGTAGGTGAGTAGATCAGACCCCCAAAAAGTGGTCATAGACCGAAAATCCCATTCACTGCATCCATGTTTCCCTCGTGCCAGGCCACGAGTTCCCAATTAACGGTGGGTCGTAGCACGGCTACAAAAAATATTTCCGCTCCTAAGCAGGACTTGAACCTGGGACCCTCTGTTTCTCAATCATGCCTGCCTGCCTAAAACTAACAAGAGACACACAAAGAAGGAAAAGCAAGAAAACAACAGGAAACCACAGGAAACAATGTACAGCTACATACCCGTACGTGCATACAATGAGAGGACGACAAAGGTGTTTTAACTCTGACTTTCACGCATGTGTTATGAGTAAGTTCATGTTTTTGACACTTAAGTCTAGCATTTTGGGATATGGTAGGAATACTGATGGTAAGATGATAAAATAAAGGTGGTTAAACATCAAGTTGTTTTCTGACATACCTAGCACATTGTAGTCTGGCGTTGGACTTAGGAGAGTGCGATCACTCGATGAGTGCAACTTAAAGATTGCCTGGATGAATGAGAGCAGAGTGTGTAGTGAATATCAAATATGGCACCGGCAGATAGCCAAGTACGCAAAACAACGCAGGTCATTTCAGGCGCATTTACCGGTATACATTAGACCAGGGACTTGACTAACATGACTCAAACGTAGACGAAATTGCGGTTCACAACCATAAACAACATGAAACGGCATTGGAACAAATGTGACCTGGGACAAATAACAATCAGACAGTTGCTTTGAATGGGATTATGAGAACAATGCTACTTGAACAATGTTGTTTGTGTTGTATGTTCTTTTTAACTGCCCCGCATGAGGTTTCAGGCGATAGAGATATCCATCATAATTATGGTTATTGATTAACAACTTTCCAATTACTTTAGAAATATGTCCGCGAAGGTATTTGGCATTCGGACTCAGACTCTTCAGAAGTATCCTCTTCATCTCCATCGAGATCTTCCACTCTTTGGTCTTGTGAATCTTGCGATTTGCTGGTGCCACATTCACCGCAGGGTTGAGTTCGGGGTGCTCTTCTAATATTCTCCTTGGACCGTTGATGGCTAAACCACTTCCGTATGGTTGCTCTCCTTAACGCTAAACTGTTAGCCAATTCGCCTAACTTTTGTGTAGATGGCCAATGATCTTGAGCAAACTCGCGTGTCAGAACAGCATACTGATCTTCTGAAAGTCGCTTGCAGGCTCGGCCACTTTGCAATTTGGTAGTACTTGTATCTCTTCGGGCACTAGCGTTCCTGTCTTCGTCATCTAGCCATGCTTTGAAAATTGGGTACAACGAAGTCATTTTATCGTCAGCAAATAAACGACTTCTAAACTTTTTGATAGAGTGCTCAGATTTTGGAAATTTGGCACCGTAGGATATGCAGAGTATAGATGCGAGTCTTTTTTGTGAAATGTTTGCCCGTTCTCTTGCTGTTTTGACCAATTCGCAAAATGCCTTGTGATCATAACTCAATATATCTGTGTTTGTCGTCGGAGAACAGCGACCCATTGTACTTGTAAGTGGGAGATATGGGGATGCTGCATGATGCCTTGTGCTCTCCGTATGAGAAACATACTCACGGTTTTGCTGTTGCGAGTTACTGACGGCCGAAGAAGAAGCATATCCCTGTAAAGCAGATGGTGTATCGTGCTGCGCTGAACTGCGGGCATTTGATCTACTTCTTTGGTCTTGGGAGCCAGATGCGGATGGTGTGTATTTACTTGTTCTCGGAACAAGGGAAACGTTCTCTGGGTAATGCTGTGACTGGTGATGCTCCTGCTGTGGATTGAGAGAGGAATTATGCGAAATGCCTTCTAGTCGCTCTTTTGCTCCATGATGCTGAGTAGGAGTGCTAGAAGCAATAGCAGGCTGAGCAAGGTAAGAGCCACTGCTAGAACTGGCATATGTCACTCGCTGCGAGCCAGACGAACGCGATACTGATATGGACCCACTTGCAGATGATAGCTCTGAACCAATAGTCACATCGGGTTCGACGGGTCTGGAAGTGAAGCAGTTTGTTTCCGTGTGAGTTTGCCGGGGCCATTTCAGCCAACTGGCAATTTGTCGATCGTCGCTGGCAACTCGCTTCCAATCCTCTGCGATTTCTTCAGCAACATCTAGCGGTTTGTCATTGGAGTATTGTCGTGTCTCGATCCTTTCCAGCACGGCCGTAAGGTCATTTCGCAGGGCATTCGAGTCCACGGGACGTAGATCATAGTTAGGCTCAAGCTCTGGGCTAAGCCTTCGTGCACTATTCGATGACGTTGGTATCGCCATAGATGTGCTTGATGGATGATTGAAGTGTGATGGGGCATTGGTTACGATCTCACTGCTGGCCGACGATGTCCTACTCTTTGCTGTTGCAGTTGAAGACTTGATGCAAGGAGAGACACCGGTCTCAGTTCGTGGTGGTTGGTCAGCCATATGAACGTCCTGAAAGATATCCGTTATTTGTTCTCTGCACCCGCAACACAATACAAATAGATGGCAAATTGTGCAGTGGGAGAAATTTTTAGAATTTAGCGTTCGAAGAGAACCAACGACAACGGATAGAAAGACAGTTGATAAGCTAAGGGCTTGGAAGTTGTCTACGGGCAATGGAGACTGCAGCCTGGACTAACGCGTTTCGAGCTACCTCAGGAGGGAATATTTCACAACTTCTGTCGCCAAAGTTAGGGCTGAAAAAAATAAATTACAAGTGAAAGATATTCCCTGATAGTAACACTTGGAATGAAAGAATCACAGCTGCAATGTGATAAGATTTCTCACTGAATCATCGCGTCCTTGGAATTTCAGCTACTTGTGCATGCTGAAACGCGTCAGTACGTTCAAGTGATCGTTGTTTTAACATGTGCGTATCGCTAAATCATTTAATCGTCTCAAACTGTTCATATTAGCACCACTCACCCTTCCCTTAGTAATTATAGCGTTAGAATTCACACTTGTCCAGCTTGACACACCGTCAGCTAGCTATCGTTACTTCTATGTACTTGTTACCTACTATAGTCGGTATACTTCATATATTATACGTTTTAGGTTTCTCAAGTCTGGAACCTTTATTCACTTCTCTGTGTACGAGGTCACCAATTGCTCATGCTGTTTTAGGCTGCATATCTGAGCGTTATTGGTATCACATTCATTTCCGAGGGCCCTCAAAGTCTTTTCTCACCTTCTAGGAGCAACGCTGACTCATTCTGCACTCTGGTGTTTCACGAGGGGTTTGTCGCGCTGAAAACGGAGGAGTTGGAGTGTCACAATATAACAAATATGCCTTATGCTGCAGACTCAGAGGGTAAAGAGGAGAGACAAAGAGCAACGACGATAAAGAGCCACGGCTAGAACAGTATCTAACGACCATGAGGCGGGCGGAGTGAATGCCCCACGGGCCTCCCAAGTGTCCGCAAGCATGGTTTTTACGTGTGTGTTTTCCAACACCATACCAGAACAGTAATATAATTATATGTAGGACTCAGTGACCAGTCAAGGCCCCGTGACCAATCACGGTCCCCGTGACCAGTCAAACAGTCACAAACCCCCCATGACCAGTCACAAATTAGTTTACCAGTCACAATGCCCCATGACCAGTCACAAATCACCATACATGTACATGTGTAAAGCACACAGTTCGTGACTGCTCGCAGGGTGCTTCGTACTGCAGGATTTGTTGTGGAAACTATAATTCCCTATGAGCGGTCACAGAATGCAGTTGTGACCACTATAATTCCATGCGAACAGTTACATGCGGAATGTACAGTTGTGACCACTCTTTCTCTGTGAGTAGTCACAGGCAGAATATAGGTATTTCTGTATTACAAGAGAGATTGGAGGCTTTGTCACAACTCTGAGTTTCACGTATTACTACGATCGTCAGGTAACTGATGGCTCCTAAACGGGCAGCCTGAACATAAGAGGGAGCAAGGTGGGAAATTCTGAGGGGTATCATAGGCGACGGGTATCATAGTGCAAGAGTCAGGTGCAGGCGTGAAGTTGCCAAGTCTTCAGACTTGGGGCTATGCAGCAGCAGTTCCAGCGTGAATGACATAGAATAGAGCTGGAGACCACACATGCCCACACCATTACACACACATACACCCATACTCTCTCCCTTTTCTCACATACACTCACACGCGCGCGCACACACACACACACACACACACACACACACACTCATTCTCTAAATCTCTCTCTCTCACACACACGCACATATGTCATTCATTCTCTACATCACACACACACAAACACACCTGGCCTGGTGTACAGCTGCCAAATGCTTAGCCACGCCGCCCCCGAGACAGGGGGAGAGTAGAAGAGAGAGAGTTTGAGACACACACACACACATCCACACACACACACACACACACACACACACACACACACACACCTGGCCTGGTGTACAGCTGCCAAATGCTTGGCCACGCCGCCCCCGAGACAGGGGGGAGTAGAAGAGAGAGTTTGAGACACACACACACACACATCCACACACACACACATCCACGCACGCACACACAAACACACACATTCTCTAAATCTCACACACACACACACATTCTCTCTCTCTCTCACACACACACACACACACTCTCTCTTTCTCACGCATGCACACACACACACACACACACACACTCACACATGCGCGCACACTTACTCACACACACACACACTACTACTACTACTATGTACAACTGCCACAAAATGGCCACGTCGCTCCCAGAAGCGGGAGACAACAGCGAGAAAAAAAGAAACAAGGAGAATAATTGAGGTGAAAGGGGACCGTTCTACACATAGCTAGTGTTTCTGTCTTCGGTGGCGGGTGAGGTCCTGCGGGCGGGAGAATCGTTCGTTACATAGGCTGCATTGAATGGGCAGATTAGTCCTCTGGTCCTTTCGCAGTCGTTTGCCTCGAGTACAATTATGGCGGTTAAAACCAGCCTGACTCTTCATGCAGCGATCACAGATCGAGCAATGGTGCTGGCAGCAGTCCAAATTCAGGCTGCATCTCGTTGAAACAGCTGGTATTTCGTCCGATGTCTGACGCTCCACACAACGATGAACTGCAACACACACACACACACACACACACACAAATAGGCAGCGGGACTACGAGCTAGATTCACGTGACCTTGCGGACAAAGTTACGGAGGTAGAACTTGTTTTCACGACGACACTTGGACACAAGTACTTCTGTATTATTATTTTATCTCTTTTCAACCAATCCACAAGCCAAGAAGAGATGCGTAGACGGAAGAACCGTACTCTTGGTGATACTAATCGCAAACATGATTAATTCCTCCAGGCCATTGAGCACCCAATTCTAAACCTTATCTAAGCAAAGCAGCATGCCAGTTCAAGAACATTTCGTCAGACATACATATCGATACATGTCTGGTGCACTCTCACTAACAAGCAGGCATCGCAGGCTACATTCGCACCAGCAATCAAAAGAAGTTGAAGTGAGTGAATATTTCTATAAAATTAATAATTGGAAGACAAATGAAGGTGTGGAGGATCGCCCAAAAACACTGACAAGGAGACAGTAAACGGTGCACAGTACTCGTATGCATGTACTTATACACGTTATAGCAGCACAACGAGAAAGACCATGATGCATCATGTTGCATCAATAAATTTTACAGTTATTTTGGGAGTAGAAATGAAGATGTGTTCGAAGCAGTAAACTGCGTAAGCACTACGTTGAGCCACAATATTGAAATACAGTTTCCTGCAGTCAAAACAAGACACTCACACTTCTCTGGTCTAGTTCGCCATTCTTATCGATAAACATGACTTGATTTAATTTCTTACGATGGTCCTTGAGAATGGATCAATGATGTCTTGAATAGATGTCTTCCTGAACGACTTCAACTGAGAGGCAGTTTCAGTTTCAACAAGCTGGACATTGTTTTTCTGTGGAGTCTTCCACAAGAAAGACAGAGCTACACACACGAAGGTGCTTGATGTACTCAGTACCTTCTTGGAAATGAACATATTTTCATTTCCATCTTCATTATATTTTCGTCTCTGCATCGTCGACGATGTCCACTTCTGACTCCGTAATCTTGTCACCCATCCTCTCCAAAAACACAAATCGAGTGCTGCTTGCATGCTGGATCAGTTGAAGTCAGTCTCTGCTCTAGCAAGATCGGCATGCAAAAATTACATGACTGAACATATTCCGAAATAGCTTTTCTGAACGACGAAGTTTGTTCTTCAAATATGATGAATAGCACAACCTACTAGCCAGAACGTCCTCTCAAAAGAGATTCTATCTGAAGCCTGCAAGATTTTCGACCACCCTTCGTTTTGGAGAGGAGCCCACACACACCAGACTCGAGCTACAAGTAAACTACGCGGAGATCGAGAGTTGATCGAAATCTTTCTTGCTCACTTCTGAAACCTGTGAAGGAAAAAAGTATGCTGAACGCGTGAATGCCTACAGTTGAGTCGTAATATTTTGACGTGGATCCTGTGACCGTTCACAGAGAAAGTCGCGGCAGTTTGTGACTGGTCATCGGGATTCAAACTGGTGTGTGACTTTATGACTGCTCTTCGGGGATTTGTGACTGTTTGATTGGTCACGGGGATCGTGATCGGTCATCGAGACGTGACTGCTCACTGAGTCCTACATATATATATAATAATATTATTTCAGGATTACCCAAAGGCTAACGCCTATCTGGGGGATCTCCTATTTGTGTATGTACTAGTAACCATGGGGACAACAGCAGCGGGGCGTCCGGCCAGTTTGCTGGTGAGTGAGTTCACGGAGTGAATGCCCCGGGGGTCTCTCACGTGACTACTTGAAGTACTGTGTTGGTGGGCTAAGTTTGAACTGTCACCCTTATTTCCAGTACATCTACATCTATACTACATACTTGAAAAATCTTCCGTTGTAGAATTGTATTATGCGAAGAGCTTAATATGCGAGGTTTTTGAGCATATTTGGGCCTTCCCTAGTCGTAACAAGTAAAATCCCCAAAGCTGTAGGCCGATAAATTGGCCGAAGACGAGACGAATCAAAACATCGCTAAGCTTTTCGCCGATTTTGGAGGGTTTCTTTGAGAATCGCCGAAAATCGACCAAATCTTGCCGTAGCTCACCTAATTTGAAGCCAATATGTCAACCATTCCTTTCGCCGATTATCCAACATACCGGTACGCGGTACTCAAATTTGGCAGCCGAATTTTGAACAGTCAGTTAATTTTTCAGCCGAATCTGATGTATTTTTGAGCTCAGGTAAAAGCCATATTTGGAAAAAGCCTTCGCCGAGGCCCGAGGTACCCATTCACAGAAAACCTGTGAATACCGTACTTGCTCGTTTTTTTTTTTTTTTTTTACTATGTTCACATTCCCAGCTCGAAAATAATAAAGAAAGACAATGATACTGAGACTAGGACGAACGTGACAACTATTGAGCAGGGGCTGCAGCGAGACGCAGCAGTGATGGTGGGGCATTGATGGCTCTGCCGACCTGAGGTCTCGGCATCACCGCCAAAAACACGCACCAAAAACAAAAGATAGAGCTGTACGAGTTAGCAAAATGAAAAGAAAGGACGGGTTAACACCAGCGAGTGTGCGGGAGAAACTGTGAGACTATTTACAAATTACAAGGGCTGTTACTGAGAGGAGCATCATCATGGCTGATCATGGCGAGTCGGTTGTCTGAGCCAGTTGTGGTGCATAGATAGGGATAGAGGAGAACGACGAGAGCATCATCATAGCGAGTCGACTGCCAGAGCCAGTTTGTGCTTCGCAGATGGCGATAAACATTAGTTTTGAATGCTTGTATTCCCTTGCTGTGGGGAGGCTGGGGCAGAAGAGCGGCGGGGAGGGAGTTCCAGTCACTAATACTGCAGTGTGGGAACGAGCGCTTTAATGCCAGCGGGACAGATGCAAGCAGCTGGTGTTCGAGCTGGTGGTCATGGCCAATGACGCTACCATGCTCGCTGCGAGTTCTGGGGCTGGGTGAGGGGAAATGGCGCGGTGGCAAAACAGAGAGTTGCTGCGGAGGGCCAGGCAGGTAATGCAGCTTGTATAGGCAGGCAAGCGAGGCAACAGTACGACGGATGGCCAGGCTAGGTAATAGTGCACCTGGACCAATGATTCGCAGAGCACAGCGTTGGATATGATCCAGACGTTGCAGGTAGCTGGGCGGAGCACCTATCCAGATGAGGGGGCATACTCCATAACTGGTTGAACAAATGCCTTGTATACTGTGGTGCGGCCGGCTGGAGAGAGAATGTGCGCTGCACGGCGCAGGAAGCCCAGGCGTTGTTTGGCTCGAGTGGCAACCTTCCGGAGATGAGTGCTGAATGACAGCTTCGAGTCAAAGGTCACTCCAAGTAAAGAGAGAGCCTTCTCCTCAAGGACAGGAGTGCCGCCGAAGACAATGCGAGGCAAATTGATGGGGGTTCTGCGGAGAGTGGCGGTCATGGCTTGGGACTTCGACGGTTCGAAGGAGATGCGCCATCTGCGGCCCCACTGATGCAAGCGATCAACAGAAGTCTGGAGGCTCAATGCTGCGTCGGCTGGGGATGTGTCGAGGGATATCAGGCTATACAAGGTAGTATCGTCGGCGTACGCCTCCAGGTGGGCTCCGGGTAACAGGGTCTCTGAGGCGTCGTTCACGTAAATCAGGAAGAGTCTAGGGCCGAGTATGCTGCCTTGGGGAACTCCTGCTGATATGGTATACAGCGATGAGGTTTGGCCGCCCACCAAGCATTGAATGGACCGTCCACCTAGGTAGGAAGAGAGCCAGGTATGCAAGGGGCCGCCAATGCCAAGATGGCGGACTTTGTGGAGGAGGCCAGCATGGGACACACGGTCGAATGCTCCGGCAATATCCACGGCTAGAATACGTGCTGCACAGCCTCGTCCGACGGCTGTGATCCAGGCGTGGTGTAGAGCCTGTAGCGCATCTGAGGTCCCAAGGCGGCGACGAAACCCGAACTGGTGGGGTGTCAGGAGTTTGTAACGCTCAAGGTGATTCATGAGCTGACGATTGGTAACGCTCTCCATGATCTTAGAGATTATGCTCAGCAGTGAAACCGGACGATAATTCCTTAGGGCGGATCGTGAAGATCGCTTGTGGATTGGAACCACGCTGGCAGTCTTCCACATTTGTGGCTGGACTCCGTGCTGGAAGCAAAGAGCAAAGAGCTGACACAGTGGCTTGGCAAATTCTCTGGCGCATTCCTTCAAGACACGAGCGGAAATACCGTCGGGTCCAGTCGCCTTTGAGGCATCCAGGCGAGCTAAAAGCCGGTGGACTGCATTGGGGCGAAAGTGGACTGTCGTTAGTGCAGGTGCGTCAGCGAATGCCGTGTCCGGTAAGTCCATCGTGGTAAAGTTGCGGCCTTGCACACTGCACTTGTGGGAAAAGAAACGTGCGAAAGCCTCCGATTTCTCATAGCTTGTGCCCCTCTCGCAACCTTCACTATCAACGAGCAGGGGAATGTCAGTGTTCCGACCCTCGCCACAAGCGCAGTTTAGCTTCGTCCACCATTCCTTCTCCTTCAGGGACCCAGTCGACAAGTTATGTCTGAGGCTGTTCTCTTTGGAAACTCTAGATCTAGCGGGGACTGCGATAGCATTGTTTACAGAACGGGTAAACTCATGTTTCAGTGCAAAATCATGAGGGTGCTTCCTCCAAGTGCGCCAGCGTTTGTCCTTCTCCTTCATGGCGGCTGCACACTCAGGTGTCCACCATTTCGGATCCGTTGACTTCACTGTCAGTGTCTTGGACGGAACGAACTGGGAAACGGCTTTCATGATTGTGGCAGTAACGTGCTCACACGAAGTTTCTGGGTTGGCAGTAATGACGGTTGACCAATCAACCTGGCGGAAAAAGGATCGGAGGCGGTTCCAGTCTGCCTTTTCATAGCGCCAGACAGTTCGTTGCACCGCCGCTTCATGGGTAGGAAGAACACCTGTGAAGTCCGAAAGAGTTACAGCGTGGTCAGATCGACCAATAGGGGACATTATCTGCGTGGTCACTGGAGAGTTGAATGTGGACATCACCAGGTCGAGTGTGTTATCCCCGCGAGTAGGACTCTGAACGTGCTGCGTGAGAAAGTGGGCTGTGCATGTGTCTTCGAGGGCTTCCCCCGCAGGTGTGGTCTTCGAGCTATGGAGCCAATTGCGGTTATGCACATTAAAATCACCGGCGAGTATGAGGTTGGCACCAAGTGCACAAGCAGAGGGAAGGATGTCATCAAGATGGTTCATGAGCGTAAGGTCACTGGGCCCCGTCGAACCTGGCCTGTAAGCAGCGCCCAAGACTATCTTTTGTCCAGGGGACAATTGAATGGATAGCCAAATGAGTTCGTGATGTGGAGAAAATAACTCATCAATTACCATGGCTGGGAGTGTAGATCTGATCCATACCACCACTCCACCACCGCGTGCTGTTCGATCCAGCCGGAAGGTGGTGTAGCCAGGGAATGTAGAGTCGGATGGTGGGACCGTTTCAGAGGAAAACTATGTTTTCGTCACTACTTCTATGTCGGGATTATGCTGGTGCAGTGTGTGCTGGAACTCAGCTAGCTTGTTTCCTAAGCTAAATGCATTGGTGCAAAGGAGTCTGAGTGAACATTTAACGGTATTGACTACATACATTTAAAAAAGATACAGGTAAGAACTTGTGTTCTGATGATCTATCATTACTAATACGACATTATAGTTCTAACAGTTCTTACGGTTTTCATGCTTCTACAGTAAGCTTGCTGAAGCGAGATCCAGAAACATTCTCTTTTCCCCTCTTTCCCTTCTTTCCCTGTGCTGCCACGCAAGGTTCTGTGGATTTACTGGTTGGCGATGACTCATGGCGTTTTCCACGACGTAGGGGTGGCACTTCTACAAACTCCTTCATCCAATCGTGGTCAGCGGCATCACTCAGGAGTTTGTTGATTCGAAGGTCCTGGGAGGCAGACAGGGACTTATCCTCCGATTGGTGAACAGGTTCCTCAGGTTGTGAATAGGCTTGGTCAGAAGCGCACTTGTCCAAGCACTGTTCGGCCGGCTGACTGGCGGGTTCTACAGTCCCATGATCAGCAACTGGAATGGATTGTGTCAAACAAGGCTTCTGACTAGTAGGGTTATCATCATGTTGTTCAGTCTGAGAGTTGTTGTCGGTGGATTTCGAAGAAGCCTTGCCGGGCTCCATGGCAATGGACATACTCGCAGAGCTAGATATACTCGATAGCTGAGAGTCTTTTAAGACCGGTGCCTCAGCGTTGGATTTACACACCTCCGATAGTACGTCAGGTGAGGGGGTCTCCCATCGCCTGGTGTGCGCTGAAGGCATCCGTTGTTTCCGGACTGGGCATGCACTGGCCAAGTGAGCAGGGGAGTCGCAGATGCGGCACGTGGGTTTTTGATCTTCGTAGTGAACTCTGAATCTTGTACTGCCTGTTGTACTGACATGCGATGGAATGGCCACGCCAGGTGTCAGCATAAAAGTGGCGAATCTGACCACAGTGGCGGCAAATTTGCCAGACTTCCACTTCAGGCGGCCATGTCGAACTGTGCCTACTACCGTACCGTACGAAGATAATGCTGCAATGACTGCGGGATCTGAAATCCAGACAGGAATGTCGTGCATGTGCAACTGAATGTGTGGATTTACCAATGGCACAGGGACAATTTGTTGTCCTCGAACGGAGAAACCATCAAGGGATACTTTTCTGATTGATTCTTGGCAGCTGAGCGTGATGTGGGATCTGCCTGTGCTTAGCAGTTGGATGGATACAATATTCTCATATCCGTGACCCTCTAGAGCTTCTAAATAGTCATGAATGCTTACTTGTTTCAAAGCTGGGAAAGAAGCAGTAAAGCTCTTCAGGTGGGCGGGTGCAACACCTCTCCATGCATCCAAGCTCTGGTCACCCATCGTTGCAACATTTGCAGGGTCAGACCCTGCCTCCATGCCGTCTCCTAATGCTTTACTATCAGTATACTGTGAAATACGGACCTAAACGGCCATTTCTACCGGAGCCCAAAAAACGCAAACCGGCCTCGAAGTGGGCTTGCGAAGTACTAGAGACCTTTCTCGAATAGTGCCCCAGTCTCAGAAACCCAGTGAAAATAAAACCCATATCTTGAATAGTGCCCCCCCCCCCCGGCCCCCGAGACTTGTAATCAAGCGGATGCGCAAGTTTGGTGTTCTTTTGCTAATGTACTTGTCCATCTCAATACACTGGTGATTACTGGATCAATATCACAGTTATTGAATTTGTTACCGTTTCTGTAGAGTGATAGTTTACAGTAAACAATAGGCGTTGTTTTACTTAGCCTTCTTTCTCTTCTTTGTCTTTATGCTGGATGACGTAAAGGTACCAGCGTTGAAAACAGGCTGCCCTCTCTTAACAAGTCCTCTCTCTCTCTGTTGAATAGTGCCCCATCTGTGACGAGCCTTGAAAATAATATTTTCTTTTTTTTGCCCAAGGGGCAATATTCGGGCGACTACGGTAATCACTTGGTAAGAAAATTTCCAGCACGGAAGGTGATGAAGGTTATGATTGTGCTGATGATAAGTGTAATGATGAAAAGAACGAAAGAAAAAATTTCGCCCATAGACCAAAACTTTCCTTCTTTGCGAACGGGTTTACTCACAAAGCTAATCGAGTGAAACCAGAAAGTAATACCCGTAGCAATACTTGTCTTGTTATTGAGGACTGTTCAACCTACATGTACATGCAGTTGTTTCACATACTTGAAGACGGTTGAAGTTTGTTGTTTGTATACTTTATTTGAATTCGCTGATCCAAACGAGCACAAATTCTTAATGTCCAGGCAGCGAGCATGTGATTATGTTACAGGGAAGGAGGGTTTGGGGAGAGGATAAGGAGAACAAAGAGAGAATGATAGATATCTCAATGAAGAGCGACGCTCCGTTTCCAGCGCGACAAACACCTTGAGAACACCAGATAGCAGCGTGAGTCAGTGTCGCTCCTGGACGGTGAGACAGACGTCGAGGACCCTCGGTCATTCGCAACGCTGTCACCTCCAAACCAACTAGTCGCAAGCCCGCGCTGGGCACAACAGAACGAAGTAGTGGTTCGGACTTCGGCGATGATTTGTAAGAAAGGGTTTGCTCCCCACACCGGCGGACCTCGCGCTGTTCCGCCAACTTTACTTGACACTTGACTGACTCACGACTGCCATCCAGAGCACACGAGAAGTCCATCGAACCTTCGACTCGGCAAACCTGCAAGAAAGCACCACTCCCTTCTCAATACACAGTGTTGTGACAGCGTTGTGAATGACCGAGGGGCCTCGACGTCTGTCTCACCGTCCAGGAGCGACACTAACTCACGCTGCTTTCTGGTGTTCACGAGGTGTTTGTCGCACTGGAAACGGAGCGTCTCTGTAAGTTTTGTATCCCTGGTGATGTTTGTGCCTGGAGAGCACTATATAAGTGGTGCTCTTCAGGCACAATCTTCCTCAGCCTACTCAAGCTCAACTGATGAGGGGTGAATTCCTCGAAACACTTTGTATGGAGGAGGGAGTGGTGCTTTCTTGCAGGTTTGCCGAGTCGAAGGTTCGTTGGACTTCTCGTGTGCTCTGGATGACAGTCGTGAGTCAGTCAAGTGTCAAGTTAAGTCGGCGGAATAGCGCGAGCTCCGGTGTGGGGAGCAAACCCTTTCTTAGAAAGAAGAGGATGACCCAGAGGCTTGTCGCCTATCATGGGGTTCACCGCTGTGAGGGGTGTAGTAGGTGATAATCGGAAGAAAATAATGCATCAGCGGGGTGAAATGTATCACTATGTTGACCATGGTGGAGAGCGGCGAGATAAGCTAGCAAAAAAGGCGAGCGAGCCTACAACGTGGCATGACATTTAACATGGTCTATGAACTGTCTAATATTGGATATTGTTTTCATTTCCATGGGCAGCTTGAGCCAATACTAGTATGCAGAGAAGATAGGAGATTTCGTAAACATAGTTGACAAAGCTCTGGGAAGTACTATGCCATTGCGAGTGTCCCGTGCGAAAGTAAACTAATTATACATGGTGAGATGTTCAGGGAAAATATTCAGTTTAATACGATGGACCAGAACGCATGACTGTCTCTGCGACAGGATCGACATGGGGCTGGTGGAGTCCAAACAATATAGATCAGTAGAGGGGAAAGGAGTGGGTTTACGAAAAATAAATTTCAACACACGTTTATGATGTATTTCTAGTGTCTGTACAGTAGATTTACTAAGAAGGGAATGCCGTAGCAGTGGCGCCGTACAGAAAGATAGGAAGGAGGTAGCATTTATAAAAGAGACGAATACATTCATGTCGCTGCAAGCATGACCGCTCAAGGTCACTACGTCAGTAAAAAACAATTATTCCCGTAGCTATGCAGAAGACGTTCCTTCACTAACGTCTGGCGCTAGTCAGGTCCACACAGCTTCAATTTGGTGTTTGTTTGTTTTTGTCACACCTGGAGCTATCCAGTATCTGTCCCGTAACTGTCCCGTATCTGTGACTAAAAAGGCTCTACAGGATTGTACATAACAGCTGGCCACAATATTTGCTGGCTCCCGTATCTGTCCCGTACCGTACCATCAATCCGGCCCTATGGGTACAATTATTCAAGAAAGAAAAAAAAATATATGAGCCCCAGCCGGCAGAAACCTGAACATGTGTAATTTTTTCAAAAATTATTTTTTCGCTCGAAATTGATTTAACACTATTAATCATTCAAGTTATCAAGTTTGGTGACAATCTGATGAGCGAAAGCATGGAAAATAGAGTTTGAAGTCACACAGGTCAAGATTCGGTGCAGTGGGCGCAGCATCCATGCCCAGTAACTCCATGCAAGTTGATCCTACAGTTTCTGATTGTGATGTGGAACAGGTACATGTAAGTAAATAGAATGCAAGTCAGGCTTGCCTTCTTGGTGATGCAGGCATGAGTAGTTCAGAAGTGTGACGATATTCCGTATACACCACTACCTTCTTTACAACACCAGAGTGCGAAACGATGATTGGTGGCTGGCCTTCCAAATTGTGTTCAGGGACCTCTGTGCTGCCAGTTTGAGCGTTGTCCCAAAGCTTGCCATACTGATAGATGTACTGACCAATACCACTGACATCCACTCCCTTGCACACTTTCACTCAGACCATGATTTCAGCATAATTGTATTTCAATGATATGAGCGAATATTCGCGTTTTCTACCACGTGAAGATGTTGCCCCAAAGCGTTCAGCCGGTTTGACTTTTTTGGGATCGCCTTTCTCAGCACAGGCAGCAGCCAGCTTGGCGTCGTCTGGCAAGGTAGAGTACTGATATTTACTACGCTCTGTTTTGCGCCGTGAGAAGCCCTCCATCAGTGTCTGCAACATCATTGTTGTCGATGTAGAAATACGGATCGCTCAGCGGGTCGACATTCAGCTTCTCCTCGCAGTCGCTATTACTCCAGCACTGACTATCGTCGCCATCAGTATCCAGTGTCGATTTTATGAGGGCTCTTCATTGCTATGCAGATGAGACTCGCCACTGCTGGACAAACTCAGCGAGGTCGCCACCAAAGAAATAATTCCGATCGCGAACTAACTTTCAGCGCCGCTTCGTACAGGGAGTCTCATGCTGACTACTCTGGACATAAGTCCTTGTCGCGACACCTGTCGCCATCGCTGTGTCTAAACTCAACCTCCGTGTGACGAGCTCTCACCTAGCGCTAAAATCAATTGACCAGAGACATTTGAAGACACTTGAAACTCCTTTGACAACAAAGACACCCACTCGATCGAAAAAGAATCTTCAAAAGCCAGCTCACTGCGCGTCCCAAACTTTGACGTCACATTTTGATGATTGATATCAAGTACACAAGTGCTGGTTTTCGCTGGCCGGGGCTCATATATATATATCAGGAAGGAGATATAATAATATCAATAATAAAGCCATTGCCGAGCCACCGTGCTCACAGCAGAGACTTCTGTGTGTGTTATTGTTGTGAAGTGGACCACAAAGACTATCCAGTATCTGTCCCGTAACTGTCCCGTATCTGTGACTAAAAAGGCTCTACAGGATTGTACATAACAGCTGGCCACAATATTTGCTGGCTCCCGTATCTGTCCCGTACCGTACCATCAATCACAGCTGGCCACAATATTCGTCGTATTATGTATACGACTTCCTGATGTAGAGGGAGAATTGGAAAGAAATAGGGGGACGAGGAGGAAATGAAATTTGAAAAGACGCCGAATAAGTGATAGGATGCGCCAGCAAAAACATACTTTGGAAGAGAGATCCCGTCGTCTCCAAAATAAGCGTTAACGGGCGATTCAGCGCCGTTCAAAGGAAACTTCGGAAGAGAGATCCCGTTGACTCCAGAACGCCCGTGATCGGCAGAGTCAGCGCCGGTCCCAGGGAACGTCAGGACAGACATCCCGTCGAGTCCAGAACGCCCGTGATCGGCAGAGTCAGCGCCGGTCCCAGGGAACGTCAGGACAGACATCCCGTCGACTCCAGAACGCCCGTGATCGGCAGAGTCAACGCCGGTCCCGTAGCTATGCAGAGGACGTTACTTCAGTAACTCATTGAAACGTTTTTGCAATACAATGATGTAGGTAATCAAAGGAAAGAAAACATATCCATCAGTTCTAACAACATGCACGATGAGCTAGGCAACAAAGCATAGCGTAGGGCCCTGAGCTTGCAAGCTCTCTCGTCGTGTCCGTTGCGTTCGGTTGAAGTACAAGTACATGTAGTGAAATGAAGAAAAATGGACTATAATTTCAACTAACACCACCTGTTACTTGACAGTCAGCTAATGCGATAACATAATCAATGCACGCCACAGGCTAGGCACCGGTGGATTATGCCGGCATAATTATTGGCATAATTTGGTGGTTGAAAATTTGGAACATAATTTGGCATCCTCTAGGAGGTAGGAGCATAACTACACGATTGTACCACAGTTGTAGTATGTAGGCTACACAATTGTGTACAATGCACTTGGTCAGTGCTGGTGGTCTGCAAGGTTAAGGGTTCGGAGGTCATGCAAATAGTGTTTTCAATGAAAAGCAGGGTAGAAATCATGGCAATACAGTATTGTATGCTTGAACTCGTCTTCTTCAAAGTTCTTTTTCACACTGACACAGTACATGTAGCAGAAGATGCGAGTGAATCAGCCTTTATCAGGTATCCCGTAGCGGACGAGATAGTGGCGGATAGTCCGTCAACTCTGTGTTGTACATGTACATTACATTTGTACATTATGCATGTTACGAAGTCGTGATCTCTGGTAGTCTGGATTTTAGCAGCCATGATATAACTGCAGGCTATGGATATTGCTCAAAATTGATGCATAGTTGATATTTGGTCATCATGTGAGGAGAAGTGGAGCTACTGGAGAGATGAGCTGTTTATTTGCAGGGTGAGGTTGACATCGGTTGGACGAGTATGATGATTATGAAGACCATGAGTTGAACATGATAATTTTCAAAGGTAACTCAAACTAATTTGGCAATAGCAATGAAAAATATCAATAAAATAATTATTCAGTTTCCTCTGAGACAAAAATGTGATAATACTCATAAAAAGGACACACTTCAGGCTCATTACAAACATCTTCAAAGTTTTTGTCTTCACAAGTATACTTTCAAGCCTTCTCATCAGGTGAAATACAGGCAAGGGAAAAGGAACAGGAACAGTGGATTAAATTCAATAAGAAGGTGGTAAAACAGCGCAAAAAGAAAGAAAGAAAGAAAGAAGATAGCTAAAGTAAACAGCGAAAATTGCAATAATGACACAAAGGTGCAAATGCGAGAAAACTCAATAAGCGCGACATGTAGTGCGACAACAAGAGACAACCACTGGACATACATGTAACTAACGAGGTTTTGACGACCTACCTAACAGCCTAAGTGTGAATTTGATTTGTTTCTGCTTGCAAAGGTTGGGTTTCCTTGTGTGGATGTATACAGCTTCCAAAACATTCAGCAATCTAGCACTGCGTACACGTGACACAATCGAAAAACAATCATCCGAATACACAGCACGACAATCAGGATGCTCAAACAAATGACTAGCAATGGACGACTCATACTTATCAGAACTAACATCAGAACAATCAGCATGTGCGGTGGACACATCCGATTTCACATGGCTAGTCGAGTGGACCCTAGCCGTTGCCTCTGTCTGTGCTTTAGTCGCTGCCATCGCCGCCGTTGCCGATCTTGTCATTCTTCTGGTTGATGCGGTTCCTGTCACTGCCACGCACGTAGGTGTCTTGTCCGGTTGTTTTTCTGGTGGTCTAGTTAATTGTGAGGTGACGTTGCTTGGTGTTGATGCCGCTGCGTTGGACCATCTTGTACCAGGATGATTCTTTGCTGGACGTCCCCTCCGTGGTCGAGTGGATCGTGCGTGTTGTGGAATAAGGTGTAGCGGTGCGTGTTCTTTTTGCGCTGTTTTACCACCTTCTTACTGTATTTAATCCACTGTTCCTGTTCCTTTTCCCTTGCCTGTATTTCACCTGATGAGAAGGCTTGAAAGTATACTTGTGAAGACAAAAACTTTCAAGATGTTTGTAATGAGCCTGAAGTGTGTCCTTTTTATGAGTATAAAATAATTATTGTGTACTCATAACCATGTATAAACCATTGAAATGAAACAATTCCGGTACGTTTTCGTGTGACTATCATCAGTGGAACATCGCCACATAGTAAGATTCACTAAAACAACCAGATATATGGCCAGAATAATATGAAAAGAAGCGTGTGAATGCAGCACAGCTAGCGGTTATACATAACGCGTGTAGTGTGAACCTTTGCAGTGTATCTGAGAATGGTAGCAGTAGATGAATGCGGCAGCTGTGAGTGCGTGTGGACAAAACTGGGGAGTGCGTATTATTTAAAAAGTGTGAGTGCTACAACCTTTTCTTTTTCCTTGCATAGAACAGGGTCACGTGTGCGAATATATACAGCTTCCAACACCTGCAACTGCTTAAAGAAACGTGCGCAACAAATAACACCAAACCAGGAATCGTCAAACAACTTACGACAACCCGGACTGGACACCAAATGCTTGTAGATGGCAGACTTGCTCTTGTCGATGTTGAACTCCTCCTCGTCCGTATTACTCCCATCCTCCACTTCCTGTTCCTGCTCACCCTTGCTTTCCTCCTGACCATCCTGTTCATCCCCATCATCATCCTCCATCTACATCTCCTCATGCCATCGCTTCTTTCTCCATGACGTGTTTACTGCCGCGCTCGTACTTTCACCTGCCGCTACTGGTTTCGCTACTGGTTCCGCCTTCTCGATTTTTCTTGGTCGGGTCTCCGCTAGTCTCTGGCTTCTCCTCAGACTCGTTTTTCCCCCATTTTTGTTTCGTTCTCCTGGTGATCTGTCCGTTACCGCCGTCGTGTCTGTTAACGAACGATCGTCCCCTGGTCTCCCATGCAGTGGTATTGTTGCTTCTTTTCATAATTATTTACTCTAGCTATATACAAATAACCTCCGTGGAGATAATAATTTTAAAATAGCTATGAATAGGATGAAGGCCGCAGACATCACGCAACTACGTTACTTGTTTGACATGTATTACTGTGTAATTTATAACAAAAATATGATTGAAAACCCAGAATCGATTTTCTCGTTCCTATCATCGGTGGGAAAAAACGGAACTAAGGATACAACCAAAGAAACTGAAGTTAAGTACTGTAAATAGAAAGGTGTTAGAAATAACATCAAGATACAAGTGCAATAAAACCACTAGAGGAAACGCAAGTAAGGTAACAAGATTACATAACCAAAGGCGAGAAGGCACTGAACGAAGTGTCAACCTACGAATACAACTTCAGTGCAACAATGTGCTCTTTTTGCTTACACAAAACAGGCTTATGAATACGTATACAAACTGCCTCTAGGACTTTCAACTGCTGGACATAACGCGCACGACACAGTACAGAAAAATGAGAGTCATCATACACACCAAGACAGTCAGGACGAGATAACAAGTGTAGATACACAGCTGACTTCTTACGATCAACACATTCATCCGCCTCATCTCGCTCCTTCCCACCCTATATAACTGGTTGTTTTAGTGATTCTTACTTATTCTTACGAGCGTAATGCGAGAATCCATGAAAGCTTAATTCCATTAATTCGCGAGCATAATCCGCCGGAGCGTACCACAGACCAAAGGTACTGACATTCCACAACTAACTCCCTATCGAGCTGGTGTTTTTTTCTTCCTATAAATCCTTGGCTCTCTATGCGAGTCTATATTTACAAGTTTTTTGTTCATGTTCTTTTCATGTTTCTTCTAGAATTCCCTATTGTGATGTATTTTCGAACTAATAATCTTTCCAAGAAAACGTTCCGGGAAACTTTTATACCTTACTCATAGCGTTATTTAAAAAATGTTTAATGTTTCTTGACAAACCGTGGTTGGTCTCACCCTCTCCTAAATTCAATTGGCTGTCTTGACATGCCACGAGGTGCAGAAATAAATAAATAAATAAAATAATACGTTCCAGCCACGCAACATTCTCGTTCACTCAAAATTACTAAGTACATTTCTTGCAAAGCCTGGAATATAAACACTAGAAATATTGGGTACAAGTTCAGACGTAGTTTTCTCGCCCAGTTCAGACTTGCCCGTGTACGATTGAGCTCTCTTGCCGATTACAATGACTGAATGTAATGATTTTTAAAGTGTTGGAGTAGAGTTTCAAATCGTCAGGGACCATACCAGAATGTGACCAGACACATTTAAAACTAACAAGACATAAACAGAGAAAGAATAGCAAGAAGACCACAGGAAACAATAGACGGCTACAAATCATTAGCCCCATCCCTCACACAAACAAGTCAACAAAGAGGCATCTTTGGATTGAGGAGTGCTGGTTTCGAAACAACTGGTTTGAAGCTCAAAGTAGAGCTGGTGTTAGCTCAGAGCAGAGTTGCTGTTAGCTCGAAGTAGAGCTGCTGTTAGCTCAAAGTAGAGCTGCGGTTAGCTCAAAGTAGAGCTGCGGTTAGCTCAAAAGTAGAGCTGCTGTTAGCTCAAAGTAGAGCTGCGATTAGCTCAAAGTAGAGCTGCTGTTAGCTCAAAGTAGACCTGCTGTTAGCTCAAAGTAGAGCTGCTGTTAGCTCAAGGTAGAGCTGCTGTTAGCTCAAAGTAGAGCTGCTGTTAGCTCAAAGTAGAGCTGCGGTTAGCTCAAAGTAGAGCTGCTGTTAGCTCAAAGTAGAGCTGCTGTTAGCTCAAAGTAGAGCTGCTGTTAGCTCAAAGTAGAGCTGCTGTTAGCTCAAAGTAGAGCTGCTGTTAGCTCAACGTAGAGCTGCAATGCTAAATGGATGTAATATAGCGCAAGGCAGAGCCGCAGCAAATAGCTAGATAACACCAGTTGTGAGAGTGGACCCGGTTAGTGGGTACGATAATATTATGATGGTGTGAATAAGTTGGATAGGGAGGGATGGTGGGAAAAGAAACACTGCTGAAGCACGATCCGTTGTCTGGAAGAGCACAACAGGGCAAGCAAGATTTGTTTTTCTTTTCCGCAAAAATGGGCTGGTGCCATTTGTGATTACGCAGCAAAACAAAGCGCATGACGTCAGTCTTGAATGCAGTACAAAGCAATGCAGTGCAGTGTGTGCGCTAGTTCGGATTGTTGCTAACAAGTACTAGCACAGCTAGTACACCATTAGCCCCATCCCTCACACAAACAAGTCAACAAAGAGGCATCTTTGGATTGAGGAGTGCTGGTTTCGAAACAACTGGTTTGAAGCTCAAAGTAGAGCTGGTGTTAGCTCAGAGCAGAGTTGCTGTTAGCTCGAAGTAGAGCTGCTGTTAGCTCAAAGTAGAGCTGCGGTTAGCGCAAAGTAGAGCTGCGGTTAGCTCAAAGTAGAGCTGCTGTTAGCTCAAAGTAGAGCTGCGATTAGCTCAAAGTAGAGCTGCTGTTAGCTCAAAGTAGACCTGCTGTTAGCTCAGAGTAGAGCTGCTGTTAGCTCAAGGTAGAGCTGCTGTTAGCTCAAAGTAGAGCTGCTGTTAGCTCAAAGTAGAGCTGCGGTTAGCTCAAAGTAGAGCTGCTGTTAGCTCAAAGTAGAGCTGCTGTTAGCTCAAAGTAGAGCTGCTGTTAGCTCAAAGTAGAGCTGCTGTTAGCTCAACGTAGAGCTGCAATGCTAAATGGATGTAATATAGCGCAAGGCAGAGCTGCAGCAAATAGCTAGATAACACCAGTTGTGAGAGTGGACCCATGAAACCAGCACTCCATTAGCTAAGCACTATTGACGCACAGCAAGGGTCAACTAATGTCAGCACAGGCAAGCATTGCGCAGCTAGAGTTCAGTAGCTCATTACTCACCCGAGTTGGGGATCATGGCATCCATGGCACGGCAGCAAGCCGGGACGATAGCTGGCGCTATGCGCTTGTTGTAGTCTGGATGTAGCATAGACACGCATCGCTCTTTCCACTGACCTGCCACTCGGAAGAAGGAGTCGGGGGCACTAGCCATAGCAGCGGTGGTGGCTACACCAATGTGGACCGAATGCCCGGAGTAGTTCGACTGGGATGGTACACCGGCCGCAGCGACAAGAGACCATACTGTTACTGTGAATGACTGCCTGGTCAGCTGCTGTCTGTTCGAGAGTATGAACAAGAGTTGCTCCGGTCCCTCGCGACGAGTGACAAATGGGTAGCTAACAATGGCACGGACCGGGCAGTACGGCGGTACAGACGGGCCAATGTCACTAGTAACGCCTTTACCGAATGGGTCCGTCTTGGATGAAAGCAGGAAGAGTTGCAGGCGTCCGTCACCAGGGGAGCTAGTACAGCCCCGTGTGATGCCATTAGTGAATTCAGCGCACCGAAGAAATCCAAAGAAGCAGCATGGCGGCTTGGTAGAGCAGCTTGTCATGGCCATTCAGGACACTACTTTTCCGGCGTGCATCCGTCAGGTGTCGTAGGATTGGCATAGTTATAGGAAGGCGAGGGGTGAGTGCAGCCGTACCATGGCATCGCTGGATGCCCTTCAACACCCTCTTCAGAAGCCACGCATCTACTAAGGGGCCGGCAAACCCATTCTTCAGGTGGGCTTTATGCACCGCACTCGCATACACAGATACAGTTCAGGGCACGCTGATCATAGTTCACGCATGAATGTGTGTCCAGGAACGATGACTCGGGCAGCAAAAGTGAGCTTCCCCAGGAGGGACTCGAGTTGACGCTGGCCGATGCTGCGCTCGCTGATAGTAGCCATGAGTGGCGCACGGATCTCGGACAGCTTGTCCTCTGGTAGCCGAGCTTCGTGGCGCTCGCATTCTAGGACAATACCAAGGAAGGTCAATGATGGTGATGGCCCTTTGAGCTGGGATGGAGCAAAGAGGAGTGCCGAGATACGTGAACGCCCGGAGGGGGATGGTGAGTTGCTGGTTGGCTGCAGCCAAACCAGTGGAGATATCGAGAAAGTCATCGAGGTAGTGAAGCCGGTGATCTATAGCAAACTCGTGCTGCATGATCCAGTTGACTGTTGTGGCTACTGAGTCAAAGACGGCTGGGCTGGAGCGGAGGCCGAAAGGCAGAAAGCGCTCGTAGTAGTAGGAGCCTTCCCAGCGAAGTCCTGACGGCGGACTGGGATCTGCCGAAATGCACTGCGTACATCGAGCTTGGACAAATGCACAGGCTGTGGGCATGACATGATGATGTTGATCGCGTTGTCAATGCTCGCGTAGTGCAGAGAGAGCGGCTCGGCAGGAATGCTGTCGTTCGCGCCGGTGCCTTCCGGACTAGACAGATGGTGGATCATTCGCGGCTTGCCGTTCTTTTTGGGGATGGCACCAATACCAGAGCGGCGCATGAACTGAAATGGAGGTGACGGAAATGGGCCTGTGGTCTCGCTGCGGGCGCAGGAAGCAGCTAATTGCTCGGATATAAATGCCGAGTGAGTGAAAGCCAATGGTAGATTATTAGAGAAAACCGAAATGTCGTGTTGGCCGGCAGATCCAAGAGTAAAGCCACGGTGCAGGCCATGGAGAACATACGCAACACATGATTGATCTGAGTGGTTACGTAACAGGCGGGCAAAACGGTCAGCTAGCAGTGTGGTGTCTGCAGAGTGTATAGGAAAGAAGCTACGTACCGAGTCAAGCGATTCAGTAGCCATTCTGCTAGGAGCGGCGGGGTGGCCGATTGGCTCCGCGCTGCTGCTGGTTGCACATGATGCATGGGTGGTCCTTGCCACACTGGCTGCAGGTGTGGGAGAAGCGGCACGACGACGAAGAACAGCGACCTCCATTGAAGTTGCGGCAGATTTCTTGGCCGTCGCTGGTATGGTTGCGACCACTGGAGGTAAATGCTGCTGGCTTCGGGACGAAAAGGACACAAACCGCCCCTGGATGGACCGTCTTACATTGAGCGCATTTTGGGTGTGCATGGCCTGTGACGGCTATCTGCCATAGGTTCACGTCGATGGTGTCCAACCTCTTCGTGCCTGGTTACTGGGCCACGAGCATCCGCAGCTGGCGGTCGTACTCTAGCCACGCGCTTGGGAAGAACTGGCAGTTAGCAGTCAGGATCAACTGCTGGTACGCAATCAGTTCAGCAGTGCGGTGTAGGGCAGCAGCCGTGATAACAGACATGTATGTGGTCCATGCCTCGAGCCGGGTAGCTACATGTGTAATTATCGTGAACCTTGCGACGCACCTGCTTCGCGTCATCCGACTCAACGATATTTAGCTGGCTATCGTTATTCGGGCTGTGCACCAGCCGGAATGTTGGGCCGGAAGTGTGCAAGAATTTCAGGCAACAAACTTGAAAAATCTACGAACTCCCCTCGCAAGATACGTTCTTGCACAGCCTTGGGCACAGCTGGTGCAGGTGGCTGATCGGGTGGGTTACAGGAGCTTGGCCTGGCGTAGTGGCGGCAGCTGCCGCATTGCCTTGGCCTTGGGTGAGGAGCGGCACAATGCTCTCCGATAATGATAAAATGGCGGCCGACAAAGCCGACTACACCTCGTCCCGTACAGGAGCGCAGAGATCCGTTGATGAGCCCGCGTCACCTGAGCTGGCGGAGGAGGCATTGGTGCACGTCGGGCTTCTGGGCTCGCGAGCCGTGTCCGCACTGTCATGTTGCTGGTTCTCCTGGCCGGAGCAGACCTCACTACCAAGGGCTAGTTGTGCCAGCAAACGGTCCTGTAAAATACTTTTACTAAGTTTCCTTTCGGATTCAAGCCGCGCTGAGAAGGCTCGCCGCGGAGGGCTTGGCAAGGCATTGCCTTGACAGTGTCGACAGTAAGGTCAGACATACTGAAGAAATACAGTGTCGAGGTGACACTCGGGCTGGCAGCAAAGCTACGAAAGGAAAAGAAACACTGCTGAAGCACGATCCGTTGTCTGGAAGAGCACAACAGGGCAAGCAAGATTTGTGTTTCTTTTCCGCAAAAATGGGCTGGTGCCATTTGTGATTACGCAGCAAAACAAAGCGCATGACGTCAGTCTTGAATGCAGTACAAAGCAATGCAGTGCAGTGTGTGCGCTAGTTCGGATTGTTGCTAACAAGTACTAGCACAGCTAGTACACCAGTAAGTGCAAACAACAAGAGGACGAAAAGGGTTTCTAGTCTAGCATTTTGGGACACGTAAGGGATACTATCATTTTTAACAATGTAAATGAGAGGTAAGTAAGTATCCAATTTTTTCTGACATACCTAGCACATTGAAACCTGGCGTTGGACTAATGAGAGTGCGATCGCTCTATGAGTGCAAGTTTAAAATTTCTTGGATGAATGAGAGCAGAGTGTGAAGCGGATATCAAATTATAGCACTGGCTCATAGCATAGTGCTCAAAACAATGCAGGTCATGTCATGCGCATTTACCAGTATACATTAGACCAGGGACTTGACTAACATGACTCAAACGTAGACGAAATTGCGGTTCACAATCATGAGCAACATGAAACGGCATTCGAACAAATGTGGGGTGGGACAAAGAACAAACAGACAGTTATTTCGAAGTACTTAGATTGGGATTATGGGAACAATCCTACTTGAACAATGTTGTTTGTGTTGTATTTGTTTAACTCCCTGCATGAGTTTTCAGGCGATGGAGATGTCTATCACAATCATGGTGATTGAATAACAAATTTCCAATTACTTCAGGAAAAGGCCTGTCCAGGTATTTGTTATTCGGGCCCAGACTCTTCTGAAGAATCCTCTTCATCTCCATCAAGATATTCTACTCTTTCGTCTTGTGAATCTTGCGGTTTGCTGGTGCCACATTCACTGCCTGGTTGGGTTCGGGGTGCTCTTCTAATATTTGTCCTGGTCCTCTGATTTCTAAACCAGTTACGTATGGTTTCCGTCCGTACGGCAAAACTGTTAGCCAATTCGGCTAACTTTCGTTGAGATGGCCAATGATCTCGAGTAAACTCATCCTTCAAAACAGCATACTGATCCTCTGAAAGTTGCTTGGAGGCTCGGCCACTTCGCAATTTGGTAGTACTTGTATCTCTTGTGGCACTAGTGTTCCTGGCTACGTCATCTAGCAATGCTTTGAATATTGGGTACAACGATTTCATTGTAGCGTCACAATATATACGTCCTCTAAAATTTTTGATAGAGTGCTTAGTGTTTGGAAATTTGGCACCATAGGATATGCAGAGTATCGATGCGAGTCTTTCTTGTGAAATGTTTGCCCGTTCTCTTGCTGTTTTGATCAATTCGCAGAATGCCTCATGATCATACCTCAATAAATCTGCCTTTGCCTTCAGAGAAGAGTGATCCATTTTACTTGGTAGTGGGAGATTTGGGGATGATTCGTAATCGCTTGTTGTCTGCCCAAGCGAAGCGTTTTCGCTGGTTTGCTTTTGTGATTTACTCAAGGCTAAAGAAGAAGCAATCCCAGGTAAACTAGAAGGCGTATCTCTTTGTGTTGTCAATAATCTTCTATAGGCTGGTTGGGGATATGGGGATGCTGCATGACGCCCTGTGCTCTCCGTATGAGAAACATACTCACGGTTTTGCTGTTGCGAGTTACTGACAGCCGAAGAAGAAGCATATCCCTGTAAAGCAGATGGTGTATCGTGCTGCGCTGAACTGCGGGCATTCGATCTACTTCTATGGTCTTGGGAGCCAGATGCGGATGCTGTGTAATTCCTTGTTCTCGGAACAAGGGAAACGGTATTTGAGTAATGCTGCCACCGGTGATGCTCCTGCTGTGGATTGAGGGAGGAATGATACGAGATGCCTTCTAGTCGCTCTTTTGCTCCATGATGCTGAGTAGGAGTGCTAGAAGCAATAGCAGGCTGTGTAAGGTAAGAGCCACTGCTAGAACTGGCAAATGCCACTTGCTGCAAACCAGACGAACGAGATACAGATACGGACCCACTTGCAGATGATAGCTCCGAACCAATGGTCACATCGGGTTCGACGGGTCTGGAAGTGAAGTAGTTTGTTTTGGTTTGAGCTGGCCGGGGCCCATTCAGCCAACGGGCAATTTCTTGATCGTCGTTGGCAACTTGCTTCCAATCCAATGCGATTTCCTCAGCAAAATCTAGCGGTATGTCTTTGGAGTATTGTCGTGTCTCGATCATTTCCAGCACGGCAGTAAGCTCCTTTCGCAGGGGATACGAATCCCAGGGACGTTGATCACAGTTGTGCTCCAGTTCCAGGCTAAGCTTTGATGGACAATTCGATGACGTTGGTATCTCCATAGATGTGCTTGATGGGTGATTGAAGTGTGATGTGGCATCTGGTATGATCTCAGTGCTGGGCGACGATGTCCTGCTCTTTGCTGTTGAAGTTGAAGACTTGATCCAAGAAGGGACACCTGTCGCCGTTCGTGGTGAATGGTCAGCCATATGAACGTCCTGAAAGATATTCGTTATTTGTTCTCTGCACCCGCAACACAATACAAATAGAAGACAAATTGTGCAGTGAGAGAAAAATTTGGAATTCGGTGCTCGAAGAGAACCAACTACAACGGACAGAAAGACAGTTGATCAGCTATAGGTTTGAAAGTTGTCTACTGGCATTGAAGACTGCAGCCTGGACTAACGCGTTTTGAGCTTCCTCAGGAGAGAATATTTCACAGCTTCTTTTGCCAAAGTAACGGCTAAAGAAAAATAATTACAATTGAAAGGGGATTGCTGTTAGTAACATTTGGCAGGAAAGAATCACAACTGGAATGTGATAAGATCTCGCACTGAATCCCCTCGTCCTTGGAAATTCAGCTATTTGAGCAACCTGAAAGGCGTCAGTGCATTCAAGGGATCGTTCTCCTCACATGTGCGTTTCACTCAATCATTTAAATTTTCTACAGCTGTTCATATTTGCACGACTCAGCCGTATGTCAGTAATTACAGCATTAGCATTCACACTTATCCAGCTTGATACACCATCAGGTACCGGCACTTCTGTGCATTTGTTGCCTTCTGCAGTCGCAATAAATCGATAACGTTTTCTCAAGTCTGGCACACTTTTTTCAGTTCTTCTACATGTCCGAGGTCATCAGTGGCCCATGCTCTTTTATCCACCTCTTTGCGCTATTGGCCACACATTCATTTCTGAAGGTCCTCAATGTCTGGTCTCAACTTTCAGGAGCAACACTGACTCATTCTGCACTCTGGTGTTCCACAAGGTGTTTGTCGCGCTGGAAACGAAGAAGAAGGGAGTGTAAACATGTACCTAATGCCGTAGAGTCAGAGGGTAAAGAGGAGAGACGAAGAGCAACGACGATGAAGAACCCCAGCTAGAACGGTATCTAACGACCATGCGGCGGGTGGAGTGAATGAACCACGATAAGTCTGAACTGGCACCCTTATTTTCAGTACATATAAGATATACTACATATTTGATCAACCTTGTAATGTAGAATTCCACATGTGTGTATACTGCTCTGTACTTTTGTGCATTGAGCACTCTACCTTTAACTGCCTTCAACGACCTTGTCTATAATATTATCATGTACAATCTGCGGACAGAGTTATGACAGACATGTAGTCTTGTACTAGTTTCTGCTCCACAATCCAGTGTGTCGTTACTATAATAGCTTTCGTGTCTGAGGTTGTTGGTATGTCTGTTGGCTCTGGGTTTCCAGTACTCAGTAGCCGAGGCGGGTTGGTAAAGTAACTCCAATTTCACCTCAAGGTGCCAGTGCATCTAGTGTCTGCTTTTATCAAGGCAGCGTGCTGTCTATACTGGTTACCCCAGCAAGTGTAGGTAGGGTGTGCATAGATGCATAGAACTGTCTTGGCCGTTTTATACCGATGTACTTCATGTGGTGTAGACCAGGTGTGCATTGGTGGTCGATTCATATGGCCTCGCCAATTGTTTGGATTGGAAAGATATCTGGCGCAAGTCTTGATCTGTCTCATTTTCATCTTTTACGCTATCGTTGCTATTAGAGAAAATCTGTGGGTGCACATCCAGTGCATTTGTTGCAGATTAATGCGCTTCTCTTGCGACGGGTGTATACATGGTACATGGTACAATTACATGTCCTGGAAATAAGGGTGTCAAGTTAGAGTCCCCTGGGGCATTCACTCCGTGAACTCACTCCCCACCAATCACTTTAGAGGACCGTGGGGCATTCACTCCGCCCGCCGAACAGTCGATAGATACTGTTTGTCTAAACTGGTTTATCTACTCTTGATATTATTGATCCATTGTTAGACTCGTATGTTATATGACCGTCGTGTCGTCTTGGACTAGTTTCGGCTCCACGATCCAGTGTGTCGATACTATAATAGCTTTCATGGCTGAGGTTGTTGGAATATCTGTTGACTCTGGGTTCCCAGTACTCAGTACCAGAGGCTTCTTGGTAAAGAAACTCCAATTTCACTTCAAGGTACAAGTGCATCTAGTGCCTGCTTCTATCAAAGCAGCCTGCTGCCTTAACTTTGAAATCCTTCTTACCCCAGGAAGTGTAGGGTGTGCATAGATACATAGAACTGTCTTGGTCGTTATATACCGATGTACTCCGTGTCGTGTAGACAAGGTGTGCATTGTTGGTCAATTCATATGGCTTCGCCAGTTGTGTGCATGAGATAGTTATCTGGTGCAAGTTTTTTTTTGATCAATACGATCTATTTCGCTATCCTTTCTATAAGAGGAAATCCCTGGGTGCAGATCCAGTGCATTTGCAGATTTGCGTGCTTTTCTTGCGACGAGCGTATACATGGTACACGTACATGTGCATGTACTGGAAATGAGGGTGACAGTTCAGACTGAGCGCTCTAACACAGGTCTGCAAGTAGTCACGTGAGAGTTCCCTGGGGCATTCACTCCGTGAACTCACTCACCACCAACCTGGCCGGGCGTCCCACTGCTGTTGTCTCCATGGTATATGGTATGGTGTTGGAAAACACACACGTTACGGCCATGCTTGCGAACACTTGAGAAGCCCGTGGGGCATTCACGCCGCTCGCCGCATGAACGATAGATAAAGTTAGTCTACTGTTGTTTATCTACTCTTGATATTATAAATCCGTGTTAGGTACTGGTATGGTATTAATCACATTCTAATGGCCTACAGTGTATACCAGATTCACACTGACGGTGTCTGGCTAGTTTCCACCAATCATATATTTTGCTTTGCCTGGTTCAGTATCCTTTGTTTTCAACTGGGTTTGCATTTTTCCTGATGATTCATCATTTTATCAATGTTTGCATTGCATTTCGATTCATTGTGGGTTTTTTGCCCGTTAAAGATGCTGTCATTCGCGCATAGAAACGTGGTTCTGCAATTGCACCCGCTCATTCCGCGAAGGTGATTTGGTTTATTTCTCCAATGGCTAGTTTTAGATGAAGCTGATTGAGGTGGCAATTCTCACCACGGCTAGACTTAGGCATAGTTTACAGTAAACAATAGGCTTTTATCTTTGCCTTCCTTGTCTTTATGCTTGAGGACATAAATGTGCAGAGCGTGTAGTTGATATCAAACTCAAACTCAAATGGGGAAAGTCAAAGCAAATCAAATATGGCACCGGCCAATAGCCAAGTGCGCAAAACAATGCAGGTCATATCATGCGCATTAACCGGTATACAGTAAATCAGGGACTTGACTAACATGACTCAAACGTATACGAAATTGCCGTTCACAACCATTAACAACATGAAACGGCATTCGAACAAATATTACCTGGGACAAATAACAATCAGACAGTTACTTAGAATGGGATTATGGGAACAATCCTACTTGAACAATGTTGTTTGTGTTGTATGTTTATTGAAACTCCCCCGCATGAGTTTTCAGGCGAGAAAGGTGTCCACCATAATTATGGTTATTGATTAACATTTTTCCAATTACTTTAGGAAGATGTCCGCGAAAGTATTTGTCATTCGGAGTCCGACTCTTCAGAAGTATCCTCTTCATCTCCATCGAGATCTTCCACTCTTTGGTCTTGTGAATCTTGCAATTTGCTGGTGCCACGTTGACTGCCCGGTTGAGTTCGGGGTGCTCTTCTAATATTGTTCTTGGACCGTTGATTTTCAAACCAATTCCGTATGGTTGTTGTCGTTACGGCAAAACTGTTAGCCAACTCGGCTAACCTTTGTGTAGACGGCCAATGATCTTGAGCAAACTCATCCGTCAGAACAGCATACTGATCCTCTGAAAGTTTCTTGCAGGCTCGGGCACTTCGCAATTTGGTAGTACTTGTATCTCTTTTGGCACTAGCGTTCCTGGCTTCGTCATCTAGCCATGCTTTGAATATTGGGTACAACGAATTCATTGTAGCGTCACAATATACAAGTCTCCTAAAATTTCTGATAGAGTGCCCACTGTTTGGAAATTTGGCACCATAGGATATGCAGAGTATCGATGCGAGTCTTTCTTGTGAAATGTTTGCCCGTTCTCTTGCTGTTTTGACCAATTTGCAGAACGCTTTATGATCATACCTCAATAAAGCTGCCTTTGCCTTCAGAGAAAAGTCATCCAATGCAGTTGGTATCGGGCGATTTGGGGATGATCCGTAATCGCTTGTTGTCTGCACAAGCGAAGCGTTCTCGCTATTTTGCTGTTGTGATGTACTCAAGGCTAAAGAAGAAGCAATCCCAGGTAAACTAGAAGTTGAATCTGTTAGTGTGGTCAATAATCTTCTGTAGGCTGGTGGCGGATATGGGGATGCTTCATAGCGCCTTTTTCTCTCCGTGTGAGAAATATACTCACGGTTTTGCTGTTGCGAGTTACTGACGGCCGAAGAAGAAGCATATCCCTGTAAAGCAGATGGTGTATCGTGCTGCGCTGAACTGCGGGCATTTGATCTACTTCTATGGTCTTGGGAGCCAGATGCGGATGCTGTGTTATGCCTTGTTCTCGGAACAAGGGAAACGTTCTCTGGGTAATGCTGCGACTGGTGATGCTCCTGCTGTGGATTGAGAGAGGAATTATACGAGATGCCTTCTAGTCGCTCTTTTGCTCCATGATGCTGAGTAGGAGTGCTAGAAGCAATAGCAGGCTGTGCAAGGTAAGAGCCACTGCTAGAACTGGCATATGTCACTCGCTGCGAGCCAGACGAAGGCGATACTGATATGGACCCACTCGCAGATGATAGCTCTGAACCAATAGTCACATCGGGTTCGACGGGTCTGGAAGTGAAGCACTTTGTTTCCGTCCGAGTTCGCCGGGGCCATTTCAGCCAACCGGCAATTTCTTGATCGTCGTTGGCAACTCGCTTCCAATCCTCTGCGATTTCTTCAGCAACATCTAGCGGTTTGTCATTGGAGTATTGTCGTGTCTCGATCCTTTCCAGCACGGGCGTAATGTCATTTCGCAGGGCATACGAGTCCACGGGACGTAGATCATAGTTAGGCTCCAGCTCTGGGCTAAGCCTTCGTGCACTATTCGATGACGTTGGTATCCCCATAGATGTGCTTGATGGATGATTGAAGTGTGATGGGGCATTGGTTACGATATCACTGCTGGCCGACGATGTCCTGCTCTTTGCTGTTGCAGTTGAAGACTTGATGCAAGGAGAGACACGGGTCTCAGTTCGTGGTGGTTCGTCAGCCATATGAACGTCCTGAAAGATATCCGTTATTTGTTCTCTGGACCCGCAACACAATACAAATAGATGGCAAATTGTGCAGTGGGAGAAAAATTTAGAATTTGGCGTTCGAAGAGAACCAACGACAACGGATAGGAAGACAGTTGATAAGCTACGGGCTTGGAAGTTGTCTACGGGCATTGAAGACTGTATCCTGGACTAACGCGTTTTGAGCTACCTCAGGAGGGAATATTTCACAACTTCTGTCGCCGAAGTTAGGGCTGAAAAAAATAATTTACAAGTGAAAGATGTTCCCTGTTAGTAACACTTGGAATGAAAGAATCATAGCTGCAAAGTGATAAGATTTCTCACTGAATCATCGCGTCCTTGGAATTTCAGCTAGTTATGCATGCTGAAACGCGTCAGTACGTTCAAGTGATCGTTGTTTTAACATGTGCGTATCGCTAAATCATTTAATCGTCTCAAACTGTTCATATTTGCACCACTCAGCCTTCCCTTGGTAATTACAGCATTCGAATTCGCACTTGTCCAGCTTGACACACCGTCAGCTATCGTTACTTCTGTGTACTTGTTACCTACTATTGTCGATATACTTCATATATTATACGTTTTAGGTTTCTCAAGTCTGGCACCTTTATTCACTTCTATGTGTGCGAGGTCACCAATTGCCCAAGCTGTTTAAGGCTGCATATCTGAGCGTTATTGGTATCACATTCATTTCCGACGGCCATCAAAGTCTTTTCTCACCTTCCAGGAGCAACGCTGACTCATTCTGCGCTCTGGTGTTACACGAGGGGTTTGTCGCGCTGAAAATGGAGGAGAGGGAGTGTCACAATATAACAAATATGAGCCGCAATCAGCGAAAACGACCCTTAGAAGTTTATAAAATTGTTCGAGAAAAAGGTCGATTTGTGACGTTCAACAATTTTTGACCGCGCTGCAAACAGCGCGACGAGTTCTTCTTGAGCTCCTTGCTTGAAGTTGAAGTAATCATTTATTTTGAAGTTGAAGTGGTGTCGAGTTGCGACTCGAGTATTCCTTGATCTTGTTGCGATGGCTGCGGACGCCAGAGCTGTTCGCCGAGCACACGTGGCTGTCCTTGTGTGCAGCTAGCTTGAGCCTGGTGGGGAGAGGATGCTGAGGTAGCCGCTGAAGAGTGAGGATGAGAGGTTCTTTGGTTCCGACATCCATGTCGACAGCGAGGCGAAATCGCAGCCGTCATGTCCTGCTCAAGGTGGTCGATGACTCGTCAGAGTCGCAAGATGAGGAGCCGTTACCTGAAAGATATAATTCTGAGTCTGGGGCTAGTGACGGCAGCGACGCCGTGTCTTCAGTTGCTGAGGACTAAATGGAAGACGAGATTGCGGAACGACTCCACGCAGGATGCAGCTGCAAATATGTCGATCATGTATCCGCAATCTTCAGCTATTCTTTGTCATTCTAGCTGCCTACTGCACTGTTTCAAAGGTATTCAAAAGCCCACCCACCTTAGAATGCTGAATATTTATTGTACACATGCATCGTATACATAAATTGCACCAGTTTGGAGTACATTTTCTCTTCTCTTCTTGTATATTGGTGTAAACACGTTTTGAATCGGAAAATTGAACTTTTTCCCGGCTGAGGTCCTTCAGGAGATGTGTTTCAACAATTTTCTAACGAAAAAAATATTTTGAAAATTTTGACCCTGAGGGCTGTTTTCGCTGGTTGAGGCCCATATACCTTATGCTGCAGACTCAGAGGGTAAAGTAGAGAGACAAACAGCAACGACGATAAAGAGCCACGGCTAGAACAGTATCTAACGACCATGAGACGGGCGGAGTGAGTGCCCCACGGGCCTCCCAAGTGTCCGCAAGCATGGCCGTAACGTGTGTGTTTTACAACACCATACCAGAACAGTAATATATATTATCACTCCCCCCTCACGTGACCGCGGACTCCTGCATATACACTCACACAATACCCACACAACTGTTTGGGGATAGCGCGCTTATTGTATTATGCCAAACTTGACACGCAGAGTCCAGCTTGACTCAGCTGAGTCCCTAACTGCAATTTACTGCTCTAACATGAAGCCGTGCCTGGAAAAAGGGAAAGAGCGAAAAAAGAAAAAAAAATTCTGGCCTTCTGCAAGCAATAGGAAGTAATGAGTGACGGCTGTGTAAAGTCGCACAACCATGCAGTCGACCGGATGATGGTGAGTGTTCAGCACACATCTTGCTCTGCTGCTCCACCTGCGCATACCTGATACGGTGGTGCGCTTACGGGCGGGCTGCCTGGGCCCCAGATGCCTCCTTGATGCGCCACGGAGTGCCGTCGAAGCACCTGTATCACTTCGGTGATCCAAATGCGAATGCAGCCTTGCCGGTCGCCCGCCGGCCTGCCGCCTACGCGACCAGCCTGAGACTGGCCCTGCCGCATTTGGCGCTTCTAAATGCTGCGATCCGGTAGACAGCTCACTGGGCTGCCAAATACGTGACTGGCTTGAGGACAGTTCCATACTGGGCAGGGCGCCCAGCTCAGGTCGCACGCCGTAGCGGCGTGAGCTGGGCGCGGTGAGGGTTGGTGATAACTACAGTTTCCTCCTTCCTCCTCCGGAAACTTCCATTTATCACTCCCCCCTCACGTGACCGCGGACTCCTGCATATACACTCACACAATAACCACACAACTGTTTGGGGATAGCGCGCTTATTGTATTATGCCAAACTTGACACGCTGAGTCCAGCTTGACTCAGCTGAGTCCCTAACTGCAATTTACTGCTCTAACATGAAGCCGTGCCTCCCAAAAATAATGGGGGTGGCCTCGCCGCACGCTATCCCCCATTCTTGGTCCCGTCGATCTCTGTGCTGTTCGCTGTAGACCTGTTATGGCATGCCTGATTCGGTATGCAGTGAAACCAGTAGCTAAATACCACCATGACCAGCGACCAGTCTGGTACTACCGACCACTTCGCCGGGCACGGACGGTCTCACATTCATAATGGTTGTGCGGTGCAAGCCTGCAGCCAAGGACCACCTGCCACTAAGGACCGCTTTCTCTGGCTTAAAGGGGTGGTCGTTCGCCACAGGCTCAACCGCACATGTATCTCTTGCGGGTCAACCCTGACCACCTTCCGGCGGCCTGGAGCTGCCGTCCGGGCACCTTCCTGGCCGCCAGATCCTGTGTCAGCTTGAGGGCGTCTACCAAGGGCATTGCCATGAAGGACTGCTAGCTGGTTGGTAGCTCCTGCTGGTGCTGGGCACTACTGAATACGCTGACGACTTGTCAGCTTCCGCGGGTAGTGTTCGCACGGGGGGGGGGGGGATACCTGGGCGCCCCAAGCCGGGCAGACAACAGCCGAAGGGCTGTCGTGTTGGATACAAGTGTGACTAGCTACCCGCCTGGTACTATGGACACCTTCGCCGGGCACGGACGGTCTCACATTCATAGTTTGCGGTGCAAGCCTCCAACTAAGGACCACCTGCCCCTCAAGACCGCTTTCTCTGGCCCCAAGGGGTGGCCGCTTAGTCAAAGGCTCCACCGCACATGCATCTCTTGCGGGTCAACCCTGACCACCTTCCGGTGACCTAGAGCTGCCGTCCAGGCCCCTTCCTGGTGGCCAGATCCTGTGTCAGCTTGAGGGGGTCTACCAAGGGAATTGCCATGAAGGACTGCTAGGCTTTCCCCTGATTGGTAGGTCCTGCTGGTGCTGGGCACTACTGAATACGCCGTCACAACTTTTCCGCTTCCACGGGTGGTGTTCGCACGAGGGGGATGCTTGGGTGCCCCCGCAGAGCCGACAACAGAGCCAAAGGGTTGGCCCGTTGTATACAATTATTAGTTTCTCAGTTATTCTTGTATTTTGCCTCTTTAATAGGTCGATGACGGCTTCCCGCCCGCCGATCGTCCAAAAAAAATATGGGGTGAGGCCCCTATCCTGCAACAGGCAATAAATGTGGCCGGGAGTATGCGCTAAGGGCCAGTCAGGACCTGCTGGGTGCCCGAGCTACGGTGCTAACAAGCAAATGCGAACAAGCAAGCTCGAAAGGAGATCTTCGGTTGCACTCTCCATCTCAGCTGCAAACAAACCACGCTCCGAGGGAGAGCTGCCCCTGCATTTTGCAAGCCTAGCTGTAAATATACAAAGCTCCAAGGGGAAATGCCCCTGCATTTTGCAAACATAGCTGTACACATCCAATGCTCCCAGGGGAGCTGCCCCTGCATTTTGCAAACATAGCTGTAAACTTCCAAGGCTCCAAGGGGAGCTGCCCCTGCATTTTGTAAGCATAGCTATAAACATCCAAAGCTCAGGGGAGCTACCCCTGCGTTTTGCAAACCTAGCTGTAAACCAACAAAGCTCAAAGGGAAGCTGTCCCTGCATTTTGCACACATAGTTGTAAGCATCCAAGGCTCCAAGGGGGGCTGACCCTGCATTTGCAAACATAGCTGTAAACATCCAAAGCTCCCAGGGGAGCTGCCCCTGCATTTTGCGACCACACCTGTAAACATCCAACTTCAAAAGCTCCCAGAGGAGCTGCCCCTGCAGTTTGCAAGCATAGCTGTAAACATCCAAAGCTCCAAAGGGGAGCTACCCCTGCGTTTTGCAAACCTAGCAGTAAACCTACGAAGCTCAAAGGGGAGCTGCCCCTGCATTTTGCAAACATAGTTGTAAACGTAGAACTAGAAGGCTCCAAGGGGAGCTGCCCCTGTATTTGCAAATATAGCTGTAAACATCCAAAGTTCCAAGGGGAGCTGCCCCTGCATTTGGCAAACCTAGCTGTAAACCTACAACGCTCTGAGGGGAGCTACCCCTGCATTTTGCAAACCTGGCTGTAAACATCCAAGCCCCAAGGGGAACTGCCCCTGCATTTAGCCAACATAGTGGTAAACATCCAAAGTTTCAAGGAGTGCTGCCCCTGCATTTTGTCCGCACAGCTGTAACCTAGTTTTAAAAGCTCCAAGGGGAGCTGCCCCTGCATTTTGCAAACATAGCTGTAAACATCCAAAGCTCCAAGGGGAGCTGTCCCTGCATTTTGTCGCGTAGCTGTCAACTAGCTAAAGCTCCAAAAAGAGCTACCCCTGCATTTTGCAAACGTGGCCGTAAACATACCCAGCTCCAAGCCCTTTTTTTTGTTTCTTCCTCGCAAACATAGCTGTAAACATACCACGCACAAAGGGGAGCTGCCCCTGCTTTCTGCAAGCATCGCTGTAAATGATTACACACAAGGCTCGGAGGGGAGTTGCCCCTGCTTTTTGCAAACATTACTGTACCAGGCCACAAGGGGAGCTGCCCCTGAATCTTGCAAACATAGCTGTGAACATACAAAGCTCAAAGGGGAGCGGCCCCTGCGTTTTGCAAACATAGCCGCAGCGCTGGGCATAACGCCACCCAGGCGAGGCGCGCTGCCCCTGCCTTGACCAATGCCGCCGCAAACAACACGCGCAAAGGGGCGCTGCCCCTGCATTTGCTCGCATAGCCGCCGTATCAGACCGCCGGGTCAGCCGCCATATCAGACCGCTGGGTCAGCCGCCATATCAGACCGCTGGGTCAGCCGCCATATCAGACCGCTGGGTCAGCCGCCGCCGCCATATCAGACCGCTGGGTCAGCCGCCATATCAGACCGCCGGGTCAGTTGCCATATCGGACCGCTGGGTCAACTGCCATGTCGGGCCGCCGGGTCAACCGCCGCATGGGCTAGGGGCGCTGCCCCTGCCTCTGCCGCCGCCACAAACAGAGCTCAAAAGGGAACCACCCCTGCATTTGCTCGCAACGCAGCCGTATCAGGCCGCCGGGTATTCCGCCGCATGGGTGATTACGTAGGGGAATCGCCCCTGCCTCCGCTAGTACAACTGAATAAGCAGCATGGGCCAATCGCCCTGCCCGCCGGGTGCGCATAATGTGTGAGTGTGTGTGTGTGTAACGCACATACGCGTGTCTGCAATATGCCCTGCGCGGTCGTGACGGATTAATCCGTCGCACCTCGGGTAAAGTGTTAATTACTGAAAGTAAAACAAGGTCGCCAGCCCGCCAACACCGGCACGTACTGCTGGCTCGCCGTGGTATCTAAACAACAATGGCAACAGCGACGACAGCCGCAAGGAAAAAGATAACAGCTTGCCATGTCCAAACAAAGCCCCAAAAGAGCAAAGTAGACCCCACATGCTGAGACTTGGTGTAATGCCGCCTAGTACGAGTAGGAAGGGGAGGGGAGCGACAGCACTTAGAGGCGAAGCAGGGTGAGGGATGGAGGAGAGGAGGATAAAGAGAGAGAGAGAGAGAGAGAGAGAGAGAGAGTATGTGTGTGTGTATGTATGTATGTATGTATGTATGTATGTATGTATGCGTGTGCGTGTGTGTGCTTGCGTGCTTACCCACGTGTGCTGAGAGAGATAGACTACACAGCGAATGAAAAAGGAGGCACGCATTGGTTGAGAAGAAGTTCAGCCGGTTTGCTGCCATGATTAGTTGCTCCCGCATAGCATGAGTTCGGGACTAAGCGGAGTCCAGCAGCTGGATTAGGGAGCCAATGAGAGGAAATGGACTAATCGTCCGCGTGAAAGAGCGTCCGCAGCGGAGTTATCCGTGACCGTAATATGGGAAGTCAGCGAGATAAAGCCTTGTGTTCTGCTACCATGCGGGGGCTGAAGTGGGCTAGTTCCGTCACGGTTGGATTTCGGCAAGTCCCGGATTTCAGACTGCTCCAACTGCCTTTTTGTCGCTGTGCAGTATGAATTTCTTGTCGGACTACTTAGGGCCCCAGAGGGCGTAAGCTCGTGTTGCAAGGCGCGATGGTTCTGAAAGTCTGCCAGGCCTCGACCCAGTAGATTAGAGATTCAGTTTTTCTCTTGCCAGAAGAGGAGCCGCCAATGACAATTCCACTCAATGATTGCCATCGGATTGATCGATTCTAACACGTTTGGCTGCTGGCTGCGTGTGGGCAGGACAGGAAGAAAGCATTGTGGCCAGCTCGAAGTATTCCGCACGCCGTATTGTCCTAATCGTCTCCCGTGCGCAACACATGCGCCGGCCGGCATCATAGCGCCTCCAAGGAACTCAACTAAACTGGTCATACACGACAGTGTCATTGCCTGCATTTTCGGCCGGCATGCTCATCGCCCGAAGCTTGTTGATCAGGGCCGACGCTGCCGTCGCCGCGGTCTCAAACGAGGAATACCAGCGATCCGCTGCTGAGTAGGATCCATGCTCAGGTACGGGTATAAACCATGTAAACCAACTAGCTTTAGAGCAAACGAGAGCAAAAAAATTCTGGCCTTCTGCAAGCAATAGGAAGTAATGAGTGACGGCTGCGTAAAGTCGCACAACCATGCAGTCGACCGGATGATGGTGAGTGTTCGGCACACATCTTGCTCTGCTGCTCCACCTGCGCATACCTGATACGGTGGTGCGCTTACGGGCGGGCTGCCTGGGCCCCAGATGCCTCCTTGATGCGCCACGGAGTGCCGTCGAAGCACCTGTATCACTTCGGTGATCCAAATGCGAATGCAGCCTTGCCGGTCGCCCGCCGGCCTGCCGCCTACGCGACCAGCCTGAGACTGGCCCTGCCGCATTTGGCGCTTCTAAACGCTGCGATCCGGTAGACAGCTCACTGGGCTGCCAAATACGTGACTGGCTTGAGGACAGTTCCATACTGGGCAGGGCGCCCAGCTCAGGTCGCACGCCGTAGCGGCGTGAGCTGGGCGCGGTGAGGGTTGGTGATAACTACAGTTTCCTCCTTCCTCCTCCGGAAACTTCCATTAATAATATTATTTCAGGATTACCCAAAGGCTAACGCCTATCTGGGGGATCTCCTATTTGTGTACTTGTATGTACTAGTAACCATGGGGACAACAGCAGCGGGGCGTCCGGCCAGTTTGCTGGTGAGTGATTTCACGGAGTAAATGCCCCAGGGGCCTCTCGCGTGGCTACTTGCAGTACTGTGTTGGAGGGCTAAGTCTGAACTGTCACCCTTATTTCCAGTACATCTACATGTATACTACATACTTGAAAACATCTTCCGTTCTAGAATTGTACTATGCGAGGAGCATAATATGCGAAGTTTTTGAGCATATTTGGGCCCTCCCTAGTCGTAACAAGTAAAATCCCCAAAGCTGTAGGCCGATATAATTGGCCGAAAACGAGACGAATCAAAACATCTAAATAATCGACGCGGAGACAACAATTTTATAATAGCTATAAAGAGAACAAATTCTGCTATCATCGCCACACTACGACAAAGTCATGAAGGTTTACCAAAATCAAAAATTGTCTCACCTTCCCTCATTCTATTTTTAACACATTATTGAATGTTTGATAAATATGGTGGTAAAGACACACCTGGCAATATGGCGGTATACACACGGCTGCTCACACACGCTCTCTAGGCTGCAAATTTCTGGCACAGAGCTCTCCTTCTCACCACCACCAGCATCAGTTCGCGCCTGGCGCCTGGTCGATGCATGGCTGGCGGTATCCGGCATAGCAGGCTGGTACATCAAGTAGCGCATGGCACATAGATGATGACACAGCAACGACATAGCTCGATTGCGACGTACGTTTCGTCCCCGCTGCACTCAACAGGCAATCTTCTTCTTTGATGTCTTCATACGGAGCTTGACTCGGGAGAATGAAATTGAAGACACCACTGCAGCTGTACTTATGGTTGATAAATATGGTGGTAAAGACACACCTGGCAATATGGCGGTATACACACGCCTGCCCACACACGCTCTCTAGGCTGCAAAGTTCTCGCACAGAGCTCTCCTTCTCACCACGACCACCATCACCATTGCCTGATGAGTCCCGTATCTGTGACTAAAAAGGCTCTACAGGATTGTACATAACAGCTGGCCACAATATTTGCTGGCTCCCGTATCTGTCCCGTACCGTACCATCAAACACAACTGGCCACAATATTCGTCGTATTATGTATACGACTTCCTGATGTAGAGGGAGGATTGGAAAGAAATAGGGAGACGAGGAGGAAATGAAATTTGAATAGACGCCGAATAAGTGATAGGATGCGCCAGCAAAAACATACTTTGGAAGAGAGATCCCGTCGTCTCCAAAATAAGCGTTAACGGGCGATTCAGCGCCGGTCACAGGAAACTTCGGAAGATAGATCCCGTTGACTCCAGAACGCCCGTGATCGGCAGAGTCAGCGCCGGTCCCAGGAAACGTCAAGGCAGACATCCCGTCGAGTCCAGAACGCCCTTTATCGGCAGAGTCTGCGCCGGTCCCAGGGAACGTCAGGACAGACATCCGGTCGACTCCAGAACGCCCATGATGGGCAGAGTCAGCGCCGATCCCAGGAAACGTCAGGACAAACATTCCGTCAACTCCAGAACGCACGTGATCGGCAGAGTCAACGCCGGTCCCGTAGCTATGCAGAACACGTTACTTCAGTAACTCATTGAAACGTTTTTGCAATACAATGATGTAGGTAATCAAAGGAAAGAAAACATATCCATCAGTTCTAACAACATGCACGATGAGCTAGGCAACAAAAGCATAGCGTAGGGCCCTGAGCTTGCAAGCTCTCTCGTCGTGTCCGTTCCGTTCGGTTGAAGTACAAGTACATGTAGTTAAATGAAGAAAAATGGACTATAATTTCTACTAACACCACCTGTTACTTGACAGTCAGCTCATGCGATAACATAATCAATGCACGCCACAGACCAAGGGTACTTACATTCCACAACTAACTCACAATCGAGCTGGGGTTTTTTCTTCCTATAAATCCTTGGCTCTCCATACGAGTCGATCTTTACAAGTTTCTCATTCATACCAGTATTATTTTCATGTTTATTCTAGAATTCCCTATTGTGATGTATTTTCGAACTAATAATCTTTCCATGAAAACGTTCTGGGAAACTTTTATACCTTACTCATAGCGTTGTTTAAAAAAAAGGTGAGTGTTTATTGACAATACGTTCCAGCCACGCAACATTCCAGTTCATTCAAAATTACTAAGTACATTCCTTGCAAAGCCTGGGATATCAACACGAAAAATGTTAGGTGCAAGTTCAGACGTGGTTTTCTCGCCCAGTTTAGACTTGGCCGTGTAAGATTGAGCTCTCTTGCCGAATGCAATGTAATGATTTAAGTGTTGGAGCAGAGTTTCAAAACGTCAGGGACCATAGCAGAATTTAACCAGACACATATAAACTAATAAGACATAAATAAAGAAGCTGGCGTTGGACTAATGAGAGTGCGATCGCTCTTTGAGTGCAAGTTTAAAATTGCTTGGATGAATGAGAGCAGAGTGTGTTTTGGATATCAAATATAGCACCGGCCAATAGGCAAGTTCTAAAAACAATACAGGTCATATCATGCGCATTTACCAGTTTACATTAGACCACGGATTTGACTAAAATGACTCAAATGTAAACGAAATCATAAACAACATGAAACGGCATTCGAATAAATGTGAGATAGGACAAAGAACAATCAGACAGTTACTTCGAAGTACTTAGAATGGGATTACGGGAACAATCCCACTTGAACAATGTTGTTTGTGTTGTATTTATTAAAACTCCCAGCATGATTTTTCAAGCGATAGAGATGTCTATTACAAACATGGTGATTGAATAAAATATTTCTAATACTTCAGGAAAATGCCCGCCCAGGCATTTGTTATTCGGGCTCAGACTCTTCTGAAGTATCCTCTTCATCTCCATCAAGATATTCCATTCTTTCGTCTTGTGAATCTTGCGGTTTGCTGGTGCCACATTCACTGCCTGGTTGAGTTCGGGGTGCTCTTCGAATATTCGTCCTGTCCCTTTGATTTATAAAC